>NC_053026.1:63091944-63443333 GCF_003073215.2 Triticum urartu
TCTTAACAAATATCTGAAACTGTTCATCGATTCAACAAATGTTTGTGAATTTCAATAATTCTTCCCGAATTGCAAAATATGTTCACCACTTCAACAACTATTCAAATTTGAAAACATTTCACAAATGTAAAAAAATATTCATTAATTTATGAGATGTTCATCAATTTAGAAAATGTTAATGAATTTCAAAAGATCATTCATGAGTTTAAATTTTTTTTCCCGAATTTTAAAAGAAAATCTTGAGATTTAAATATATTAACAACTTTTCAAAAATGTTCATAGATTTGAAATTTGTTCTTTAATCTTCAAAATGTTTTGAATTTAAATTTGTTTAAAATTAGAAAACAATTGCGAATTTGGAAGAAGAAAAAGGAAATAAAATAAGAAAGTGAAATAAAATTCATAAAAGATAAATGGATAAAGAAAAATAAAGAGAAAACTGCAGAAAACAAAGGAAAAAAATGAAAATTTGGAAAAAGAAAAGGGAAACAAACTAAAATAAAAATAAAAATCATAAAGAAAAATGAGTAAAAGAAATAAAGAGAAAACTGGGGAAAAATAAATCTTTCACGCTCTCACGTTGTTATCTGCTTGGGAACAAACCTCATGCCGCTGAACGCCACCGGGAGAGCTTTCGTGCAGGGTGCTATTTTAAATGGGCCGGCCTATTCCCTGGCCTCAGCACGAGCTAGTACTAAAAATTCCAAAAAATTAAGCTGTATCGAGGAATCTAACAGGGGACCTCCTATATGCCGCTAACTGCGGCAAGAGGTTGACGTTTCGCACAGGGCGGCTCATGTGAGCCGGCCCATTTGCAGGTGTAGTGGCACCACATGATCGACCTAATGCCTCAGGAACTAAGTGACCGCAGCAAATCATAAATATAGCTCTTTGTAGGGGATCGAACCAAGGAGCTCTTGCTCGTTAACAACGTCACTACCCACCATAACTACTAAGATTAAATGTCTAAATAGCAGCCAGTGTGTGCCAACTATAAGCCACAAACAGATAAATTTATTTCTAAATTTGAACGTGATTTTGTTTTTAAAAAGAGTAAATATTTTTTGAAATGCGAACATTTTATAATTTTGAACAATATGTTTTAAAAGTCGAACATTTTGTGAACCCAAAACATTTTTGAACAAAGGAATAAACTTGAAAGGGAGAACAAAATTTTGGAAATGCAAACATTTTTTAAAAACAGGAACAAGAAATTATAACAGGAACATTTTTTAAATTACGAATTTTTTTCAAAAACACAAACATTGAGTAATTTTTTAAGATGTCTAAAACGGAAATTTCGACTAATTTTTTGAAGGTACGATTTTTTTCACAAACGAAAACAAATTTATGAAAACGAACAAATTTGGAATTTCCCAAACATTTGTTGAAAACATGAACATTTTGTAATTTGTGAACAAAATATTAAAGCATGAACATTTTTTGAATTTTGAGAACAAATTTCGAAACGGAGAACAAATTTCAAAGCGCAAACAATTTTTTAAAGCACGAATATTTTTTGGATCTTGAGAATCAATTTTGAAATGGAGAAGTATTTTGAAAAATCTCGAGCAAATTTGGTAGCATAATTTTTTTTGGAATACGTGAGTAAAAAATTGAAATTCGGTACTTTTTCTGAATTTCGAAAGTTTCAAACTTTTTTGAGTAACAAGATTTTTTTTAATTTTGAGAACATTTTTTTGAAACTGAATATTTTTTTGGAACACGAACAAAATTTGAATTTTTTGTTTATTTAATAAGATGAGAACAGAAATGGAAATAAAAGACCAAAGATTTTTTTGAAAAGAGAAATTAACTTGAATAGGAAAACTGAAAGTAGAAAAGTAACGGAAAGAAAAGAAAAAAGAACCAGAAAAAGGAAGAAAAAATAGAAAGAGTAAAAAAGTAAAAATAAAAGGAAAAATAAAAGAACCGGCTGGGAACGCTCTAGAAGGTTCCCAAAACCGGAGCCTGTGTATGCTACAGATGGGCTGGCCGAAAATCACTAGCTAGTCGTATTCCTGTGCGAATCGTCTACAGTTTGACACGATATGCGTCAAATATGTTTTTTCATCTAACAGCTACCCCTACGATTGAGAGCTAGCTCTCCTTACCACTTGAGCTGCTGCGCGATAGTGATTAGTAAGCTGCGTGAACTCTTAAGAACTATATATAGTAACAGATCCAAAAAAAATGAAAAATTTCGACCATTGAACTTTTTTTAATAAACATTGAAAAATTTCATAATATACGATGAACATTTCTGAAATACACATAGAACATTTTTGTGATATACGCTAAACAATTTGAAAATACACAGTGAACATTACTGTGATGTATGCTGAACAATTTGAAAATACGCAATGAACTTTACTGTGATATATGGTGAACAATTTGAAAAGACACAATGATTATTACTGTGATATACGCTAATTTTTTTGAAAATACACATTGAAACATTTTTTTCTTGTACACTGAACATTTCTTAAGTACGTGATTAAAAGGATTGAATACGGTGAAATTTTTCTTAAATCTACAATGAACATTTTCATAATGCATGATAAACTCTTGTATAATACACAAAAAGGGAAGAATGTAAAAATAAGCAGAAGAAACACAGATTGTTTGTCGTATTAAAGTATTATTAATGAAAAAATACACAAAGTATTTTATTAATGTATTAATGGAAGCAAAGGAAAAGGGAAAAAGGAAAGAAAGATAAAACCAGAAAGAAAAAATGAAAGAAATATGAAAGAAGCAAAAAGAAAAAACCAAAAAGATAAAACAAAACAAAACAGTGAACGGGCAGCGCGCGCTGCCGTGAAATGGGTCGGCCCACCAGCTGGCGCTGCAGGCATAGCCACTGATGTTCGCCGCCCGCGGGTAGCAAATAGGATCCGCCCGCCACCTCATCTTTTGTGACGACATAGCCACTGTCCAGTTTCAGTCTCCACAGCAAACCTCATCTTTTGTGACCACATATATCATTGAGCTGGGTCACCTGGTAGTTCAGAGACGAGGCAAGCTCCCGTGGTAGCCCAGCAGGACTCCTCCAACTCCTGGCTAGCTTCACCAGCAGGCGTTGTGAAGATGAACGTGGACGCCGCAGTAGCACGTAACCGGCAACGGCGAGGCCAGCCTAAAATATCTGTGGAGTCAATGGTATTTTTTGAATTTTTTTCTTCAGTATGAACAGTAACTGAACCGTATTTTTAGGCTTATTTTCTAAAAGCTGTGGGGTCAACTGACCCATAGGCTAACACCTAACTTCGCTTTTGGTAACCGGTACGGGGGTGCAGTGGCTGCCATTTGCCGAGACCACACGGGGACGTATCTTGGGTCGTCGGCTGTTGTAGTATGAGGCATCACCGACCCGGCGAGGCTGGAAAATTTTGCTTGCAGGAAACGTTGGCACTAGCAAGATGACCTAAATGTTTATTTTTTGAAACATAGACCGTAGAACAATTGTTCTACGGTATTTCATTTATAATTAAAAATATTTACAAATCAAGTACATAATGTAAAATTACCAATACCAGCTCTAGGCATCATGAAATCAAATTATAAGTTCAGTTCTATCAAACTATCAATCTGTGGTACTTTGTGATGCTTTGCTCTCAGTTTGACTGTCTGTAGTCTTTCTTTAAGATAGTATTTTCATGAGATAATATGCGGTGGAGCCGATCTGAAAATCTTATCATTTTTTACCATCCAAGTACTCCAGCATCCCATAATTATGATCTCCATTGCAATGTCTTTGGGTAGCTTGATACAAAACATACCACAGACTGATGAGAAGGATAAATGGAGTTACTCATGGATTAACCCTCAATACTCATCCATGAAAACGTATAAGAACATTTGTGGACAGGCTGAAGCCCACACCATATTTAAGCAGCTATGGAAAACTGCCTGCAGACTCAGACACAAGATCTTCTTCTGGCTCTTACTGCATGACAGAGTTAGCACAAGGAATTTACTACAACGCAGAAATATGTTGCTGCCTGATTATGATTGTGCTTTATGCGCCGATGCAACAAAAGTGACAAGCTGGTTAGGTGCCGAGTTGGATTAGACATCGCGGGTTTCAATTTAAAAATTGGGAAGAGGTTAAGAACCTAGTGGAATCCACTACTCTCATCCACCTCTTCTGGAATTGCCCTTTCTCACTAAACTGCCGCACAAGTCTGATACCCACCAAGCAAAGGGGGATTTCCACATTAGGTGACCTAAATGTTCAAACGTTGAAGGTGGCATCAGATTGTCTCGGAGTGGTGAATGGCTTCGTCGATGGGACAAACCCTCCAGTGTATGCGTTACAAGGCAACTAGCATTTTGTCATGGAAGTTCGTAAAAGAATGTTCTTGTTTTTCGTTGGGAAAACCAACACCGACGTCAAGATCAGTCTCCTTTCCTTTCTCTTTTCGGGAGCAGAGCTGAAAAAGATGGAAAATTCCAATGATTCTTCTCCTTTGGTTCAGTCTGTAGGGAAATCAGAATTCACCATTGAATCATGTGGATTAGCTCCCTTACATAATAATATTTCACTGTATCAGCTACAGGGGGAAATATCATCCAGCTCCTTGCAAATGGAATGAGAAAGCATGTAAATTTCTCTAATTCATAATATTCAAAAATATTACGGTACATATAGATACACATTAATAGATAATAGAAAAACTTTGGTTTTTTATATTGAATTTGTTAAAACATAAAAACATAATATATAGTAAAAAAAGAAGATCTAGAATATATCCATCCCACTATCTAATAATGGGAAATAGAAGAAAAGAAATTCGTTCGATATGCATTCGAACCACTCTTGGTCATATTTCTTTTTGTAGAGAAATAGAGGAAGCCATACAAGGATTTAGTCAGGCCTATTCATACACTACCTATTAACTCTGGGACAAGAGGTCTTCATTCAGCAGTAGTACATGAAATAATAGAGCGTAGCAATAACTTTACATTATGTTCTTTCGTCCATGAGCGTAGGAGTCACAATTTTGAAGTTCATAATCTCGCCAATTTTTCTTGTGATCTATGCTTAGGTAGACATGTTCGGTTGAGCATTCCTCATGACCCGAACCATGTACCGATGAACATTCTTCTCGATGAATAAAGTGGCAAGATTTCTCAAAAGAAACTAATTGAGGAGCGCTCCTTTGGCGGCCTCCCCAAGGGTCACTTGGGGTGGGCTGAGAGCACTCCACTTGGCGCGCTCTCAGCCGCCACCATGTGTCGCGCTCTGCGCGCTTCCTTCATTTTTTTTATTTTTCCCGCACGCGTTTTTTTGCAGATGATTTTTTAGTTTCTGGCTTATCGGTTTTCCACCTATATTTCTTAGCTTTTCGACAAAAAAAATCATTTTTCTTTGCGTGAAAAAAATGCTTTTTTCCCTTTCGCGAGAGTCACGGATTTGCTTCCGCTAGAGGCATGGCTGTCTCTATCGGAAACGGAAAAATACATGTCTTCTTTTTTTTTCATTCTGTGAGAGGCACGGCCCTGCCTCTCGGAAATGAAAAAAAAACACGTTTTTTCTTCCATGAGAGGCACGGTTTTGCTTCCATGACAGGAACAATTTTACCTTTGCGAGAGGCACGACCGTGCCTCTCGGAAATGACAAAAAATGTGTTTTTTCTTTCGTAAGAGGCACGATTTTGCTTCTGCGAGAAGCATGCTCGTGCCTCTTGAAAAAGGCGAAAACGTTTTTTCTCTATTTTTCTCTTTTTGTTGGAGGCACGGTATTGCTTCCGCAAGTGTCACGGTTTTGCTTCCGCAAGTGTCACGGTTTTGCTTCCGCAAGAGGCATGACCGTTCCTATTAAAAACAAAAAAATGTGTTTTTTTCGTTTGTGACAGGCATGAATTTCCTTCCGTGAGAGGCATGGTCATGCCTCTTAGAAACGGCTTTCAAAAAGGAAAAAAAACATACTCCCAGTTAGTTTTTCTCATCCGGTGTTTTCGTGAAAAAAAAGTTCGCCAAAACCTATTAGCATGGGATCTAATTATGAAGATTTCAACGCGAGGAATCCTACGGTGAAAATGGTTCGAGATTTGGATGCGTGGTTTAAGAGATAAAACATTTTAAATAAATGAATCTATGAGAAAAAAGAATATTTTCAAATTGCGACAAATGATGCACATGTAGTGTGCAACTTGCCGCAACTCTGAGAAAGTGAAAGTGATCTTTGAAACAAGTGCTCATCATCTAGTGATTTCGGCACACCCCTCCAGTTAGCCTCAACTTCACGTCTTGACCCATTAGGCCAACTCCAATGCGCGACTTCAGATGAATGTTCATTTCATCCGTTTTTCGTCCGTATATGAGGGTGGCAATGGGGTCGTGTCCGTCCGGATTTGTGGATGCACTGGCCGTGCGCCCAACGCATGGCCGCAATTCGACCGCATACAATTTTTTCGCAAGTACATATCTTTTATTTTGTCATTGATTTTTGATACATGGAAGCACATCACCAAATTTTGACTAGAATAGCAAGACCAAAGAAACCAAGAACCACAAGAAGACATTTTAGAAGATAACTAACTTCTGCTCCCGTAAGTTGGATTAGTGCCTTCTCGATGCAGTCATTGTTGATCTGCGGAGGCTCGATCTTGCGTGCTTATTTCTTTTTCGAGTCTAAAGAAGTAGATGTTGCTTCCTCGAATCTAGTCTCATGTCTATCCTCTATTCTAACAACAAGTGCACTAGTCTCATCTCTAACCTCTATTCTAGCTAAAAGTGCACGAACATCTACTAAATTGCGCTCTATCAATATATCGATGTATTCTTCTTCTCAATACCAAAAGTTGCATCCATTCTACACAATAAAAATTGAAGTTAGTACAACTAGTCGAATCCAATAGCACAACCGAAGCTAAAGTAGCACATACCCCAATGTTTGAGCACTTGACGAACACCCATCCGGGATGTTCCAGCGTTGTAGACACGCGGCGCAAGACCTTTCTTGGGCAGTCGTCGCACTTTATGAGCGGCAACAGTGCGCCGACGAGCCTTTGGGCCAGCACCGAGCTCGGCCGACGGCCGTTCGCGTATCTGCCAGGAACCTCCGACGGTGTAGATCCGAACGACTAAAGCAGGAGTCAGTACCGGCATGCGGCCTTGCCGCCTTGCCGGGGCCTTCCGGCCCAGTGCCCGGCTAGTCCATGGCACGACGCGGTCCCTCCCGCAGCCGGGCGAGCTCAAGTCCGGCCGGATCCGCTCCAAATCCGATCGCCGGGTGTGCAAATCAAGTGCCGTGGTTGGGTAGCTCGGGGCGTCGTTGGCACGGGGGTTGCGACAAGGGTTGGGGCGAGTGCGCGACCGAGCTACACAGCGGCAATGGCGGCGGCGGCGATGGCGAGGGAAGAGAGTAGTAGGGGGTGCGGCTGGAGCGCCACGGGAGGGGGGAGGCATGTGCCACTGACGGGCGGTCCAAGGGAGGACATGGGCAGGCGCCACGCGCCGTCCACACATGTCCGTTCGGCTGCAAACTCGGCCCAAACTTGCACCGGGAATAGGTCAAAAGCGGACAGAAAACGACGGTCCGTTTGCGGCCACGCGTTGAAAAGCTTGCTTTGTTCGTTTACCCCCAAATGGACATGGACGGACATGACGGGGTGCGCGTTGGAGTTGGCCTTAGCCTAAACTTCACGTCTTTGACCCATTAGAGCATCTCCAACAGGCGCCGAACGCGCCGCGCGCTAAAAACTGCTTTGCCACGCGCCCATCGCCTGGTTTAGCGCGGCGCGCAGCGCTGGCTCCAGCAGCCGCGCTAAAATGCAGCGCGAGCGTGCCGCTCCAGCAGCGCGCAAAAAATGCAGCACGCGCGCTCATTCTAAAACATTTTTACATCAGAAGCATAGATAAAAAACGATAGATTGCATAGAAAAAAACGATACAAAGGTATTTTACATCGGTGCAACTAGATAGATAGTTCGAAAGCATAGATAGATAAAATTACGGTGCAACTAGATAGAAACTACTACAACCACTAGTAGAAAACGGACCATTAGTACCGGTTTGTAAGGGCCTTTAGTGCCGGTTATGGAACCGGCACTAAGGTTTCGGCACTAAAGGCTCCCCCCTTTAGTACCGGTTCGGCACGAACCGGTGCTAAAGTGCCACCATGTGGCGTGAGCTCGCGCCCTGGTACGGGGGACCTTTAGTACCGGTTGGTGTTACCAACCGGTACTAAAGGTTTTTTTTTGAATTTTTTTTTGAAAATTTTGGAAAAAAAATTTGATTTTTTTATTTTTAATTTTTCTGAATTATTTGATGATTTAGTCTCTAATCACCTCTCTTAACTGTTCAAGTGTGGATCACTCATTCCAAATCATCTAACTTCCCGACCGGTCACAGCCCGAGCACGCTTAACTTTCAGGTTCTATTCTCCTTCTTTTCCGAGTCTGCACTTGTTGTTTTCCTGACAATAGTAAAATGTCAATCCTATTAACCTTCAGGAATTTTGCTTGAGCATGAAGTGACACATTTCACTGTTTGAGTTTTGAAACTATTGTTTTAAAAACAATAATTATTTAGTAACACTAATATTTCTTGAATAATTAGTTTGACCATTGTTTGACCACAGTTTGACCAGATTTGACCAAAATTGAAATAACTAAAATAATTATTTAGTAACACTAATATTCTAGAATAATTAGTTTGACCATTGTTTGACCACAGTTTGCCCACTGTTTGAATATTTTTCAATTTTTTCCACTCTAGATCTTAAAAGCCCCGTAACTTTTTTTCTATTAGGTTTTTGAGGATTTTGCAAATGTTTAAGTTCCCCCTGTTAAATTCGGATGTAACTTTTCGAGTAGATGATTTTTCATATAAAAAACTTTTTCATCCGAGTTAGTATGCAAAAGTTATGCCCATTTTTACAAATTTCAGAGAGATTTTGCAAATAAAGTCAAAATTCACATTTGCAAATTTTCCCAACAACTAGACCACATATCACATGAGAAACTTATTTTCTTTTATTTTTTTGACATTTCCATTATTTTCTTTTATTTTTTTTAAAACTGAAAAGGCGATCCACCGGGGGGGTTTTTTTTTTTTTTTGAAATTTCCATTTTTTTTTTTTTTTTTTTTTAAAACGGAAAAGGGGGTCCCCCCGGGGGGGGGGGGGTGTAGAGTTTGAAAATGGGACCTTTAGTACCGGTTCGTGGCACGAACCGGTACTATAGGTTAGACCCCTTTAGTACCGGTTCATGGCACGAACCGGTACTAAAGGTTAGACCTTTAGTACCGGTTCGTGCCACGAACCGGTACTAAAGGTGATCGTGGGGCCTCGGCTTGACGCCAGCCTGCCACCACCCCTTTAGTGCCGGTTCGTGCCACGAACCGGTACTAAAGGTTCAACACGAACCGGCATTAATGCAAATCCGTTCGAACCGGCACTAATTGTACCATTAGTACCGGCTCAAATACAAACCGGCACTAATGTGCTTCACGTTTGACCCTTTTTCTACTAGTGAACATACATAGATAGAAACTACTTCAAGTCGCTACCATCATCATCCTCGTCGGTGTCGTCCGAGGTATCAAGCCACATGTCCAACCAACGTTCATCGTCTGCCGTGAAGATCGACCTCCCACCTGCTGCAACGATATCGGACTGCGCATTCGTCAATGCCTTCCGCCGTGCTCTTCCCCTTGTCTCGTGTGACCCACTGACCCAGTTTCAACTCGGAGAGAAATTGCTGCCACAATCAGATATCAAAGTTGTAGCAATCATCTATGCTGGCTTGAACACACGAATAAATAAAGAAAGGGCTAGAAGATGGGGATTTGGGAGAAGGAATAATACCTAGCAAAGTCGCCATGAGTAATTAGGGAACGATTCAATGAGAGGAGAACATGTGATACCAACCATGGGACTCATGCGCAGAACAGAGGAGATGATGATGAGCCGCGTGCCCAGATCAGCCTACCACAACAAAAGCTCATGGGCTAGATAGACAGAATACACCATGGTAAAAAATTACACTTTTGGAAGACTAAGCCATTGCCAAGTATGGTGTACCCGACCCTCTGCCACTGGCTACATGGCTAGTGAGATCAAGCCATCCACTATCTTGCATGCTAGTCTAGTAAGATGTGAGTCCATGATGTCTGCTACACAGTTTGTTCTTGTAGACTCATGTTGGGCCTCCAAGCACAGAGTTCTGCAGGATAGTAGCAAATTTCCCTCAAGTGGATGACCTAAGGTTTATCAATCCGTGGGAGGCGTAGGATGAAAATGGTCTCTCTCAAACAACCCTGCAACCAAATAATAAAAGGTCTCTTGTGTCCCCAACACACCAAATACAATGGTAAATTATATAGGTGCACTAGTTCGGCGAAGAGATGGTGATACAAGTGTAGTAATGATAGTAGATATTGATTTTTGTAATAGGAGCACTAAAAACAGCAAGGTAGCAATTGACAAAAGTGAGCACAAACGGTATTGCAATGCTTGAAAATGAGGCCTAGGGTACGTACTTTCGCTAGTGCAATCTCTCAACAATGCTAATCTAATTGGATCATATAACCATCCCTCAAAGTGTGATGAAGAATCACTCCAAATTTCTTATCTAGCGGAGAACATAAGAAGAAATTGTTTGTAGGGTACGAAACCACCTTAAAGTTATTCTTTCTATTCAATCTATTCAAGAGTTCGTCTTAAAATAATGCAAAGTTATTATTTCCGTTCGATCTATCTAAGAGTTCATACTAAAATAACACCATATGATATGCATCAACCAACTCTAATGTCACCTAGATACTCCAATGTCACCACAAGTATCCATGAGTTAATTATACGATACGCATCAAACATTTTTAGATTCATCATACTCGATCCAACACAAAGAACCTCAAAGAGTGCCCCAAGATTTCTACCGGAGAAATAAGGATGAATACGTGCATCAGCCCCTATGCATAGATTACCCCAGTGTCACCTCAGGAATTCGCGCGTTGAGTGCCAAAACATATATCAAGTGACTCAATATAATGCCCCATTGTCACCATGGGTATTCATATGCAAGACATACATCAAGTGCTCTCAAATCCATAAAAGTATTCAATCCGATAAAGCGAAATCTCAAAGGGAAAACTCAAACCAGAACAAGATAGAGAGGAGAAAATACCATACGATCCAACTATATTAACAAAGCCCGCGATGCATCAAGATCGTGCCATCAAGAATACGAGAGAGAGAGAGATTAAACACATAGCTACTGGTACAAACCCTCAGCCCCGAGGGTGGACTATTCCCTCTCATCATGGAGACCGCCGAGATGATGAAGATGGCCACCGGTGATGATTTCCCCCTCCGGGGGAGTGCCGAAACGGGGTCTAGATTGGTTTTCCATGGCTATAGAGGCTTGCGGCGACGGAACTTCTGATCTATCGACTCCTCTAGGATTTTTGGAATATTTGTAAATTTATAGGGTGAAGAGGCGATGCGGGAGGCCACCGAGGTGGGCGCAACCCACCTAGGCGTGCCTGGGCCTCCAGGCGCGCCCTGGTGGGTTGTGCCCCCCTCGAGCACTTCTTTGGTCCACTGCATGTCTTCTGGTCCAAAAAATCTCTGAAAAGTTTCATTGCGTTTGGACTCTATTTGGTATTGATTTTCTGCAAAGTAAAAAACAAGCAAAAAACCGCAAATGGCATTGGGCACTATGTCAATAGGTTAGTCTCAAAAAATGATATAAAGTTGCTATAAAATGATTGTAAAACATCCAATAATGATAATATAACAGCATGAATACTTCATAAATTATAGATACGTTGGAGACGTATCAGTCCACACATCACTTTCCAACAAGGGACTATTTAGAGCGTATGTAAGATCTCACAGACAAGACACATACTTGTCGACATGCATCATTGATATCGTCCAAGGACTATATGATTCATAAGCACATCGGAAATACCATCATGCATGATTGTCTCTAGGGAATGTCTCCAACATAACCATATTCGCACCAACCATCTCATGACACCACAAGGATAGCGTGTGAGGTTCTTCAACAATGACACCATTAGGAAGGGAGCGATGCTCAAGTGCTCTCGTCACCGGATTCGGCTACCAAAGCCAGATTCCGACAAATCCGAGGATATCCGAGCAATGGCTTCAACAAGGTAGTGACACAAAAACATCATCATTGCCAGGTACATCCAACTTCGATTAGACCTAGGTTTTCTTCTAGGAGCTCGAGATTGGGTGAACGAGTAGCATCACCCTCTAAGTCAATCATGTGTTCCCGCCACCACTTCTCTGTGATCCCAACAGTTGCATGCGACCGCCCGCCGCCGCGCAGAACCATATCCTCTACATCAAGCCGTTGTCTAGATATTGCATCTCACCGCCGAGGGTAAACATTGGATCTGGAAGGAGAAACCCTCACAAAAACCTTTTGGTGGTCACTGTAATCGGCAGTGAGGCTGCCGACTTCATCGAAGTGGTCTCCCGACGGAAGAACAAGGATATTGAAGCAGACCAGCGCCGATTGGACTATCACGAGGAGAGAGCCCTTTAAGGCTCGTTGGCCCCTGGGCGAATCTTCTTTGCTAGCATCACTAGCGGCCCCCTGGCGAGCCGGTGGCCACCTCCACTAGTGATGAGAGAGAGAGAGAGAGGAAGCGGGGGGAGGGCCAGTGGCGGCCAAGGGTTTTAGTTACGCCCATGCTAATCCTACCTTTTCTTCTTAACGAAAAGACAACACTTGTGCTAGTTGCTTAAAAAAGATTATGTTATGGTAGTTGAAAGAGTTTACTTTGGGAGACAATGTTTGCAAACTTGCAACTCATGGACTTCTTGTTGATCCTTCATGTAAACATGGTTTCTTGGGCACTGGTACTGGAGAGCATTTGTAGCACACAGGTGCGGGGGCATGCAACCCACTTTTTCATTTGGCTTTTGATTTTCAATCTTTCATATCTTTTGAACCAAAAGTCCAAATTAAGTTTTGTTTGCATATCCGTATTTCTAGTGATGAGGACTTTCAAATGGGATCCATTTTGATGAGTTTTGAAAACTTCATTAAGTTTCAACCTCTGAAAATTACTATGAGCAACCGGCAAAATCATATATTTCAGAACCTGGAAATGACATAATTGTAGGTAAGTTTCAACTCTGAAACTTGGTATGGGTGACTGACCAAATCAGAAGTTATAGAACATGTGACTAGCAAAATTGTAAGTTTCAGTTTCTAAAACTTAAAACTTGTTGTGTCATCATGTGGGATCCATCGACTTTGCGGATTGCGAGTCAATCGGGCGGATGACACAGTTGGGCAGGTGTGTGCCCCCACGCCTGTGTGCCCGTGCGAATTTCTGCACTTGCTACTTCAAGTCTATGTATATGCTTCTGACACTCACTTGCATGGCATTCCATGAGACTTTCAGGTTGAGTGAGGGTTGGCACCGTCATCCTTCAGCTGAGTTCAGAAAACCATTTGTCTTCCTGAATGAAAAGGTTTTTAAAATAACAAAGACAAATCAAAAAGCATAACAACTTCGCTGAGAGCTTGGTTGTTGTAGGATTCACTATACACTTGCGCCCGTCAACTTTCAGCTCCCATGTGTACACATCTTGAATGACCCCATGGCAACCGCATTTTTGGCCCACAAGCCTTTGAAATTACGCGTGTATTGATGCGCTACAAAAGTAGGACCCCATCAACATCACACATTCACTCTCTTGTGGCATTGTCAATCTCACTAACATTTTTGTTTTGGTCTACCAAGTTGTTGATCCACCAGACTATCCATGCCACCCACCTTGTATATCTAACACCAGTCCAAATTCTTTGGCTATGCTCTTTCTCCTGTTTACAGCGTATCAGCCCAACACATCTATGTGCATTACTGGACACCGCGTAGATGCATGATATTTGCGTGACACACTCTAGGTTCCTTCTAACCTTATGCACTCGTCATCCATCGTTGTTGTACACACTCTAATCCCTCTCAACAAACTTTCCCACCCGTAAAAGAAATGTTTTGGATAAGGCTGACCCCAATAGATACCCTCTCCACATTTTTTCTTGCTGCAACTTACTAGTAGACCCGTCTTCTTTTTTTGAGGGGAAACAACCGAAAATATTCGTCTATAAGGTTTGTAGTCATAGAAAAATTTCCTGTGTGTCTTTTCCTTTCCCTCACCCAAATGCGACTAGGGGAAAGTTCTCCTTTCCTCCAAGATCCACCGAACAGCTTGTGGATTCTTCTCTCCCCTATTTGTTGCTCCAGAGATAGGTGGCGGGGAGGGGAATCCCGGTGCCTCATCTCGTATAGTAATTTAGGTTAGGCCTTTGTAGTCCTCGCATTAGTGGTGCTCAGACGGATGGAGGCGCTTTATCTTCTAGTTAGTCTTTCGGGCTTCGACCCTCTCGGATTCGTCCATCAGGATGAACTACACGAAGCTCCGACATAGATTCCTGTCATCTCCTTGAGGCAGTGGCATTAGACTCACGATGACTCCTTTTCTACTCATCGGTTCTTGTTTTCTTAGGGAATTCTACTCGCCGGATAATTCTTTGCGAAAGCAACTAATCAAAGGGTGCTCCCAGCGGGTGGAACTTTTCATCAAAGGGTGCTCCCAATGGGTGGCACTTTTCCTTCTTTGGGCAGCACTTCAGCGGGCCATGTGGAGCGTCCCAACACTACTATGTGTTGTGCTAGACTATTCTTTCATGACTTTTTGTTCACTTTTTTGTTTTTAGTTTTTTCTAGTTTTTTCATGGAACACAAGTGTGTTTCCGCACGGGGTAGATGTGTGCATCACGCAGGAGGACGATTGTATTACACCCCCTACGGGATTGTTAGTATTAGTTGAGAGCACGAGTTAGTTCATATTACTAGCACAGTTTGGTGTAGTTTGGGAGCACACATGTTAGTACTAGTAGGAAGCAGGCCCATACCACAAGCATGTGCAAGGTGTGCAACCGCACAAGGCCCGAAAATCAGTGGGGCCCCGAATTTTTCATTAAGTAGTATATTGTGCCTAATTTTACATTTCGCATTGGGCCTCTGAATTATTTGGTATGTCCTTGGTTGGAAGCATAAGTTCGGGAGCACATGTTCATACAAGGTGAAAGTACAAGTGAGTTCGAGTTGGAGCACATGTTTTTTCTTCCTTTGATCATAAGAACTTTATTCATCAAATAATAGTAAGGTCATTTACATAGTGATGAATCATAAAGTCAAGGACATTGGATTCCCAAGATTCAGACTTATTAATGCTAAAATAGTGTTTTTCCAATCAATCTGCTATCATATTTGCTTCTCTGCTACAGTGGACAAAACTGATGCTAGCAAACTCCATGGACATGATAGATCACTCTGCTATGATTGGAACATCAGTTCCCATATAAGCATTTGGATCAGAGATGTCCTCCAATGCCACCATACTGTCAGACTCGATGATAAGTTTAGTGCAACCCAATTTTTCTTCCAGGATCAAACCACTATGGACAGCCATAACTTCCGCTGAATATGCACTAGAAACATGGGGTATCAGACATGTCTCTGTTGCCAGAAAATTACCTCAATCATCTCGAGCTATCGCTCCGCAGGCTCATGTCTTAATTTTCCACATGAAAGGATGCATCAACATTGACTTTAACATCTCCCTCGCTTGGCTTCTTCCAGCTATGATTGATCTTGCGCATATGTTGGTTTGGACTATAAGCTCGAACAAAATTTGTAGCTAGAAGCCGTATAGACATGGATGATTGTTCTACTTACATGCTTGACTCTCTTTTGGTAGATTGGCGCCTCTGCCACCAAATGAACCACATAGCGACCAAAATTAGTTCGGCTATTGGTATTTCATGCATCATAGTGCAAAGTCGGACCAAAATCTCTAGGTTGATTGATCCCGAGTGGTCTTGCCGCACAACCATATCAATTTCATCATTAAGACCCAACTAGGTCCAAACCTATAATGCCCGGGAACATGTGAACAAGCAGTGTTGAATGTCCTCAAGTCCGAGCTTACCAAATGGGCATTGAGGAATCAGTGGAATATGTCTGCTTGCTAGCACTCGATAGCATGGTAAAACTCCCTTAAGAACTTTCCAACCAAAATATTTAATCTTTCCCGGGAGGCGAAGTTGCCATAACTCCTTCCAAATTGTATTCAGATGAATACTACCTGGCAGTTTGAGATTAGTAATGGCATCCAAACTAATGATCAAACTCCACATGGTAGGCTGACCGGACTGTGAAAGTTCTGGACCTAGTATAGTGCCAAGCTACAAAGTCATCAAGAGCTTCAACATTAAGAGGGATCTGCAATATTTTGTTAACATCCATGGGTGAAAAGACACTCCATATAAGCTCCTCGTCCCACTGTCCAGTATGGGGGTCAATGATTTCTTCCATCTTTGTTAACATTATTCCTCATCTGGGGGTGGTCAATTTCCTTGACTCACTATATGGGATCCAAGAGTCATCCCAAATGTTTATGTGTGAACCAAAGCCCACTCGCCATATACAACCCCTTTTGAAGGTCTGAATTCCTGCTACAATGCTTTGCCACATACTCGATGACCCTTTCTTTGGTCCTGCCTTTAGGATATCACCATTAGGATGATATTTAGCACTCAACACTCGTGCACACAAAGAGTCAGGATTCTAGAGAAGTCGGCAACACTATTTTGTTAACATAGCAAACTTAAAGTCATGAAGGTCTCTAAACCCCATACCACCTTTCTTCTTCAGAACACACATCTTCCACTATGCAAACCAGTGCATTTTCTTCTTCTCTTCTTCATCTCCCCACCAAAACCTCGACATCTCATCAGTGATTGATTTACATATTCCTTTAGGAAACTTGAAATCAGACATAACATAAGATGGAATTGCTTGTGCCATTGATTTTAACATAATCTATTTACCTTGAACTGTTAGAATCTTTTCTTTCCATCCCTTCTGCATCTGGCATACTATGTCAACCAGATGGCTGAAAACGGTCACTACGGTCCACGCCAACCATGTTAGGTATGCCCATATACTTTTCTAACAGAGCTTCAATTAAAATATCCAATATTCCACAAACACTCTCTCTATTTGTAACTCAAGAATTAGGACTGAGAAAATACTGGATTTTGGTGTACTTACACGCTGACCTAAACTAGAGCAGTATGTGTCTAGAACCCTCTTCAAGGTATTTGCATTATGATTAGTCGCTTTCATCAAAATCAGTGAGTCATCAGCAACAAGAAGATGAGAGATAGAAGGTGCATTTCTAGATACTTTTATACCTTCAATTCCACCACTGTCTTCCTCGTGAGCCAGCATGCTAGAAAGACCTTCAAAACAAATAAAAAATAGATAAGGGGATATTGGGCCCCCTGCCTCAGACCCCTTGTTGGTGTGAACTCCTCAGTTTTTGCGTCATTGAACCTAATTCTATAGCTCACAAAAGAAACACACTAACTCCACCCATTGTGACTGAAAACCCAATTTTAACATCATTTGTTTCAAGAAGCTGCATTCTACTCTGTCATATCCTTTAGCATATCCAATTTCATAGCACAAACTCCATTAGAGCCATGTGTCTTCTTAATCGCATGAAAACACTCATAAGCTACCAGCACATTATCAGTAATTAACCCGCCTCCGAAAAGAGCACTCTATGTTGGAGATATCACCTCAGGTAGGATCTTCTTTAGTCTATTGGCCAACATCTTAGAGATAATCTTATAAACCACATTAGACAAACTAATGGGTCAGAACTGGGTTATTACCTCGGGGCTATCCACCTTAGGAATAAGCACAACATTCGTGGAGTTCCACCCCTCAGGATTGGTTTTGTTATTGCTCGCCTCAAGGACTTCTTTGGATAGCTCATCTCCTACAAATTAACATGGAACTGGATATCTTAACGCGAGGAACGTTTTTTTTCATAATTTCAATGCACGATTTAAGAGATATTAAAAAATGAATATAAAAAATCACAAACAAAATCTCCTATCTCTCATGAAAAGAAAACCATTAAATCTTTTATCACCATGAGAGAAGATAGGGGAGTGACCTTTGTGAAGGTACCTGTAACCACATAACTAGTTCTTTTTTAGAAAAAAAAAACTACTTAAACAGTGATTTCAATTGCTTGCGCCTGTCCTTTGGTCGAAATCTCTCGGGCATCTGCTCGCCTGGCAGCTCCTCCGGCACCTCCTCCGCTTGCTTGAGGCACGTCGCGCTATGACCCACGCTTCCTGGACTACTAGCCTGCAAAAATCACTAGTTAAGGGGTACCCTTTGTAAAGGTCACTCCCCCCTCCTCTGGTGGGGACAATGTTGACTTACAGCTTGGGAATTTTGGTGGGTTCTCTTCCACGCACTGGATGTATGGATGTTTGTGCTTCTTTTTTGTACATTTGTTTTTTCTAAACGTTTTTATCTCCATGCGTCCAAATGACGAACCGTTTTCACCATTGTATTTCTCGTGTCAAGATCTTCGAATATAGATCCCATGTTGATAGGTTCTGACGAACTTTCTTTTGGGAAATACTTGTGTTTTCAGCAAGTAGTAACTTGTGCTTCAAAGATGTATTAACCCGTGCTTCCAAATAAACTAATTTATGATTCCATGGGGGGGGTGTTCCACGGGTAAGCACACATGACCTTGAAGCACGGAAACACAATTGTGTTTCATGTGGAAACCAAAAAATCAGGAAGCAAAAGAAGAAACGAAGACCATAAAAACTAGAAATCGAGAAAAATGGAAACCCAAAAACATTGAAACCAGAAACTGAGGAAAAACCAAAAACAGGAAATACCAGAAACAAACAAATAATATAAAACTAAGATAAAACTGCGGAAGCCTGTTTGTCCTTCACTTTTTTGGGGAAAGCGCAACATAGTTTGTGTTTCACGCGGAAGCACATTGTGCTTGACGCGAAAGCACAATTGTGCTTCACCCTTTGAGAAGCACGATTTGTGTAACAACTGTGCTTCATGCAAAGGCACATCTACACTTTACTATTTTTGGAAGCACAACTGTTCTTCACCCTCGGAAAAGACAAAGTGACAAAACATATCAAAGAAATAAAAAATCAAGAAAAATAAAAATCATTAAAAAAAAGATCATGATAACAAAAAACCGAAATACCCGAAACATCCCCTATAAAACCATGCACGGCGCATGGATGGCACTGGGACGCGCGCTCCTGCATACGAAAAGTGTCTTCTGGGACACCCAACCAGGGGGTGCCCGCTAATCAGTTACCTATAGTCTATATGTGCCATCTAAGTCATCTCCTGGGGAAATCCTCGGCCATGCCATGCCAAGCCTGCTGTTGTTGCACAAGATCAACTAATTGGGCCACCCCTTATTGGGTCACTCCCTCCGCGAAAGTGCTCCAGCGGCTTCACATGGTGCACCCTACGCTGCCATGATGTCGTTTGCTGGACACTTTCCCATAGGGATATTTTTCAGGGTGAGGGGGTGGGTTGGATTTTTATTTTATTTTAAAATCTTTTTTCTTGTTTTCCTAGTTTTTTATCATGTTACTTGTTATTTCCTTCATGTTTCCTTGTCTTTCCTGATTTTCGTCTATTAAGAGCATGTGTGTGTTGTGCTTCGCATGGAGCACAAGTACGCTTCAAGCGGGAGCACATAGTTCTTTTGTGGAGCACAGATGCGCTTTATGGAGGAGCACAAATGTGCTTCATCCCGTGGGAGCACAACGTAGTTTCATTTAGGAGCATGACTTAGTATGATTTGGAAGCATATGTTAGTCATTTTGGGGGCATAATGTTTGCCCGAGAATAAGTTTATTGAAATATGTTAATATGGGCTCTGGTTTTTAAGATCTCAACACGAGGAACTCAATGATGTAAACGGTTCATGATTTGAGCGCACAGTTGAAGAGATAAATCATTTTGAAAAATTAATTTAGGACAAAAAAGCACAAATTTATGGGAAGAAATCTTATCAAAACTCTCAGATTACCACAAATCACCGCATATGCGTCACTAGCCATCATTAGGGAAAATGTAACTAACTTAGAGATATCCCAGGTTAGGGGTACCTTTTAGCGGGACCTCCTATTCCACGACCTACGCGGGGAGTAGCAAGAAAACGCGCACCCTCCCTCCCCCAACGCTGAATTAGGCCAGCCCAACTAGAATAGCGAGGGCTATCGAGCTTGCCTGATGTTTTTTTATTCATTTTCCAACATTTTTGTTTTTTGCAGAAACAATGATTTTTGTCATCTTTTTATACTTTGTCTTCTTTTGTATTAATATATTTCTCAATTCAAAAATATTCTTAAAACTCGGGAAAAACTGAATTTAAAAAATGTTCGGGAATTTAAGAAGTTGTTCCAAAATTCAAAAATGTCTTCAGATTTAGAAAATGTTCGTGAATTCAAAAACATGTTCCCAAATTTCAAGAAATATTCGCCAATTCAAAAAATGTTAAGGTATTCATAAAATGTTCGCAATTGTAAAAAATTGTTCTCGGAGTTCAAAAAGTGTTTAAGAACTTGAAAAGTGTCTCAATTTCAAAATGTTTCTGAACTTCAAAAAGTCTTAACAAATATCTGAAACTGTTCATCGATTCAACAAATGTTTGTGAATTTCAATAATTCTTCCCGAATTGCAAAATATGTTCACCACTTCAACAACTATTCAAATTTGAAAACATTTCACAAATGTAAAAAAATATTCATTAATTTATGAGATGTTCATCAATTTAGAAAATGTTAATGAATTTCAAAAGATCATTCATGAGTTTAAATTTTTTTTCCCGAATTTTAAAAGAAAATGTTTCTGAACTTCAAAAAGTCTTAACAAATATCTGAAACTGTTCATCGATTCAACAAATGTTTGTGAATTTCAATAATTCTTCCCGAATTGCAAAATATGTTCACCACTTCAACAACTATTCAAATTTGAAAACATTTCACAAATGTAAAAAAATATTCATTAATTTATGAGATGTTCATCAATTTAGAAAATGTTAATGAATTTCAAAAGATCATTCATGAGTTTAAATTTTTTTTCCCGAATTTTAAAAGAAAATGTTTCTGAACTTCAAAAAGTCTTAACAAATATCTGAAACTGTTCATCGATTCAACAAATGTTTGTGAATTTCAATAATTCTTCCCGAATTGCAAAATATGTTTAAAATTAGAAAACAATTGCGAATTTGGAAGAAGAAAAAGGAAATAAAATAAGAAAGTGAAATAAAATTCATAAAAGATAAATGGATAAAGAAAAATAAAGAGAAAACTGCAGAAAACAAAGGAAAAAAAATGCAAATTTGGAAAAGAAAAAGGAAACAAACTAAAATAAAAATAAAAATCATAAAAGAAAAATGAGTAAAAGAAATAAAGAGAAAACTGGGGAAAAATAAATCTTTCACGCTCTCACGTTGTTGTCTGCTTGGGAACAAACCTCATGCCGCTGAACGCCACCGGGAGAGCTTTCGTGCAGGGTGCTATTTTAAATGGGCCGGCCTATTCCCTGGCCTCAGCACGAGCTAGTACTAAAAATTCCAAAAAATTAAGCTGTATCGAGGAATCTAACAGGGGACCTCCTATATGCCGCTAACTGCGGCAAGAGGTTGACGTTTCGCACAGGGCGGCTCATGTGAGCCGGCCCATTTGCAGGTGTAGTGGCACCACATGATCGACCTAATGCCTCAGGAACTAAGTGACCGCAGCAAAACATAAATATAGCTCTTTGTAGGGGATCGAACCAAGGAGCTCTTGCTCGTTAACAACGTCACTACCCACCATAACTACTAAGATTAAATGTCTAAATAGCAGCCAGTGTGTGCCAACTATAAGCCACAAACAGATAAATTTATTTCTAAATTTGAACTTGATTTTGTTTTTAAAAAGAGTAAATATTTTTTGAAATGCGAACATTTTATAATTTTGAACAATATGTTTTAAAAGTCGAACATTTTGTGAACCCAAAACATTTTTGAACAAAGGAATAAACTTGAAAGGGAGAACAAAATTTTGGAAATGCAAACATTTTTTAAAAACAGGAACAAGAAATTATAACAGGAACATTTTTTAAATTACGAATTTTTTTCAAAAACACAAACATTGAGTAATTTTTTAAGATGTCTAAAACGGAAATTTCGACTAATTTTTTGAAGGTACGATTTTTTTCACAAACGAAAACAAATTTATGAAAACGAACAAATTTGGAATTTCCCAAACATTTGTTGAAAACATGAACATTTTGTAATTTGTGAACAAAATATTAAAGCATGAACATTTTTTGAATTTTGAGAACAAATTTCGAAACGGAGAACAAATTTCAAAGCGCAAACAATTTTTTAAAGCACGAATATTTTTTGGATCTTGAGAATCAATTTTGAAACGGAGAAGTATTTTGAAAAATCTCGAGCAAATTTGGTAGCATAATTTTTTTTGGAATACGTGAGTAAAAAATTGAAATTCGGTACTTTTTCTGAATTTCGAAAGTTTCGAACTTTTTTGAGTAACAAGATTTTTTTTAATTTTGAGAACATTTTTTTGAAACTGAATATTTTTTTGGAACACGAACAAAAGTTGAATTTTTTGTTTATTTAATAAGATGAGAACAGAAATGGAAATAAAAGACCAAAGATTTTTTTGAAAAGAGAAATTAACTTGAATAGGAAAACTGAAAGTAGAAAAGTAACGGAAAGAAAAGAAAAAAGAACCAGAAAAAGGAAGAAAAAATAGAAAGAGTAAAAAAGTAAAAATAAAAGGAAAAATAAAAGAACCGGCTGGGAACGCTCTAGAAGGTTCCCAAAACCGGAGCCTGTGTATGCTACAGATGGGCTGGCCGAAAATCACTAGCTAGTCGTATTCCTGTGCGAATCGTCTACAGTTTGACACGATATGCGTCAAATATGTTTTTTCATCTAACAGCTACCCCTACGATTGAGAGCTAGCTCTCCTTACCACTTGAGCTGCTGCGCGATAGTGATTAGTAAGCTGCGTGAACTCTTAAGAACTATATATAGTAACAGATCCAAAAAAAATGAAAAATTTCGACCATTGAACTTTTTTTAATAAACATTGAAAAATTTCATAATATACGATGAACATTTCTGAAATACACATAGAACATTTTTGTGATATACGCTAAACAATTTGAAAATACACAGTGAACATTACTGTGATGTATGCTGAACAATTTGAAAATACGCAATGAACTTTACTGTGATATATGGTGAACAATTTGAAAAGACACAATGATTATTACTGTGATATACGCTAATTTTTTTGAAAATACACATTGAAACATTTTTTTCTTGTACACTGAACATTTCTTAAGTACGTGATTAAAAGGATTGAATACGGTGAAATTTTTCTTAAATCTACAATGAACATTTTCATAATGCATGATAAACTCTTGTATAATACACAAAAAGGGAAGAATGTAAAAATAAGCAGAAGAAACACAGATTGTTTGTCGTATTAAAGTATTATTAATGAAAAAATACACAAAGTATTTTATTAATGTATTAATGGAAGCAAAGGAAAAGGGAAAAAGGAAAGAAAGATAAAACCAGAAAGAAAAAATGAAAGAAATATGAAAGAAGCAAAAAGAAAAAACCAAAAAGATAAAACAAAACAAAACAGTGAACGGGCAGCGCGCGCTGCCGTGAAATGGGTCGGCCCACCAGCTGGCGCTGCAGGCATAGCCACTGATGTTCGCCGCCCGCGGGTAGCAAATAGGATCCGCCCGCCACCTCATCTTTTGTGACGACATAGCCACTGTCCAGTTTCAGTCTCCACAGCAAACCTCATCTTTTGTGACCACATATATCATTGAGCTGGGTCACCTGGTAGTTCAGAGACGAGGCAAGCTCCCGTGGTAGCCCAGCAGGACTCCTCCAACTCCTGGCTAGCTTCACCAGCAGGCGTTGTGAAGATGAACGTGGACGCCGCAGTAGCACGTAACCGGCAACGGCGAGGCCAGCCTAAAATATCTGTGGAGTCAATGGTATTTTTTGAATTTTTTTCTTCAGTATGAACAGTAACTGAACCGTATTTTTAGGCTTATTTTCTAAAAGCTGTGGGGTCAACTGACCCATAGGCTAACACCTAACTTCGCTTTTGGTAACCGGTACGGGGGTGCAGTGGCTGCCATTTGCCGAGACCACACGGGGACGTATCTTGGGTCGTCGGCTGTTGTAGTATGAGGCATCACCGACCCGGCGAGGCTGGAAAATTTTGCTTGCAGGAAACGTTGGCACTAGCAAGATGACCTAAATGTTTATTTTTTGAAACATAGACCGTAGAACAATTGTTCTACGGTATTTCATTTATAATTAAAAATATTTACAAATCAAGTACATAATGTAAAATTACCAATACCAGCTCTAGGCATCATGAAATCAAATTATAAGTTCAGTTCTATCAAACTATCAATCTGTGGTACTTTGTGATGCTTTGCTCTCAGTTTGACTGTCTGTAGTCTTTCTTTAAGATAGTATTTTCATGAGATAATATGCGGTGGAGCCGATCTGAAAATCTTATCATTTTTTACCATCCAAGTACTCCAGCATCCCATAATTATGATCTCCATTGCAATGTCTTTGGGTAGCTTGATACAAAACATACCACAGACTGATGAGAAGGATAAATGGAGTTACTCATGGATTAACCCTCAATACTCATCCATGAAAATGTATAAGAACATTTGTGGACAGGCTGAAGCCCACACCATATTTAAGCAGCTATGGAAAACTGCCTGCAGACTCAGACACAAGATCTTCTTCTGGCTCTTACTGCATGACAGAGTTAGCACAAGGAATTTACTACAACGCAGAAATATGTTGCTGCCTGATTATGATTGTGCTTTATGCGCCGATGCAACAAAAGTGACAAGCTGGTTAGGTGCCGAGTTGGATTAGACATCGCGGGTTTCAATTTAAAAATTGGGAAGAGGTTAAGAACCTAGTGGAATCCACTACTCTCATCCACCTCTTCTGGAATTGCCCTTTCTCACTAAACTGCCGCACAAGTCTGATACCCACCAAGCAAAGGGGGATTTCCGCATTAGGTGACCTAAATGTTCAAACGTTGAAGGTGGCATCAGATTGTCTCGGAGTGGTGAATGGCTTCGTCGATGGGACAAACCCTCCAGTGTATGCGTTACAAGGCAACTAGCATTTTGTCATGGAAGTTCGTAAAAGAATGTTCTTGTTTTTCGTTGGGAAAACCAACACCGACGTCAAGATCAGTCTCCTTTCCTTTCTCTTTTCGGGAGCAGAGCTGAAAAAGATGGAAAATTCCAATGATTCTTCTCCTTTGGTTCAGTCTGTAGGGAAATCAGAATTCACCATTGAATCATGTGGATTAGCTCCCTTACATAATAATATTTCACTGTATCAGCTACAGGGGGAAATATCATCCAGCTCCTTGCAAATGGAATGAGAAAGCATGTAAATTTCTCTAATTCATAATATTCAAAAATATTACGGTACATATAGATACACATTAATAGATAATAGAAAAACTTTGGTTTTTTATATTGAATTTGTTAAAACATAAAAACATAATATATAGTAAAAAAAGAAGATCTAGAATATATCCATCCCACTATCTAATAATGGGAAATAGAAGAAAAGAAATTCGTTTGATATGCATTCGAACCACTCTTGGTCATATTTCTTTTTGTAGAGAAATAGAGGAAGCCATACAAGGATTTAGTCAGGCCTATTCATACACTACCTATTAACTCTGGGACAAGAGGTCTTCATTCAGCAGTAGTACATGAAATAATAGAGCGTAGCAATAACTTTACATTATGTTCTTTCGTCCATGAGCGTAGGAGTCACAATTTTGAAGTTCATAATCTCGCCAATTTTTCTTGTGATCTATGCTTAGGTAGACATGTTCGGTTGAGCATTCCTCATGACCCGAACCATGTACCGATGAACATTCTTCTCGATGAATAAAGTGGCAAGATTTCTCAAAAGAAACTAATTGAGGAGCGCTCCTTTGGCGGCCTCCCCAAGGGTCACTTGGGGTGGGCTGAGAGCACTCCACTTGGCGCGCTCTCAGCCGCCACCATGTGTCGCGCTCTGCGCGCTTCCTTCATTTTTTTTATTTTTCCCGCACGCGTTTTTTTGCAGATGATTTTTTAGTTTCTGGCTTATCGGTTTTCCACCTATATTTCTTAGCTTTTCGACAAAAAAAATCATTTTTCTTTGCGTGAAAAAAATGCTTTTTTCCCTTTCGCGAGAGTCACGGATTTGCTTCCGCTAGAGGCATGGCTGTCTCTATCGGAAACGGAAAAATACATGTCTTCTTTTTTTTTCATTCTGTGAGAGGCACGGCCCTGCCTCTCGGAAATGAAAAAAAAACACGTTTTTTCTTCCATGAGAGGCACGGTTTTGCTTCCATGACAGGAACAATTTTACCTTTGCGAGAGGCACGACCGTGCCTCTCGGAAATGACAAAAAATGTGTTTTTTCTTTCGTAAGAGGCACGATTTTGCTTCTGCGAGAAGCATGCTCGTGCCTCTTGAAAAAGGCGAAAACGTTTTTTCTCTATTTTTCTCTTTTTGTTGGAGGCACGGTATTGCTTCCGCAAGTGTCACGGTTTTGCTTCCGCAAGAGGCATGACCGTTCCTATTAAAAACAAAAAAATGTGTTTTTTTCGTTTGTGACAGGCATGAATTTCCTTCCGTGAGAGGCATGGTCATGCCTCTTAGAAACGGCTTTCAAAAAGGAAAAAAAACATACTCCCAGTTAGTTTTTCTCATCCGGTGTTTTCGTGAAAAAAAAGTTCGCCAAAACCTATTAGCATGGGATCTAATTATGAAGATTTCAACGCGAGGAATCCTACGGTGAAAATGGTTCGAGATTTGGATGCGTGGTTTAAGAGATAAAACATTTTAAATAAATGAATCTATGAGAAAAAAGAATATTTTCAAATTGCGACAAATGATGCACATGTAGTGTGCAACTTGCCGCAACTCTGAGAAAGTGAAAGTGATCTTTGAAACAAGTGCTCATCATCTAGTGATTTCGGCACACCCCTCCAGTTAGCCTCAACTTCACGTCTTGACCCATTAGGCCAACTCCAATGCGCGACTTCAGATGAATGTTCATTTCATCTGTTTTTCGTCCGTATATGAGGGTGGCAATGGGGTCGTGTCCGTCCGGATTTGTGGATGCACTGGCCGTGCGCCCAACGCATGGCCGCAATTCGACCGCATACAATTTTTTCGCAAGTACATATCTTTTATTTTGTCATTGATTTTTGATACATGGAAGCACATCACCAAATTTTGACTAGAATAGCAAGACCAAAGAAACCAAGAACCACAAGAAGACATTTTAGAAGATAACTAACTTCTGCTCCCGTAAGTTGGATTAGTGCCTTCTCGATGCAGTCATTGTTGATCTGCGGAGGCTCGATCTTGCGTGCTTATTTCTTTTTCGAGTCTAAAGAAGTAGATGTTGCTTCCTCGAATCTAGTCTCATGTCTATCCTCTATTCTAACAACAAGTGCACTAGTCTCATCTCTAACCTCTATTCTAGCTAAAAGTGCACGAACATCTACTAAATTGCGCTCTATCAATATATCGATGTATTCTTCTTCTCAATACCAAAAGTTGCATCCATTCTACACAATAAAAATTGAAGTTAGTACAACTAGTCGAATCCAATAGCACAACCGAAGCTAAAGTAGCACATACCCCAATGTTTGAGCACTTGACGAACACCCATCCGGGATGTTCCAGCGTTGTAGACACGCGGCGCAAGACCTTTCTTGGGCAGTCGTCGCACTTTATGAGCGGCAACAGTGCGCCGACGAGCCTTTGGGCCAGCACCGAGCTCGGCCGACGGCCGTTCGCGTATCTGCCAGGAACCTCCGACGGTGTAGATCCGAACGACTAAAGCAGGAGTTAGTACCGGCATGCGGCCTTGCCGCCTTGCCGGGGCCTTCCGGCCCAGTGCCCGGCTAGTCCATGGCACGACGCGGTCCCTCCCGCAGCCGGGCGAGCTCAAGTCCGGCCGGATCCGCTCCAAATCCGATCGCCGGGTGTGCAAATCAAGTGCCGTGGTTGGGTAGCTCGGGGCGTCGTTGGCACGGGGGTTGCGACAAGGGTTGGGGCGAGTGCGCGACCGAGCTACACAGCGGCAATGGCGGCGGCGGCGATGGCGAGGGAAGAGAGTAGTAGGGGGTGCGGCTGGAGCGCCACGGGAGGGGGGAGGCATGTGCCACTGACGGGCGGTCCAAGGGAGGACATGGGCAGGCGCCACGCGCCGTCCACACATGTCCGTTCGGCTGCAAACTCGGCCCAAACTTGCACCGGGAATAGGTCAAAAGCGGACAGAAAACGACGGTCCGTTTGCGGCCACGCGTTGAAAAGCTTGCTTTGTTCGTTTACCCCCAAATGGACATGGACGGACATGACGAGGTGCGTGTTGGAGTTGGCCTTAGCCTAAACTTCACGTCTTTGACCCATTAGAGCATCTCCAACAGGCGCCGAACGCGCCGCGCGCTAAAAACTGCTTTGCCACGCGCCCATCGCCTGGTTTAGCGCGGCGCGCAGCGCTGGCTCCAGCAGCCGCGCTAAAATGCAGCGCGAGCGTGCTGCTCCAGCAGCGCGCAAAAAATGCAGCACGCGCGCTCATTCTAAAACATTTTTACATCAGAAGCATAGATAAAAAACGATAGATTGCATAGAAAAAAACGATACAAAGATATTTTACATCGGTGCAACTAGATAGATAGTTCGAAAGCATAGATAGATAAAATTACGGTGCAACTAGATAGAAACTACTACAACCACTAGTAGAAAACGGACCATTAGTACCGGTTTGTAAGGGCCTTTAGTGCCGGTTATGGAACCGGCACTAAGGTTTCGGCACTAAAGGCTCCCCCCTTTAGTACCGGTTCGGCACGAACCGGTGCTAAAGTGCCACCATGTGGCGTGAGCTCGCGCCCTGGTACGGGGGACCTTTAGTACCGGTTGGTGTTACCAACCGGTACTAAAGGTTTTTTTTTGAATTTTTTGCCGAACGCGCCGCGCGCTAAAAACTGCTTTGCCACGCGCCCATCGCCTGGTTTAGCGCGGCGCGCAGCGCTGGCTCCAGCAGCCGCGCTAAAATGCAGCACGAGCGTGCCGCTCCAGCAGCGCGCAAAAAATGCAGCACGCGCGCTCATTCTAAAACATTTTTACATCGGAAGCATAGATAAAAAAACGATAGATTGCATAGAAAAAAACGATACAAAGGTATTTTACATCGGTGCAACTAGATAGATAGTCGAAAGCATAGATAGATAAAATTACGGTGCAACTAGATAGAAACTACTACAACCACTAGTAGAAAAAACGGCAATTAGTACGGTTTGTAGGGCCTTTAAGTGCCGGTTATGGAACCGGCACTAAAGTTTCGGCACTAA
Organism: Triticum urartu; assembly: GCF_003073215.2. Taxonomy (NCBI): domain Eukaryota; kingdom Viridiplantae; phylum Streptophyta; class Magnoliopsida; order Poales; family Poaceae; genus Triticum; species Triticum urartu. Next base: position 63,121,335 of record NC_053026.1, read on the forward strand.
AGCCCCCCCCTTTAGTACCATTAGTACCGGTTCGGCACGAACCGGCGCTAAAGTGCCACCACGTGGCGTGAGCTCGCGCCCTGGTACGGGGGACCTTTAGTACCGGTTGGTGTTACCAACCGGTACTAAAGGTTTTTTTTTGAAAGTTTGCCCACTGTTTGAATATTTTTCAATTTTTTCCACTCTAGATCTTAAATTCGGATGTAACTTTTTGAGTAGATGAATTTTTCATATAAAAAACTTTTTCATCCGAGTTAGTATGCAAAAGTTATGCCCATTTTTACAAATTTCAGAGAGATTTTGCAAATAAAGTCAAAATTCACATTTGCATTTTCCCAACAACTAGACCAACATATCACATGAGAAACTTATTTTCCTTTTATTTTTTGACATTTCCATTATTTTCTTTTATTTTTTTAAAACTGAAAAGCGATCCACCGGGGGGGTTGGGACCTTTAGTACCGGTGCGTGGCACGAACCGGTACTATAAGTTAGACCCCTTTAGTACCGGTTCGTGGCACGAACCGGTAGTAAAGGCTAGAGTACCGGTTCGTGCCACGAACCGGTACTAAAGGTGATCGTGGGGCCTCGGCCTGACGCCAGCCTGCCACCACCCCTTTAGTGCCGGTTCGTGCCATGAACCGGTACTAAAGGTTCAACACGAACCGGCATTAATGCAAATCCGTTCGAACCGGCACTAATGGTACCATTAGTACCGGCTCAAATACAAACCGGCACTAATGTGCTTCACGTTTGACCCTTTTTCTACTAGTGAACATACATAGATAGAAACTACTCCAAGTCGCTACCATCATCATCCTCGTCGGTGTCGTCCGAGGTATCAAGCCACATGTCCAACCAACGTTCATCGTCTGCCGTGAAGATCGACCTCCCACCTGCTGCAATGATATCGGACTGCGCATTCGTCAATGCCTTCCGCCGACGCCGGTTCGCCCGCTTCGCGCGTCGCCTTGCCGTCATCTCCGCTCAGTAGGCACGCTCGTCGGCGACGTCCTCCGGGCGGCGACGGCGCCACTCCACCATGGCTCGCCCGTCCTCCTCGGCGATGAGGAGGCGGCGCTGTCGCCGAGCATGGTCGGCACGGTCCATGTCGGTGATGAGACGCGGCGGAGGGGCGAAGCTCTGCGCCTCCTCGCGCGTGAAGACGTCCCGTATTTTATAGGGGCGCGCGAAGCGGCGCGCCAAATCTACCGCGCCGCGTGCCGCTTTCTCCCGCGCGCGCGCAAACGCTTACCGCGCGCGATAAGTTCCCGCCACCGCTGGAGCGCGCGAAACCAGCTAGCGCGCGCTAAAACTAAACTTTACCGTGCGGGCGCGCATTTTGCCGCTCCTGTTGGAGATGCTCTTAGCACTAGACACCGCCAATACCCACGTGAGAGTGTGGTAGATATATATCGCTTATAGCGAGATTTAATGCTCACCTGGCCTAAAGCTTTTTCTCCATTACGTAGGCCGACCCATTTTTCTCTTCGCTCGCTTGTACGGGTTTGGTTAGGTTTTCTTCTGTTTCTTTTTTTGCTTTATTTCTTCGGTTTTCTATTTTACTTTGTTTTTCTGATCGGGTTTCTTCATTTCTTTTACAGTTTTTTTGGTTTTTTGTTTGTTTCTTAGTTTTCTATGACATTTTTGCTTTATTTTTCCTTTCTTTTTTATTTTTATGTCTTTCTTTGTTTTCCTATTTTTTATTGTTTTCTTTGTATTTCTTTCATACATATTCCGTGCACACCCGAAACATTTCTAATACACATGTTTAACATTTCCTAGACACATGACTAATATTTTTGAAACATTATATTTTTTATGTCTCATTTTACTCTACACATGACACATTTTTCGTGTACATAAGGAACAATTTTATATACACATTTAAGATTTTGGAAATACATGATTAATATTTTTTAACATATATTGTTTATGTCTAATTTTTCAGTTACCATTGCACATTTTTTGTATACATTAGGAATATTTTATATATACATATTTAACACATTCGAAATAGATGAATAACATTTTCAAAGAAAATATACTTTTTTATGATTACTCTTTTCATATACATCAGGAACATTTTTTATATACATGTTTAACATTTTCCAAATACATGGTTAACATTTTTTGAAAACTTACGTTTGTTGATGTCTACTTTTTCTCATACACGCTGTACTCCCTCAAACCCGATTTAACTGATGCCAGTTGTATACAATTTTGTACTAGCTTAGCTCCTCCTCTGCGTCACTTAATTCGAGACAGAGCGAGTACATTTTTGTACACATAATTTTCTTTTTCTATTCACATTTAATATTTATCGAATGCATGATTAACATTTTTTATACAAAAAAATTTGGAAGTATAAATAAAAGTAAAAAACTAAAAAACTAAGACCAAAAAAGGTCAAAAAAAAAGAGTGGAAAAAGAGTGTTTCGAGGCCTATAGCCTACCACACGCTGGGTCGGCCTAGTCTCATGCTGGATCGGGCGAGGCAGCCATACATCTGGCTATAAGCGAGTCATAGGCGGGAGATCCTGTGAGAACGAGTGCAGCGATTTGGTGCCCAGGCTCATCTGTACCTGCGTTGAGAAACAATTCAAAACAAATACTAGAAATAAAATCAAAAAATTCCAAGTTTTTTCCAGGTACTAGATAATTTGGTACGTGAGGTGCGCTCAAATTTCAAATCATTGGACATCTGAGTAGCTCTCAGCAAAAAAGACAAATTGGGATCTGTAAAAAAAGACAAATTGGGGTCTGTAAAAAAGTGTACAGTTCATATACTGTTCTGGCCCCAATTTGTCTTTTTTGCTCAGAGCTAATTATATTTCCAAATGATCTGAAATTTGGAGCGCACCTCACGCACCAAACTATCTACCATCAATTTTTTTTGGATTTTTGTGAATTGCTTTGAATTGTTTTGTGATTTTTTTCTTAACCGGGTGCAGATGAGTCTGGGCTTAGAAATGGATTTTCGTGTGAGAACCTGTTTCTTTAGCAATCCCAAGCTCTTGTAGCAACCTTTTTTGCTTATTTATTTTCTTTGAACATTTGGTTTTCTGTCTTTCGTAACTACACAAATTTCAAATACTAAAAAAGTGAAATTGTATTTTGATAAAACTATCCTATATTTAAAAAATGTTAATTATATTTAAGAGAAATGTTCAGTGACATTTTAAAAAAATGTCTGCATAATATAAAAAATTATTGTCTATTTACAAAATATTTACTATGTATTAATTTTTTTCCTATGTTTTGAAAATGTTTGCAATATTTAAAAAATTATTCACCATACATTAAAAAATAAAATGTCAAACAAAACAAAAAATGAAAGATGAAAGATGATAAATAAATAGTAAAAATAGGAAAAAAGAGACTAAAATAGAAACCGGAATAAAAACCATAACACAAAGGAAAAACAAAATGCCGCGGTAGTACACACATGGGATCCTTAGTGTAGGTCAACTAATCGTCCTTCGTTAAGCGCGGGAGTCTACATGCGAACTTTTTGCTTGTTCGCCAGATGGTTCGGAGACTTCATTCCAATATATATATATATGTGTAAAGTTGTGATGCTAAAATTGGACATTTCTACGGCCTTTGACTCTCTCTCTCATGGCCTTTCCTTCTCTTGTACAAAAGATGGGCTTCAATGATAAATGGCTACGTTGGATAGCCATTCTTCTCTCTTCTATTAGTTCTAGAGTGAAGGTGAATGGTGTCCCGAGCGAGAAGATTTGCCACACTAGGGGCCTGTGGCAAGGGGACATGCTCCCCCCTTTATTGTTTGTCATTGCAATTAACACTTTGACATTTATGTTTCTTTGTGATACAAAGGTGGAGATCTTGTCCACTTTACCCAATGTTTCACCAATCCAACGATTATCCATATTGGCTGATGATGTAGTGCTCTTCATCTGATGGTCTCAGACTGATCTTACTTTTGTTGGCTCAGCATTGGAGATTTTTGGAAAGGAATCAGGGTTGAGTAAATTCCGCAAAATCTTCTGCTATCCCAATAAGGTGTAATGATGATGATCAGGGTCAATGAGATGCTTGGTTGCTGCTTAGGGCCGTTTCCTTGTAGGTACCTGGGCCTTCAACTGGGTATTACCAAGCTCACTAGAGTCCAATGGAAGCCCATGCTCGATTGTGTTAGGGATTTTTTGGAGCATAGCAGCGTGGCTTGATCACCTGACTCGGTCGCTTGTTGAGTCTTGTCAAATCTATCATTGCAACTAAGCCCATTCATCATTGCCAGTTGCTAGCCATGCCGGTTTGGGTTTTGAGGAGCGACAAATGGATGTGTGCTTTTTTTTCTATGTTGGCCCTGGCATGGTTAATGGTGGCTTAGAGCTCGATTTGTAGACCAACCTGTTTTGGTGGTTTAGGTGTCAAAGATCTTTAGATTCAAGCCATGCCTTTGTGTGTGGGGTGGGAATGGCTGTGTAGATCCGACCAGCTTAGGCCTTGGCACGGGATGCCACCGCTCAATGATGACAAGGCACGACAAGTGTTTGACAATCTGGTCCGTATCCACTTTGGAGATGGGAAATTGATGCTCTTCTAGAGAGATTGATGGATCAATGGTGTGGCCATCACATATTTTGTTCCTCTTGTGTTGCAACGGGTCGGGAGTAGGACTACTAACAGACATTTTGTCCGTGGAGCTATCACCTCCCTCAATTGGATTGCTGATGTGGGGCCAAGACTCTCACCCCAAGGGCTGGTGCAATTTTTGACCATCTGGATTGTTGTTAGCCCTATATCGCTGACCATTGGAATGCTAGACAACTTTAATTGGCCTTGTTCACCTGATGGGAAAAACTCGCCTTGCTCCACCTAAAAGCTCCTTTGTCAAGGAATGGCGTGCTTCTCGTCAGCTTCGGCCATCTGGGTTGCTTGGCACTGCTAAAAGGTAAGATCTTCGCATTGTTGTCTCTTCGTTACAGACTATGGACATCAGATCGACGACAACACCACCTGCTATAGTAGTCATCTCCGTGATTCATCTGCTGCTATCAGGAGTAGGACAAGATGGCTCACATCCTCATGGGTTGTGTCTACAAGCCGGAGACTTGGCACCTACTCTTTGCTCAACTCCACATCCTCATTGCCCCACCATTGATCGCCGACTGCCTCGAGGAGTGGTAGTTTAGATCCAGAAGGTTGATGCCTAAAAGATGGACCAAAGGCTTCGATTGTATTGTCACTCTTACCGCTTGGAGCCTATGGAAACAACACAATGCTCGCGTATTCAACAATATGGAGAAATAACGGTCATCCATTACATTAATATCTCAAATCATAGGTGGACTTAAAGAATGGAGGACTGCCGGTATGGTGTGCTTAGATAGTTTTATGAGAGAGTAGTTCTTGTTATCCTGGATGTGGAGGTCGCTAGCTAGTTTGGGTTCATTGTGCCCTAGCTCTCTCGTAAATCTATTGCTTCCTTCTATAAAAATATGGTATGCAATTTGCGTACTCTTGAATTTTTTCACTTTAATAACCGTCTGAATACAATAAAGATCAATGTGAATGGTGCGCGCATGCATCCCTAATGGTGTTAGAGATGAGGCAAGAAGTACGAAACTTGTGTTTACGAGGACATGATTCAGAAATAGAACAAACATTAGTAGCTCACTTGCACCTTAATAATTTTGTTTAATAATATTTTCATATTATTTTCATGATTTATTATCGACTAATAATAGATAATCATGACTTTCTCTTGTTTCCCCCTAACCCTAGGCGGCTAGGGAAAACTCTTCTCTCTAGGCTTCACAGGCGAGCCCGTGGATACTCCCAGTGCCTCTGCTCCGTTTAGTAGTTTAGGTTAGGATTTTCTAGTCCTCACAGGCACGTCGCTTGGGCGAATGTCGGTTCTTCTTCGAGTTTGTCTTCCGTATTGTGATCCTCCTCGAGTTCGTCCATCTAGACATAGTTAACGGAGATCCGACATAGATTTCTACCGTCTACTTGGGGTGCTGAGGTTACAGTTTCTCGTCATGTGGTCAGAACTGCTTTCGGGCACTTTAGATCTATGCAGGGGTTCAAAGGCGACAACTACAGTCCATGGCGCTGGTCCTTAGGAGCACGTGCATGAAAACTTCTCAGCTGGCATCGACAAGGTCAGTCCAACTTCGTTAGGGAAGCGGCGACAAAAGCGCGTCGATGGCTTGTTCTCATGGCAATAGTGGTCGTTTGGTGGTCTCGGAATATTAACATAATTTCCATTATGTTTGAGATGCTTTCTACTTTGAGTGAACTCTTATAATAGATCTGATCATTTTCAAAAAAAGTGTAAATGGGTGTGGCAACTCTATCACTTTAGAAGAAGAGGTACTAATAGGAATGGTAATATTTGAGGAGATATTCTGCTGGGTATTTCACCGACTTGAAACTATGTAATGTGTGGCTCCATGCTAATGCACAGCCTAATTAAAACCAATAGTTTCATGTGGATATTAACGGTGTGAAATACCGCCAGATCCCTCAGTAGGGGTCCAGGCGTTGCTGGAAGTCACGGATCGAATGTCACACAAGGGTTTTACCAAGGTTCAGGCCTCCGGAGAGTAATACCCTACATCCTACTTGCTTTTGTTATTCATGGTGGAGGGAAACCTCATGCGAGGGGTTTACAATGGTGTATGAGGTTTCTAACGAGAGTTTCTATCTGAGAATAGACGCCTATGAGAGTGCCGTAGCCTCCCCTTATATACACGGTGGAGGCTAGGATTTACATGCGGTTAGATGAGATCTTGGCCACCGCCGTCCTTGACTTGGAAGGCTAGAAGGTCTCCAAAGCCCTCTTTAGGGTTCCCTTTGACCCAAAGCCTCATGGGCCCTAGGGTAGACCTGATGGCGGGCCACCCTCGGCGTATAACATCATCAGTAGCCCCCGAGCCCGGCACCGCATGAGTTGTCTGCGAGACCTTCTACGGGATCTTTTCTCCTATCTTGTTTACCCTTGTGAGCCTTCTCTATGGGAGCCGATTAAGGAAACCCCAATATCGCCTTGTCCCTAAGGGCCTATCATTTGTGTACCATTTGGTTCCTGATCAGACCCTGGCTTTCTTGGGAAGTCGTTTGAGCATATCCCACGAATCATGCTTCATGGTGATGACGACACCATAAATCTTGCGACCGCGCCTCGCGAAGAGGGAAACTGCAGAGGACGTGGGGCATGTGTCATGCCCGCCAGGCCTAGAACTTCGGTTTCGGACTGGGTGTAAGGAGGGGAAAGCGAGGTCTTTTTGTCCTTCTCCGCTTTTGGCCATTCCAGCCCCTTTGCCTCAAGCTTTCCCGAGCACGCCGCCGCCATGCTTCCCTTGCTTCTCCCTTGTCAGGACATTGCCAGATCCGCCTCCCGCATCTCCATGGCCAAGACCATGAGTGAGAGGAGCGTTCGAACCCCAGCCAGGAACCACCTGCCGACGTTGTAGAAAAGAAACAGAAGAGGGTCGCTTCTAGGAGCAGCTTTGATGCCGGCGGATTTGTCCATTTGGATTCCGTCAGGTGAGGTCCCTCCGGCAACCGATGACGGCGAGCACGTCTTGTGCTAGGAGTATTTTGCAAGGGGGTTGGATTTACCCTCCACAACTCACGCGTGGTCTACTGCGGTTCTTCGGATGCCAGTTGCACCACATTTCGCCCAACGGGGTCCTCCACATCACTAACTTCATCACCTTCTGTGAGTGCTTCCTCAGGACATCTCCTCATTTTGAGTTGTTCCGATGCTTTTTTGAGTCTGCGTTCATAAGAACGACGGTGCCATCTGTGACCTCGGGGGAGTTATCCCACAGTTGTGCCCTAACTCCAAGTTCTTCACCATCGACCTCCCGAAGTCTGTTTGGGAGTGGCACAAGTCCTGGTTCTATGTGCGCGCCTCAGCGATTACCTACCCGCCTTTGTTAATGAGCCCTCGAAGAATCTACAATCATGGGCTCCATTGACCAAGTTGTCACCGAAGACTAAGGCACCGGCGAACACCACCGCCCTCTTGAAGGAGAACGGGATGAATGGAAGCCACATAGTGAGGTGATGGATGGGACGTTGCGTCCTACCTTTGCCGGCCCGGGCACTCCCCTTGTACAGGTACACGGGGCCGGAGGACCCAGCGAGGGTGTATTCGGATGAGCTCGGGTCAGAAGGAGTTGATGACGACCTCAGCTTCCTGATGCGTACCAAGGTGATCATGAATTTCGAGAAGAGAAGCGTTAGGCCTTTCAGCACCGACCACCCACCAAGTAGCGTAAGTGTTCAGGGTCTGGAAGCTCCTTACTTTATTAAAAATCAGAATTATCATCCTCTCAGGCATTCTGCTCTCATGGTGCAGAACTTCACGGTCTTTGTGACATAACGTTCCGATTCTCCTCTGTCGAGGCAGGAGGTGAGCACAGCTCTGGCTGCACTGATGATGCCAGCCACCCTAAGCGTGTGAGGGTGAAGGGTGCATACGCCAAGAGATAGAAGAGGGCATCCAGGGAGGCCTCCGACAAGGAGGATTCGGAGGTGGAGGCCTCCGGTGATACTGACATTGTCGACCTTGTCGACGAGGAGGATGAAGAGGCTGCAACCTCTATGTATGCATGTCGCGAGGGCGATGATGGTGACGATGACAATGACGGACGCGATGGCAGCAGTGGTAGCGATGCTGACTACGATGATGATGATGATGATGATGATGGCAACGACGACGACGATGATGACAAAGAAGTTCGTCAGGCGTGGAGGACAAGGAGGTCGACACGAAGGAGCTTGGGAGGCCTGCGATGGAGACACCATGCCAACCGCTTAAAAAACTCCACTGGGGGCTGTGCAAGGACACCCTAGCGGCGGGAGCGGTCGTGAGCGTCTTCACTCCCCGAGCCTTGAGATCCCGGTGGTCATGCTCGTGCCATCCCATAGAGCGATGTTCTCCTGACAATCTCGTAAGTTTCTCTGTGCTATTTTATGAGTTGATGTCTTCCGGTCCTTGTTGTTTAATCTCTGAGTTATTTCCTTAGGGTTGTTCCTCTTGGGATTAGGGCCACCTCCGCCCTCCCGGCCATTGCGTCCACTCTATCTAGCATGCCTGGTGTGCCCATTCTTCTAGAGCCCTCTTCTTTGGGAGCTGGGGTCTGGGTCGCGGGTGAGTGTCTTCCTAAACCTCCCATTCTTTTGGTGAGCTTGCTGGTGCTTACGAGGGGATGTTTTGTTCTAGATGACTCTTCTGCTGAGCCCACGACGATGGATGTGGATGCAGAGGCGGCCGCCATGGACGGTGAGGGGGCAGGCTTGTTTGAAGCTGAAAGACATGCGAGCCCACTGCCAGTCCTTCTAGGGGAAACACAATCAGAGGGTGTAGTTGTCTTCCCTCGGGCTAGCGTGTCGTCGCTGCCCACCGTGGGCAAGATCACAGCTAGCGATAGTGCCCCATCAACGGTGTCATTGATGACTGTGCCTCTAGGGGCCTCCACCGGTCGCCCAAGGGAGGAGGAAGTGCACCCTCCGCCCATCACGCCGGAGGCCCCCTTCTTTCTTACCAGGAGGTACATCCCGGAGGTGCCCAAGGAAGTCATGGAGCCCTTGGGGGCTGCTGATAAAGCCCTAAGGCGCCTTTGGTCCACCCTAAGAGAGGTAGGCCTTTCAGTGGAGCCCGGGTTCAAGGTTATGTTTATACCTACCTAGTAGTAGTAGTAGCCCCCGGGGCCGAGTAAGGTATCAACCTTGGAACCATGCTTCATTCCAATTGTGCCTTTCTTGAAGTGTTGCCATTGAATTGAATTGAGCGCATTGCTCGTTGGCTCTTGTCGAGGAGAACTGCACCTTGCGTGTGTAGGTCATGGACCTAGAAGGGCGATTGAACACCTAGCGTCAAAACACCAACGGCATCCAACATCTCTCGGACGATGCCATCTATAAGCATTCTGTATCTATGTACCCACTGTAGCCGTTTGCTTCTAGTGATTATTATTTTTAATCTTGGAGCCTTTCTTGTTTCTCTTCTGTAACCTCTGTGGAGGCCGGCTCCTTTCGCCATGAGCTCACTGAGGCCACCAAGGCCCACACTCAAGCGGAGGAGGCCGAGAAGGCTACCAAGAGGGAGCTAGATGAAGTGCTCTCTGCGAAGCGTAATCTGGTGTTGCATGGAAAACAAAAAAAAATTCTACGCACACGCAAGATCTATCCATGGAGATGCATAGCTACGAGAGGGAGAGTGTGTATATGTACCCTCGTAGACCGTTAAGCGGAAGCGTTTATCACGTGATTGATTTAGTCGTATTCTTCGCGATTTGATCACGATCCAACCAATCAAGTGCCGAACGGACGACACCTCCGAGTTTAGCACATGTGCGACTCGATGACGTCTCCTCCTTCTTGATCCAGCAAGTGGGAGAGGATAAGTAGATGGGATCACAACCAACACGACGGCATGGTGGTGATGGTGGTGGTGGAGTACCGACAGCGCTTCGCTAAGCGTTGCCGGGACGAGGCGGTGGAACTACAGAGTAACGGGAGAGAGAGGGGCGCCAAGGGCTTGGTGTATCCTCTTGGGGCGCCCCCTCCCCTTTATATATATATGTGGAGGGGCGTGGGAAACAACCCCTCCAAGCCCTAGGGCGCAGCTAAGGCGGGAGAGGAGTTGGACTCCAAGTCTAGTCCTAGTAATTCCTACTAGGACTCCTTCCTTTTTTGCCTTCCCTAGCTATCTTGGGAAACCACGGCCACCTATGGGGCCAAGAGCCCCTTTCTGGTTCGGCGGGGGGATAACACGTTGCACAAAGAGCAGAGAAGCGTGGAACAACATGATAGAGATCACACGGGCAGTCTTTACCTAGGTTCGGGCCACCGTAGCATAAAACCCTACTCCTTCTTTGGTGGATTGATGGTGGGAAAATGGTGGTGAGCGTAGCCCGCTTGCATGGCAGGGTCGCCTCGGGGCGAGAGCAGCTACGCGCGTATGAGTGTGTACGGGTCCGAATCACCCAACCCTTTCTTCGTTTGCCATGGGCCTCCTTTTATGGATCAAGGGGTCACCATAGTGGCAAACTAGTCATTACGCACTGGTTAGATAACAAACGGTGCTATCATACATAACTCTGCAGGCTGACAGAGCGCATTAAATGTGTTGCGTCACATCACAACTTGCCCGGAAGGCCCTGCCGGGCGGTTTTGCCAGCTTCACGCGTGCTTGCTTGACACGTCTCAGGACGGGTGTCGCTTGGAGGTATCTTCTATAGGAAGTGGCGGCCATGTGGCAAATAGCAGCCACTTAGTCACTTTGGAGCTTGACACCGCACCGATCGACGACGTGCATCGTGATGAGGTGGTGCGGTGGTGTGGTTTGCCTCCGTAAGCCCCAGCAGACCTGCCGGGACGATCGAAGGCTTGCTTCCAGGGGTAACCCCATCTTTGCCAGGCTCGCCTGCCCGGCAAGGGAGGGTTTTCCCTTAGCAATATCTTGCTTCCCTGGCTAGTCTTGGTCCTCTTGATCTACACGTTGGTCCTTTGAAGAACTGATCCCTTGTGCTCCAATCTGATCTTGGTGTTGTGATCTTGTTCTTGTGCCTGTGCACTGTCTGGGCAACAGACCCAGAGTTTGTTGCACCGATAGGAGCCCCCGGGCCTGGCCCGAATGCGCTACCTGGCGTCGTCGAGGTAGGCCCTAACCAGTGCATAGGCAGATCGTGGAAGTGGCTAGCCCCTTGAGATTTTCTTTTCTTCTTCATTAACTCGAGTCCGGGCCAGTTTCCGGTTTTCCTGCGCGTCGTGCCGAGCGTTATGGAAAAAACCAGATCGAGGCCTGTAGATTGCCCACGCCCCACGATCACGGGTCATAAACCGCCATCCCACTCGCCTCCTGCCCCAGGCGTCATTGGTTGGTGTAGAGGGTCGGCTCTGATTCCCTGAGCTGTTGAAGGCGCAGGGAGGCTCTATTGGGGGAGCAGGGCGGTTGCTTCTTAGGAGAGAGGCCAGCCCCCCTGCATCGTCCCTCTATAAAAGGGGGCAGGAACGGTGCATTTTCTCACACACCTTTCTTATCCCCTTTCCAACTTTCCCCGCTCGCTATGGCCAGAGGGCGTGGACGCTGTGGTGTTCCAGTGGCAGCGACGAGAGCTTCTACTTGACATCATGTCCCTCCTCCTCCGGACAACATGGAGGGGGCACCCGCCACGAGAGGAGGACGAAGGGGGCGAGGTCGCGGTCGTCATGGCGCTCGAGGAGGAGGAGGACGGTGCAGTGCTCTGATTGCTCCCTCGCCGAATGCTCCTCCTCCGCTGGAAGGCCATGTCCGAGATCAGCCACTGGAGTTCGTTATCAGGCTGTACAAGCCTATTCGCGGCCGTTTCCGTCTCCCCACCCTATACGCTAGGGTAATGGAGCTCGAACAGCCGCACACACTGAGATTGCACATGAGGGGCTGCGGGAATGGCAGCATATGAGTGGATGTGGATTTCCCAGCCTCTCACGGTATGTATCTCCGACGCGGTTGGAAGACTTCCGCCCACGCCCATAGCTTGTCGGAAGGGCACGTCCTCCAATTTAAGTTAATGGAGGATGATTTCCTTTCCGACAAGGTTTTTGGGAGCTTGGGTGCTTGCTTAGGGTGCTGCGCGGAGAGCTCGACCAATGATGAAAGCTCCTCCTCGAGTGATAGCGACGAGGAGGACAGTGAAGTGATGAAGACGACACCGACCGGGAGGGTGTCAACTCTGACTCCAGCTGAGTATCAGCCGGACCGTCACCGTCAGGCGGTGGCATCACCATCTGCATCTGCATCTCCTCTTTAGCAAGGTGAGTCGGGGAGTTGGGAGCAGAGGTGGGGGTAGTGCCTCCGGCTCCTCCAGCAACCTTCCAGCTGGACCCCGGCAGGCTTCCTCGCGGGTTGTAGCTCCGTTAGCCCTGTCGCGTCCTGCTGGCCCTGGTGGTGGCAGTTGACGGGTCGTCTCTGCCATGCTCTTCATCGCCGCCTTCGTCGGTGCCCTCCCGCTCCTGCCAGGCTACCTCTCCTGGTGCCCGATAGGGGCAGGCTGGGCTTCTACCCAGGCACCCCTTTTGCCCTCTTCCCATCATGCCGCAGTGCCTAGGAGGAGAGGGACAATAAAGGGCATTACGGGGCATTTATCTTTTTTCAATCTTAAATCTGTAGGCACTTGCCAAATTTTAGCTCAAATAATGTAATCTCTTGAATCCATGTTTGTGTCCTGTAAGGCCTGTACTTGTTTGATTAGCATATTAATGAAAAAGATGAACCTTGTCGGGGACTCGTGCATGTATATGTCCATGCAAGGGTGGAATGCCGCTATATTTTTGAATAAACGAGTTTCCCCTGGTAGGCTATCCTGCCGGTACCCTCTATTTTGTTGCCGGGGAGTTAGGCCTACCGGGCACAAATCATGACGAGGGACCAGCCCCCCGTCAATCTTTTTTTCATCAGAGGCCGCTACGACCATCCTGACCGAAGCAACGTTCGAACCGAGGGATGGGAGCACCTAAGTTTCTAAAAGTGGCAAGGTTTTATTATGCACAAGTCTTTACTTACAGAACACGCATGGACAAGAGATAAAACTTATCTGTTTGGCTTGCCAGAGATCGCAGTGTTAGCTCATCTTTCCATCTCCTCTTGGAGGCCAAGTCCTCGATGGGGGCCTGCAGTTTATGCAGATGAAAATGACACCAGATGCGATCTTATCTACATGAACATGCGATGCTCATGAAATGCTCATGCATGCATGCAACTAGTCGGGGCCCCCCAGCGCTTCATTTATTTCTCTGTTGCTCAGGGTCTGCGCCTGGCTTTGTACAAGGGGTTACATTCAACTGAGGCAAGGCCTGTACAAAAGGGTGGCTACCGGGCAGGGCCCGACAGCCACGCCTTATAGGTAGAATTTCTGGAAATGCTCAATATTCCATGAGTTTTGCAATTGAATGCCATCTCCGGTCTCAGACGGACTGCGCTAGGTCTAGTGACTCGTACTACCTGGTAAGGGCCTTCCCGCTTTGGTGTCAACTTGTTTGCACCCTTGGCGGACTGAACGCGCCTAAGGACAAGGTCGCCTTCCTCAAAACACCAGGCATGAACCCTGCGGCTATGATAGTGACGCATGGCTTGTTGGTAGCGTGCAGCATGCGTAGCAGCCCGGAGACGGTTCTCCTCGAGAAGCACAGCGTCGTCACGCCGGTGCTGATCCTGCGCTACTTCATCGTAGGCAAGCACTTGAGGTGACCCGTAAATGAGTTCCGTGGGGATAACTGCTTCTCACTTCCTCAATGTATGCCTCCATCAATGGACTTTGGTAATCTTTATTGACTTGTCTCACCACAAGTTGTGAATCTCCTCGAATAATCAGTTTCTTGATTCCCAATTCTGTGGCAATTATGAGCCCGGCAAGGAGCCTTCATACTCTGCTGTATTGTTGGTTGCCTCCTCCTGGGGAAAATGCATCTGGATGATGTACTTCAGGTGCTCTCCAGTGGGAGCGACTAGAAGTACGCCAGCCCCTGCACTTTGCAGGGGGAATGCACCATCGAAATACATGATGCATTCTTCGGGCACTTCCTTGCCGGGGGTAACTATTCCCAGCACTTCTTCATTAGGGGTTGGCGTCCATTCTGCAATAAACTCTGCCAATGCCCTGCTCTGAATTGTTGATGTGCTCTCAAATTTCAGGCCAAAGATGGATAACTCCAAAGCCCACTCCATTATTCTGCCGGTAGCCTCAGGGTTTCGGAGTATCCTTTGCAACGGAAAGAGGGTGACAACCGTGATCTCATGGGCTTGGAAACAGTGGTGCAGTTTCCTTGAGGCCATGATGAGGCCAAAAATCAACTTTTGCACACTAGAGTACCTCGATCTAGTCCCCTGTAACAGGGAGTTGACGAAGTGCACTGGGCGCTACACCACTTTCTTCCTTGCCGCATCCTTGGGGTTGTCCCTGCTGCCGTGCTCCTCTTTGTCCTGATCCTCGTCCGGTCCTGCCGAGCTTTGCTCACTCTCTGTTTCTTCTACTTCCCGCTGTGCCACTAGGGCTGCACTAACCACTTGATTGGTTGCCGCTAAGTATAGAAGCAACGGCTCTTGTCGTTTGGGAGCAACCAAAGTGGGCACAGAGGACAAGTAGGTCTTCAAATCTTGCAATGTTGCGTCTGCTTCTGGGGTCTACTTCATGGGCCCTGCCTTCTTCAATTTTTTTAAGAATGACAAGGCGCGCTCGGCAGACATGGAGATGAATCTGCTAAGTGCGGCAACGCACCCTGTCAGACGCCTCACACCTTTAACTGTCCTGGGTGCCTGGATCTACTCGATAGCCTTGATCTTATTGGGGTTGGCCTCGATCCCACGATGGGACATGAAGAACCCAAGTAGCTTGCCGGAGGGAACGCCAAACACACACTTCTCTGGGTTTAGCTTCAAGTTGATCTTGCGCAGATTAGCAAATGTCTCCTCCAAATCCTGGATGAGGGTTGATCTGTCCTTGGTCTTGACCACAATATCATCCATATAAGCCTCGATGTTTCTGTGCGACTGTGGTTTAAAACCAATCTATACTGCTCTTGCAAAAGTGGACCCAACACTCTTTAGCCCGAAGGCATGCGCACGAAGCAGTACGTACCACATGGAGTGATGAATGAGGTCTTCTCTTCGTCTTCCTTGGACATGAAGATATGATTATATCTAGAGTATGCATCCAGAAAAGAGAGCAAATTACAACCTGAAGTGGAGTCTGCAATCTGGTCGATGCGCAGCAGGGGAAATGGGTCCTTCGGGCAAGCCTTGTTGAGATCTGTGAAATCTATGCAAAGCCTCCATTTTTCGTTAGCCTTACGAATGACCACTGGGTTTGCTAACCATGTTGGATGCAATACTCCTCTGACCAGACTAGCTGCTGCCTCAAGCTTCTTAATCTCTTCGGCAATGAACTGCTGCCTCTCCAAGGCCTGCTTTCGAACCTTCAGCTTGATGAGTCAGGCATGTGGGCAGACAACAAGGTGGTGCTCGATTACCTCCCTAGGAACACCGGGGATATCAGATGGTTGCCAGGCAAACACATCAATATTCGCCCGCAGGAAGGCAACGAGCGCGCTTTCCTATTTGTCATCAAGGGTGGCGCTGATAGTAAAGGTACCATCAACGCCAGCCAGCCCTGCCGGGACCTTTTTTACATGTGGTGCAGCAGCCTTGGATCTCTTGCTGTTGGAGCTCTCCGGCAAGTCATCAACAGGCGCAGCACACTCCGAAGAGGTACGCTTCCCAGATTCCTTGCTGGTGTCCCTGCTATCCTTCTTCTTCGCTTTGTTTTCCTTGGCGGGGATCGTTGCTGCCGCGGCCTCTATCGCGACTGCGTCCCGGTACATCTTATCCATGCAAATAATTGCGTCTTTCTCATCTGAGGGAATGGAAAAGACTCCTACCAGCCCTGGCATCTTCAGTGTTGTAGGCATAGTGGGATGCCGCCATGAATTTAGCCAGAGCTGGGTGTCCAAGGATCCCATTATATGGCAGGGGGAGGTCGACCACATCAAACACAACCTTCTTAGTCCGGTAGTTCAACTCTCCTCCAAATGTCACTGCAACGTGATCTTTCCCTTAGGATGACTCCTGCCGGGATTGACTCCTTGAAATGTGCCCATGACCTTTAGTTCTTCCTCTGCTATCTGAAGCTTGCTGATAACCTTTGGGGAAATCAGATTCAAACCCGGCCCCACTGTCAACCAACATCTTTGTGACTTTGAGGTTGCAAATTGTTGGTGAAACCAACAACGACAAGAACCCTACCGTGGTAGTGCGGTCAGGATGGTCCTCATCGTCAAATATGATGGGTGTGCGTGACCATTTGAGCGGCTTCTGAGACTCTGCCGCTGGTTCCACGACATTAACCTCACGTGCCCACCGTTTAAGTTGGCGGTGAGAGGAGTGCAAAGATGCACCCCCGTCAATGCACAGGTCGTTAGTGGCCTTCTAGAATTCCTGCTCGCTGGTTTTCTCTTCATCCCCTCCATCAGTCTCATCATTGCAACCTTCCTTCTCTCGGCCCCTGGAGGGTTTTCCTTGGTTCCGAAGAGCCTTGCCGGAGTGATTTCCTTCACCGCCTCGACCCTTCCCGCCAGTGCCATTCTGACCTTTTTCCTTATCATGCTTCTCATATTCAGCCCTCTGCCTCTCGATGAGCTGCTCAACCTGATGACACTCTTGGAGAGCGTGGCCTTTGGTCCGTTGAATCTTGCAATACGGCCCATCACCTTTCCCAGCCTTCTCGGCAGCCACAGCCTTCCGGCAGTCAGTGCACGCGGCAACTTCCTTGCCGGGGGCTTCGGCCTTAGCCTTCTTGCCGGTACTAGGCGTGCCCGATCCTTCAATGGTCATTACTACTTTATCCTTGCGCTTCTTGTTCTTCTTCTTCTGACTGGTGGTCTCGTCGTCATCCTCTGAGTCGATGTCGACGCCATCTTCCTCTCCAAGGATTTTCCTTCCCTCCTCCACCCGAGCGCATTTGTCCACCAAGGTGTAAAGCTCCTTCACAATCTTGGGCAACCGAACATTCATCTTGGAACGTATCATGCGGTTGCGCACATTGGATTGGAAGGCAGCTATCACAGCTGCCGGGTGAATATCTGGGATATTTCTGTGGACTCATCTGAATCTCTGCAAATACTTCCGTAGAGTCTCTCCTTCTTTCTGTTGGAGAAGCTGCAAGTCGCTGGGCTGTCCTGGTTCTTGATGGTCGCCCCTGAAGGCGCCAATGAACTCATGGCACAGGTCAGCCCATGTCTAAATGGAGTTTTCTGGCAGGTGCATCAGCCAAGACCTCACATTGGAATTGAGTGCCAAAGGGAAGTAGTTGGCGAACACCTTCTCATCTCTTCCTCGGTAGCTTGAACATTGATGGTGTAGATGCTCAAGAACTCTGCCGGGTTCAGCCTCCCATCATACTTCTCGTGTATCTCTGGCTTGAACGTGCGAGTGGATGGCCAACAGACTTGTCGCAGCTCACGAGTAAAGGTAGGGCACCCAACCTCGAAAGGCAGGCACCCGCCATCCTCGAGAGAGGGCTCGTCGACGTCGGGGCCGTCGCACCCATTAGTCCAGTGGTTGTTGTCGCAGCGTCGCTCGACGATGACGCGCGCGCCTTCCCTTCGCCCATCCTCCGGGGCTTGCCGTTAGCCTTGACATGCTCGAGGGTCAGAAGAGGCCATTGAGACGTTGTTGGGTTCTTGATTTCACGGCTCCTGCACTGATTCCATGGTGGGGACTGCACTATGAGGGTGGCCCCTTCCGCATGGCCAGCAGCATGAGCCGTCGTCGTCTGGGGAGGCTGTGGCGGGCCAGCTCGCTGTGAGCCCCCAGCCTCGGCAAAGCCAATCAAACTTTGATTGGTGGCTCTCCACTCATCCATCTAATCAACTGCCGGTGGGAACCTCAATAGCAGCTGGGCCCGCGCCATGGCCTCCGTAGTGGTTCTTGGCATTGGTGATGATGACGTAGACCACATCATCGCTCGGCTTCTGATGGTGCCGGTGGCGACTGCCTCACACCCTCGCTGTTGCGAACCAGCCGCTTGGATGGCATGGTGACGTGGTGGAGGTGCTTGAGGGCCAGTGGCTCCATTCACTGGTACGCGTCGGTCCTATACAAATGGTATTTAACCCCTTTCCGCAACGACATTTGGAACCGTCGCTTAGTGAGTGACAGCGATAGGGGGCTCCTTCCCACACGACCCGGAAACTGTCGGGGATATGCCCTCCTGGCACACACGCTCGGCAAAATGAGGTCGTGTGCGACCGACTAGCGCTCAAATACGGAAATACGTATAGTAGAGCTAAAAAATACAATTATACAGGCGAAATTGTTTCCGGTCGCAAGTACATCCCACACTGTCAGTCCCTGCTAAACATTTCCGTTCGTATGTACAACCCAGACAGTCGCTCCAAGGAAAACGTTTCCATTCACAGGTACATCACACACAATTTTCCCCGTCAAATCATTTGCGATAGCATTGCCATTGCACACGATATTAACAATTTTATCGTTTGCGTTATTGAATGCATCACACACGGTGCGTAGAAGAAACCGTGTGGCAAAGGCTATCCATCACACACAATATTTATGTGGTAAACGTTTGCGCTAGGTGGCCTAACGCAAACAGTTTTCAAGAGAAGGTTGTGTGAGATTGTTCATTGATCCAACACGGTTTATTCCTAGAAACTGTGTGCGTTGTGTGAGGTCATCACCCACGGTATTTTCTGAATAACCGTTTGCAATAGCAAAACCCAATTAGCAGGCTAATTCGCCATTAGCAGGCTAATTACCCTATTATTAATAATCCATTTATTAATCTAATTGGCATTCATATTAAGCACATAATATATTTCATTTCCATATTAAGGAAGCAGGATTTCATAATTGAAATACATCAGAGTACAACATGATATAGCTCCAGCACTCAGCTACCCCATTACACAACTGCATGAGCACTAAGTTTCACATGCAACATGTAGAACCTTTCGAAATTAGCACATAGACGGTATATAGACAGATGCATCTCATGTGGAAAACTGCTGAAGCAGAAGGTGAATATTGAGCCTTCATTCATGTTGAAGGTCTTTGCAACTTTAGGCCAGTGCTTGTGGATGATTGACCGTCCGTCCTTCGTCCTCTTCAGGAACACTTCAATATTGAACCATGGGTGTTGTATGAAAACCTTCCTCGCCTCCTGACCATAGAGGTGGTTTGAGAGGTAATCATCAGTGAACTGCTTTGGAAAGGCCTGAAAACAAGGATGTGCATAAATATCTTCTCTATATTGGAAACGGGGCAAAGGAATAAAAAAGGCAAGGTATAATAGTTAGTACCATCTTGTAGTGAACTGCTTTGGAAAGGCCTGGAAACAAGGATGTGCATAAATTTCTTCTCTATATTGGAAATGGGGCAAAGGAATAAAAAAAGGCAAGGTATAATAGTTAGTACCATCTTGTAGTGAACTGATGTCTTCTTCGTTGTGCAGACAAAGATCTTGTTGTTTTTTGTCGCTAATTTCTTTATCGTAATAATATTTCTGAGTTTCTTGACTTGATTGATATTCATGGACAACTCATTTCCCCATATGCGAAAAGGGCTGAACAGTGGGTCAAAACCTCTGACAGCAGGACCTACATGTGCAAGACCAAATTGTTAAAAACCTAAATATTAGAATGGTTCCTACAATTGCACAATAATGTGCTATTAGACAACGGACCATGCACGTGCTAACCTCGATTGTAAACATCAGTGCTTCCCATTGTTTCCCTGCAACACATATAAGGTAGTTAGTCAACAGGTTAAGTAAGGGTTCACATGCTATCAGTAAAATATGTTGATGAAAAATAAGCACATTGCAGATTCATCAGATTAATTCAAGCCACATGGAAAACCCATTTATCAAAACCAAGAATGATTAAGAATTAGGAAATATAGCACTTGTATATGTTTCTCATGTATTAAGTGTAGCCAAATTCGATTTATTCCTCACATGCGCAACAATACAAAATTCTAACCGCGACAATTGGACATCGCATTGCAGAATTGAACCAAAAAATTAAATAAACACCACAACAAATGAATGAAGCATTAACTGAGCACCACATTGCACAATATAACATACTCCTAATAGAAGATCAGACAGTTAACCAAACCAAGCATGCTTAACAACTTGGAAATATAGCAATTGTATTCGTTTCTCATGTATTTACTACAGCCAAATTCAATTTATTCCTCACATGGTATACAATAATAGAATGCACCCACAGCTATTGAACATCGCATTGCAGAATTGAACCAAATAGTTAACTAAACACAACAACACAAATGAACCAAACGTTAACTGAGCACCACATTGCACAATGTATAACCAAACCAAGCATGCTTGAGAACTTGGAAATATAGAATTGTATTTGTTTCTCATGTATTTTGTAAAGATAAATTCGATTTATTTCTCACATGGAAGAAAATGCAAAATTGCAGCATGAAGAATTGAACATCACATTTGCAGAATTGAACCAAACAGTTAACTGAAGACGACAACTAATTAACAAAACAGTTAATAATTGAGCACCACACTGCACGACATATGGAACATATACAGTAGAGCAACAGATTGCATGGTAAAATTAGATAGCACAATTCACTAGAATTTTTTCGGATTTCGAGTTCCGGCAGACCCTTGAGGTTCGAACACTGGGGTGCGCGCGGAGATTTCGCCTTCTACCTACCTGCACCCCTCTGCCTCGCTAAGATCTAAGCTATGGAAAGAACAACACAAGAGACACAGGGTTTATACTGGTTCGGGCCACCGTTGTGGTGTAATACCCTACTCCAGTGTGTGGTGTGGTGGATTGCCTCTTGGGCTGATGATGATGAGCAATACAAGGAAGAACAACCTCGGGAGGGTCTATTCTTGGCTGGGGGGATGAACTTCTAGGAGGAGTTCAGTCACCCTTCTCTCTCTCTCTCTTCTCGATTCTCTCTCCGATTTCGATTTCGATCTCCATCTCAGCTTGTTTCTGGGTTGGACGATTCTAGATTCTCCCTTCTTGATTCCGATCTCGATTCCTCTACCCTGGGGGTGGCTAGTCCTATTTATAGGCAAAGGCCCTGGGCCTCTTCTCAAATATTGAGCGGGAAGGGCGCCAACAATTGGCCATTTTGAAGGGGAACATCTGGTACACTTATCCTGACTAAAGTTGGTCCTCGCCTGCCAAAGGCTCTGGTGGTGACGCTGGCTTGGGCTCCACAATGACTTCCTTCCTGCCGTTGGGCCGGTCTTGGTCTCATTGCACCGAAACGGGTGCCTTTGCTTGATGCTCTCGCCTGCGCTTGCTCCCTTTGCACCAAAGAGGAAAGGAGGACACTGCGCGGGCTGGCGCCCGCCCGGCACCCTTGGTCGTCATGGCTTGCGTCACGGGCACCTCGTGAGGTACCCCGCCTTGATCTCTCCGCCTCCTCGCAAGCCAGCCTGATGAGGCCGTGCCTGAGGAAGCTCCGTGTCGTCCGCCCCGCGAGGCTTGGCCCCTCGCGAGGGTCTTGGGCCTGCGTTGATGAAGATGGGCCACGCTGGGCCCCCCTTTGAGCCACGCCGCAGGCCGCAGGCAGGCAAGTCTGGGGACCCCCATTCCCAGAATGCCGATAGTAGCCCCCGGGCCCAAGGCGCGCCCGGACTTGGCTGTGCAGGGAGGCGAAAGGGCAAGAGCGAAGCGCCGCGGGCCCTAACAGCCTGCGTCCTTGGGCGCTGCGTGGCGGTTGATTGGACGTGGGCGTCTCCACTTCCCCACGGTGCCTCGGCAACTGCACGGATTGGACAAGTCCCTGCATGCAAAGCGGGTCATGATTACCTGCGATCGTGGATGTCGGCGGTTGGCCTTCGCCGGCCATAAGTACGGAACGGCGCGCGCCCTTCCAGTCCATCCCTTCTTGCTTCTCCTTCTTCCTGGTCCTTGCTCCGTCTTGCTGCGATGGCTCCGATCTGCCGGTTCTCGACGGCAGAGAAGGGAAAGGCTCCCCGAGAGGATCCAGACCCGCTCCCGCTGAAGAAATGGCTCGCCCTCCACGGCCGGGACGAGGGGGCCCATCAGGTGGTGTCGAGGCCCTGGTGCGAGCGGCCACCGCCGGGGTTCCCACTTCCCTTGTACACCCACATCGAGGGCTCTGAAGGAGTCGATGCCGATCGCCACGGGCGGCGCCGCCGTCGGTGCCGACGGGTCACGAAGGTCTGGGTCGTCCCCCCTGGGGTCCACACCGAGGGATCCTCCCGAGAGTTCGGGCTCCACGCCGCCATGCCTTCTCAGTCTTGGATTCGCCTTCCTCCCTTCTTCGCCTCCATCATCCCGCAGGGAGAACTCCTGGAGCTTTGGCTGCAGCACGCCGGCTGCAGAACCCTCGCGACCGAGGCAGAGGTCGTGGTCGTTGCCCCGGGCGAGGTCTTCATGACTCGAGGCTGGAGCGAAATCGCCCGGGTCTGCAGGACAAGAGGCGCCTTCGCGATCCACTTGGAGTACGACGGTGCTTCGGTGATGTTCTTCAAGGTCTTCAATGCGAACGGGCGCCGGCTGGAGCGCTTCCCCGGGAGAGGTGGTCGGGACCCTGCTACGGTGAGGACTGGGCCCGCCGACCACTCCCTTGGCGGCTCCTCAGGTGGCAGAGGCGTCGGAGGTTCCAGCGACTCCGGCGAGCTCTTCGCGACTCCGGAGACGAGCGACGACAGCTACGAGCCCCCGAGCCGGCGCCGCTCCTGGAGCAGGGCGGGCTCGTCAGGCCGTTGCCGACTCTGATCTGGATGGGGTTGGCGCCGGTGCTTGACGGCCCACTATTGATGATGGCGTCTTTTGCAGGGGCGCGTGTAGTTAGCGTCCTTTTAGGATCTGTTCCCTGCGAGGAATCAAAGACGCGTCCCGTGGGGGCTTGTAAGGTGCGTGTGATCCTGTTTTGTTAATATAACCCTTGTCGTAGAATTGTGGGAGTTGCTCATTCTGTCTTAGCTCAGTTCTCCCTTTCGAACCTCACGAGGGCTTGGTGCTCTGCGCCGACAGGTCCCGGTCCCAAGGCGGCTTTAGCTGTCGCTGGTATGCCAGGTCGCGATGCCGTGGTCAAGGCCAGGAGGTGAGCAACCCGGGGTCCGGTAAGAGCCCCTGAGTCACGATGCTCAGGAGGTCCCCTTTGGCGCTCAAGCAGTCATCTTTCGGTGAGAAAGGAGAGCGGCGTCGCTAACACGGGATTGCATTAGGTGCGGGGATGGTGCCACGGTAGCTGGTGCTTCCGGGTGGTGACTTATCTCGAGAATCAGGGACCGCTCTCTGGTGCGTCGCCGGGTCCGTGCATCGACAGTCGTGAGGTTGCTCGGCGAGGTCCTCGCGTGTCCCTCCCCTCTCGCCTTTGCTCCCCTTTCTGCTCTACGTCCTCGGGTCCCGGCCCTCGAGTGAGTCTCAGCCATCGCTGGTATGCCAGGTCGCGATGTCGTGGACAAGGCCAGAGGGTGAGGGCTGGAGAGCCAGTAGGAGCCCTGAGTCGCGATGCTCAGGCAGCCCCCTTTAACATGCAAGCGGTTCGCGTGGATGAGAGTGAAGGAGACACCGCAAGGGCCTCGCCTGACGCAGCTCCTTTAGGAGATCCTGTAGACCCATCATAGAAAGAACGAGGGGTTGCAATGACAATTGACAGTCAGCCGTTGGTTGCTTCGGAGGGGCGATGAGGCACTGAAGGCTTGACGAGGTGGCGCCATGCGGGGCTGCCGCGGCCAGAGCTCAGCCATTCAGGTTTGTCGGCGTTGCAGGGACGGACCCATGCGCAAGCGTCGTGTCGTTTGGGAGCAGCTCCATTAGTTGGCGTCAGTTGAGCGGGCAACTAGGTCAAACACATTAGCCGCGAAGGAGTGGATTCATTCAAATAGATGCTGGGAAGGCGGACGTCACTGGGTCAGGCCCGAGCGACTTGGGGATGATGCAGCCCATGGGGCGCCCCCAACAAAGTAAGCTAACAACATGAAATAAAAGGGATACATGCTGCAGGGACGGACCCACGCGGCCTGGGAATAATGCAGCCCTGGGGGCCGCTCCCAGCTGGAATGAAACTTGAAAGATGTCACCTGATGATGTTGAGGACGAAGGAGTGTTGGTGTAGCAGACTTGGCGGGCTGCGAAAGCCGATCCTCATGAGCCCCTAGGCCCAGGGGCCTCGGGAGGCTCCGGAGGCGCTGGTGGCTCCTCGCGGACCATCTCCATCTCCGCCAGGGCTGCGGAACGCCTGGCCTCTTGAGCCTCCATGATACCCCTCATGAGGCGCTGGTACATGGCAGCCGTGTTCGGCAAGCTGTAAGGCATGCGAACGTAGCTGTGGGGATGGACCTTCGCAGCACCCCACTCGCGAGGGCCAGAGGCGCTCCAGAGAGGCGACTCGATTGAGCCCTGGTATGTCGATGCAGACGCGCAGCCCACCATCCTCGCCTGGATGGGGACCCACAGCTGGTAGGCGGCGGCCACCCTTCATGACTCTTGACTCCTGTAGCTCCTGAATGGCCTTGCTGATGAACTCCTGACGGTCTGGCTCTCCTTGCCTTACTCCTTCTTGAGGGAAACGTGCTTTGAAACACGCCTACATGTGGTGCCCAAGCGCCTCCCTCGTGACCTTAGCCAGGTCAGTGGCCCTCCAGGGGAGAGCCCCCGAGCCTTGCCTGAGGAGGACACCGGGCGCGCTTTCCTATGCAATGGAAGGAGGTTCCCCCTGGGCAGGCGCGGGCCCTGAGGGGCCTGCCTCCTGAGGGGCCAGGCCGGACGATGTCTTCTTCTTCTTGGGGGCGGTCTCGGGAAGCCTCCTGCTTCCGCGATCCGGGTCTTCTAGTGATGCGGCCTGAAAGGCTCGTTCCAGGGAACACACTGCGTCCTTCTCTTCACAGGGCACCGTGATGACTCCGCCACTTCCTGGCATCTTGAGGACGTTGTAGCCGTGGTGAGTTACGGCCATGAACTTGGCCAGCGCTGGGTACCCAAGGATGGCGTTGTACGGCAGGCAAATGTGAGCGACGTCGAAGTCGATGAGCTCGGTGCGGTAGTTGTCGCGTGCCCCGAAGGTGACAAGGAGGCGGACCTGCCCAATCGGGACCGTGGAGCCGTCGGTGACTCCGGAGAAAGGCTTGGTCGGCTGAAGCTGGTTGTAGGGCACTTGGAGATTGTTGAATGTTTCCACGGACAGGACGTTGAGCCCTGCCCCGCCATCGATGAGGGTCTTGGTGACCACCACGTTGCTGATGATTGGGGAACAAAGCATCGGGAGGACTCCGGCTATGGCCGCACACTTGAGATGATCTGTTGAGCTGAACGTGATGGCGCACGCCGACCACCTGAGAGGGCGCGTGGCTTCGAGCTTGGGGAGGACTGCATTCACTTCACGGGCGAACTTCTTGAAGATGCGTTGAGAGGCTGGGGCTTGAGCCCCACCCAGGATGCAGGCGACCGCGCGCGGCTCCTGGAAGCCCCCAGCCCCCTCGTCCTGATGGCGGTCCTCGTTTCTCCTTGGTTGCGGCGGCAGCGGAGGGAGGCCTGCGTTGCCTTGCGGGCGATCCTTGCGAGGCTGATCCCTCTAGTCTCCTTCGCGAGGCGGGTCTTGCCGGCGATCCTCGCGAGGTCGATCGCGCCACCCTTGGTGCGGGCAGCGGTCTTCCCAGCGTCCTGCGTTCCTTCCTCCTCCTCGACCGTAGCCCCGGTCACCGTGGTCGGGGCGACAGCCGATCCTTCCTTCTCGCACGGCTCGGAGCTCTTGACATTCGTTGGTGTTGTGGGTGTGGAGGTCGTGGTACACACAGTACCGACTGCCCTTGGAAGATTCAGGCTGATCTCTGCCCCGCTTGGTGTCTGGTTCTGCCGTGAGCACGGCAGCCCCGTTGCGCTTCATGTCCTTGGCCTTGGGCTTCTTCTCTTCCGGGTCTGCGGCAGGCAGCTCAAGGAGGGAGAGACGCCCTTCCTCAGCCCTGGCGCACTTGGTTGCCAAGTTGAACAACCCCAAGGAAGTGCACAGGTCTTCATGCATCGCCAGCTCCTCCTTCATCTTGACGTCGCGCACGCCGTCGGAGAAGGCTGAGATGATGGCCTCCTCGGTCACCTTGGGAATCTTGAGGTGTGCGTTGTTGAAGCGCTGGATGTACTTCTGCAGGGTCTCTCCGGGTTGTTGCTTGATGCAGCACATGTCGCTCACGGCGGGTGGCCGGTCGCGAGTACCTTGGAAGTTGGCGATGAAGCGGGTGCGCATCTCGTCCCAGGAGGAGATCGTGCCTGGAGCCAGGTTTAGGAGCCAGGTGCGGGCCCCATCCTTGAGCGCCATGGGAAACCAGTTCGCCATGACCTTCTCGTCTCCGTTGGCAGCTTCGATGCCTAGCTCATAGAGCTGGAGGAACTCCACAGGGTCGGCCGTGCCGTCGTAACGAGGAGGCAGGTCTGGCTTGAACTTGCCGGGCCACGCGACGCTGCGTAGCTCGGTGGTGAAGGCACGGCAGCCTGCTGTGGCCACGGGAGGCCTTGGGTGACGGAGAGCTTGGTCTTGCATGTCCCCACGCGCTGCAGCTGGGAGCAGCGCGGGGTCTTGACGTGCGGGAGCAGGAACATGGTCGCGGCGTGCTGGAGCAGGGAGCGCCCGGGCAGCTTCTTGCGGGCGAGGGACTTCTTGGCAGCTCTGCTCTTGCCGTGCTGGCACCTGACGGAGCGGGTTCCGCCCAGGGGCCACGCGCCTTGGAGCCATGGCGCCTTCTTGAGGAGGAGGCGGCTGGGGCGCCACCGGTGCTTCGTCGCCCGCGCGGGGCGGGGTGCGGTGCAGCGGAACGGACGGCGCAGGAGAGCCCCCTGCGGCGCGGACGAGCTCGGCGACGCGGTCGAGCCATTCTTCGTAGACATTGTCGACGGGACGGTAGCGCAAGAGCTCGTTTGCCGCGATGAGCGCAGCTCGAGCCTCCATGGGTGCGCGGAGCGCGCGGGACGAAGAACCAGCTAGGGTGAGCGAGGGAGTAGCGGTGCGGCCGTCTTGCCGCATGGACGGATGCTGAGACGATGCTTGCTACTCGTTCCCCGCCGGGCCGGTGGCGGCGTTGACGGCAGGTGACGGGGAATGGCGAGGACGCCCGCCGACAGGAGCCGTCTGGGCGACGTGGGAAGCGAGAGCGGCCCGGCGCTCGGCGCGGGCCCGACGAGCGTTAGACATGAACGCGATGGTTGGAGGAGAACGGGGTGGTGGAAGACGAATTCCAGCGCACCCCTACCTGGCGCGCCAAATGTCGGATTTCGGGTTCCGGCAGACCCTTGAGGTTCGAACACTGGGGTGCACGCGGAGATTTCGCCTTCTACCTACCTGCACCCCTCCGCCTCGCTAAGATCTAAGCTATGGAAAGAACAGCACAAGAGACACAGGGTTTATACTGGTTCGGGCCACCGTTGTGGTGTAATACCCTACTCCAGTGTGTGGTGTGGTGGATTGCCTCTTGGACTGATGATGATGAGCAATACAAGGAAGAACAGCCTCGCGAGGGTCTGTTCTTGGCTGGGGGGATGAACTGCTAGGAGGAGTTCAGTCACCCTTCTCTCTCTCTCTCTTCTCGATTCTCTCTTCGATTTCGATTTCGATCTCCATCTCAGCTTGTTTCTGGGTTGGCCGATTCTAGATTCTCCCTTCTTGATTCCGATCTCGATTCCTCTACCCTGGGGGTGGCTAGTCCTATTTATAGGTAAAGGCCCTGGGCCTCTTCCCAAATATTGAGCGGGAAGGGCGCCAACAATTGGCCATTTTGAAGGGGAACATCTGGTACACTTATCCTGACTAAAGTTGGTCCTCGCCTGCCAAAGGCTCTGGTGGTGACGCTGGCTTGGGCTCCACAATGACTTCCTTCTTGCCGTTGGGCCGGTCTTGGTCTCGTTGCACCGAAACGGGTGCCTTTGCTTGATGCTCTCGCCTGCGCTTGCTCCCTTTTCACCAAAGAGGAAAGGAGGACACTGCGTGGGCTGGCGCCTGCCTGGCACCCTTGGTCGACATGGCTTGCGTCACGGGCACCTCGTGAGGTACCCCGCCTTGATATCTCCGCCTCCTCGCGAGCCAGCCTGATGAGGCCGTGCCTGAGGAAGCTCCGTGTCTTCCGCCCCGCGAGGCTTGGCCCCTCGCGAGGGTCTTGGGTCTGCGTTGATGAAGATGGGCCGCGCTGGCCCCCCTTTGAGCCACGCCGCAGGCCGCAGGCAGGCAAGTCTGGGGACCCCCGTTCCCAGAACGCCGACAAATTTGTGAAGGAAAGGCAAGAACAGCACACACAACAGGTAAATCGAGCATGCTTAACCGGCGTAGCTAGCAAATGGCAAGGTTCTCCTCCAAGATCTGGGGGTCGGCATGAATGGTAGCCATCGTGACATCATCCGCGCATGCGGCTGCAATTTGCTTCTCCACTGCCAAATGCTCCTTGAGATCCTGGCTATACTGCATGCACCATGGCTTAGGGCGGCACTTATTTGGTGGAGGGGTCGGTGATTTGGGTGGAAGGTGTCGCGTCGGTGATCGGGGCATGTGGGATGTGGAAGGAGGAGGAGGATGGGGGTTGGGTGTGGATTACCTGCCTGGATAGACGAGGACAAGCAGCATGAAGGAGGGTCGCCGATGAGGAGGCGGTGCTGCAAGCAAGGAGTGAAGGTTTCAACTTGGAAAGGAAGGCGGAAACAGGGGAAATGTGGTTTTTGGTAAGGGGGGGAGGTAGATATTTTCGCAGAAGCCAAAAATTTGGAATCACTTCAACGAAAAAACTGGCGCGCAAAGTGTCATCAAACACGATCCCTTATTCAGAACTATGTACGATATGTGAACATCACAAACTATTCAGATAGCTTAACCCATGTGTGATGAGTTTGAACATCAAAAATTTTGGTTCAAATTTCCCTGGTTACAGTGGTCATCCACGTCGTTGCATAATTTGGGTACACAATGGAGACTACAACACACCCACACTTCTTAATCGAGCAAGTTCAGCAATTAAACAGAGCTAGCTGACCTAAACATTACTCTAACAAATTAAAGACCGGTGCTCTTAATTAAACAAAACAAAGAGTACTACTACGGCTGGCGCTCGTCGATCTCCGCCGCCACCTCCATGTCCAGCTCGTGCCCAACGGTCTCTTGGGGAAGGGGCTCCATGGCATCCATCTCACCGTACACGGCAAGCATCTCGCCATCCGCATCCGCCACCTCTTTGGAAAAGGCCACCATGAGCTGGGCGTGGGTGGCCGTGATGTGGGCTTGGACGGGCTCCGTCATCGCAAGGTATGCGGCGGAGGAATGGACGGTTGCTCGAACGCTCTCGGCGATTGCCAACTCTTCGGCCGTGGGTTGCCGACCGTTGTCGGAGAAGCTTCGTTTGATTTGTGCGGAGCTGGGCTTGGGTGGCCTCAAGATGGTCGTGGGCGGCCTCCATCAGGGCTAAGGCTGCCGCTACAGAACGGACAACTGATGTGCTGCTCTCGCCAGTTGCTATCCCCGAGGCAGATGTTGCTGCCGCCACCTAAGAAGCAACAAAAGCCGTTTGGGCTGCCTTGGCTGCCCGGTCGTAGATTGCGGCTGCGCTCATGCACCTTGTTAGCACGCGCATGGCGGCTGCGGCCGCGCTCTCGCTGGAGTGGGCCACCGAAGTTGCCCTCACGATGCGGGTCCACGTGCCCATCTTTCACCGGCGATGATTGAACAGTGAAATGATATTTGGGGAGCGAGCTAGTGTGCTTGAGATGCCGGCTGTGGACTGTAGCCACCGCACCTTCTCGTGTAAGCCATAGGCGTACTATACACCAGCGGTGGTCCAGGATATTTTGTGTTGCATCTCACACGGTTGGTGATAATAAAATGTGTGGGATCTACTTGATTTTTCATCTTGATTTGAATTACGTAATTGGGTCACAGCGGCAATGGACGGTGTTTGAATTGCTAGACCCTTTATCTGCAGTGAACATGCAACTATATGTGTGTCGTAAAAGAATTGGAATTATTCAGGGTTTGTTTGAACATTTTACACATTAAAT
Organism: Triticum urartu; assembly: GCF_003073215.2. NCBI lineage: Eukaryota > Viridiplantae > Streptophyta > Magnoliopsida > Poales > Poaceae > Triticum > Triticum urartu. The sequence continues at coordinate 63,151,875 of NC_053026.1, forward strand.
TCGTTTTCTAGCCATTTCAGGAGCACAATTTAAAATTAAACTACATGCACATGCTCTGGTGCACCAACATGGGTTGTAAAATCATATATGTGTCCATGGGTTTATGCTTATGTCACATGCAAGAAATGAGGATGAAATTCAAACACCACGTCACCATGGCTCTCCGGCAAACATCGACGTACTTGCTTTTGTAATTCTAGTAAATCCAAAATTTGTTCAAAATTCATGAAACTTGGCATGCTATCATGGAGCGGCACCAACATGCCGTGGTAAATTTTTTGTCCCATTTGGGGCAGGTTTGGGTATAAGCTTCTCATAAACCAGAGCTTCTCACAACAAGTGTGATGGTTTTGGTAGGGAACGTTTCACCTTTCTGGATGAAACGATATCCGTTGCCTCTTCTCGATTTCAAATTTTTTCCTAGTGTCAACATAGAACAACAGGAGTGTTGTGGCAATTTTTGGGGTTTTTCGAGGTTCGCTTGGACATTTTTATACATTAACTGAGTTTTCTATGCATTCATGTGCATAATTCAAATTTGAACTACAAGCACATGCTCTAATGCATATAAATTAGTTGAAATTCAAATATGTGTCCTTGGTTGCATGCTTAGGTCCCATGCAAGAAATGGGAATGAATGTCAAACACCCTGCAACTGTTACTCGGCCGCAAACATTGAGATACCTAGTTTTTAAATTTTAGTCAATCCAAAGCTCGTTTGAAATTCATGAAACTTGGCATGCTGTCATGGAGCGGCATCAACATGTCATGGTAAATTTTTTGTCCCATTTGGGGCAGGTTTGGGGATATGCTTCTCAGAAACCAGAGCTTCTCACAACAAGCCTGATGGTTTTGGTAGGGAACGTTTCACCTTTCTGGAAGAAACGATATCCATTGCCTCTTCTTGATTTCAATTTTTTCCTAGTGTCAACATAGAACAACAGGAGTGTTGTGTCAATTTTTGGGATTTTTCGGGGTTCGTTTGGAAATTTTTATGCATTAATTGAGTTTTCAATGCATTTATGTGCATAATTCAAATTTGAACTACATGCACATGCTCTAATGCATATAAATTGGTTGAAAATTCAAATCTGTGTCCTTGGTTTCATGATTAGGTCCCATGCAAGAAACGAGAATGAATGTCAAACACCCTGCCACCGTCACTCGACCGCAAACATTGAGATATCTGGTTTTTAAATTCTAGTAAATCCAAAGCTCATCTGAAATTCATGAAACTTGGCATGCTAACATGGAGCGGCATGAACATGTCGTGGTAAAGTTTTTATCGCATTTGGGGAAGGTTTGGGTATATGTTTCTCACAAACCAAAGCTTCTCACAACAGACATGATGGTTTCGGTAGGGAACGTCCCACCTTTGGGGACAAAACGATATCCATTGCCTCTTATTGCTTTCAAAACTTTTCTCGTGTCAACGTAGAACAACATGAGTGTTGCGTCAATTTTTGTGATATTTCGGGGTTTGTTTGGACATTTTTATGCATTAAATGAGTTTTCAATGCATTCATGTGCATAATTCAAATTTGAACTACATGCACATGCTCTAATGCATATAAATTGGTTGAAAATTCAAATCTGTGTCCTTGATTGCATGCTTAGGTCCCATGCAAGAAATGGGAATGAATTACAAACAACAGGGCACCGTCGATTGCCGGCAAGACGTTGAGATACTTTGTTTTTAAATTCTAGTAAATCCAAAACTCGTCTGAAATTCATGAAAGTTGGCATGCTATCATGGAATGGCACCCGACTTGCTGTGGTATTTTTCGTGTCCATTTTGAGAGAAGGCGCACTCGAATAACAACCAACAAAGGCATTTTGAAAAAATAGCTGCCACTTTAATATCTCAAACGTTTGTATAATTCAAACCGTGTTCGTTATATTAACCATTCACATGACGCCACGTGTCTTGTTTTTAATGGCTATAGGAGATGTCGTGCGGATAGCTGCTTGACCTTGACTAAACGGGAGGCGTGCGACCGCAGTCTGGTGCACAGGCTGACCGAGAGGCGTGCGAGCTGTCCTCCAATGCGCAGGCTCACCGGGAAGCGTGTGAGCTGTACGCTGTGCAGCTCATTGGGAAGCAAGCCCTTTGATTTCCATGGCCGCCCGACTTCCTCTCCATTAATGGCGCCCGAGCCACTGCTTAATACGGGCGGCCTTATTGTTCGCCTCCCTCCCATAGACCTCCACCAACGCCATGGTGCAGAAGGATCATCTGCCACTAGTCTTCAAGTTTGGTGAAGTCGATTCCGAGCCAGAGGAGATGGAAAATAAGGAGCAATGGGGCCTCATGGACATGGCCCAGAACGAGTTGGCCACGGTGGTTGCTGCCCCCGCTCCCGTCCCAGCTCCCATCCCCGCGCCAGCACCAGCGACCATCCCCGTAGCATTGACAGGCTGGTCGCCGAGCACTATCGCAGGGCTGGAAGCCACGGGCATCAGCGAGGTCTCTGCGGACCCGCACGACCTTGTGTACATGCCAGCGCCAGCGCCCATGCCCGTGCCCGTGCTCGTGCTTGCCCCTCCACCCACCGCGTCGCTGGTCCCCGTGCGTTTGGCTACACCCGCCGCGCCGGTGCATGTGTGCGTGCCCCCCTCAGCGGCATGGGATGCCGCCATCGACTGCTACCTCTCAGCGCCGCTAGCTACCGTCCTCCCGCGCCCCACCCATCGATCGTGCTGCGACATGATGTTTGATTTACAAGTGAAGACCATTCTGTGCTGCATTGAAGACTTCAACAACGGCGTCCTGGAGGACGACAATGACAACGACGGCACGGCACGCCGCCTCTGTCGCCGCCGGAAATAGTTTTTTTCTTGGGTTTAATATTGTATCTCGATCATATGAATATAAATTCGCAGTATGACTGAATGAAAGATATGGTTTGAGCGAACTTGCGTTTTCTCTCTTAATTTACATACTTATCAAACGATTTTCTTTTGAAAAAATGTCAATGGTTTTTAAATATGAAACACTCATCGCAAACGTTTTAGTTAGAATACCCGTATGCAAACCGACAGCTTCCCCAGGAAGCCAAAGGAAAATGTGCCGAGCAGGATTTGTGCAGCACTTGATCGCAAACGTTTTAGATAGAACACCCGTATGCAAAGTGAGAGTAGGATTTGTGCATCTCTTCAACGCAAACGGTTCTTTTGGATGACCCGTGTGCAACCAATTACAAACAATTTGGTAAGATTTGCATCTGTCATATTGGGTATGTTGCCATTTGTCAAACTGGAAAGATTGACATTTGTTGATCTTGTAACATTGCCATTTGTTAACCTTGTAACACTGCGATTTTGTCAAAATATGAAGCTAAAAATCACTAGCAATATCTAATTTTTGCAACTAAAATTCAGTAATTAAGCATAGATTTCATTCATAGATTAAGCAATCGTTCTTAATTTATACAAATAGTTCAACTCGACAGCTGAACCGACCAAACTTTTCCCCAATTGTTGCCAACCACGTATTGAAATAGCTAGTTCAACTATATATACTAGCTAATTTTAAGTACGTTGTACAGTTCCACCACATCTATAGCCAGATGAATTGGACAAAATAGCCCCTAAATACTACTACTACGGAGGGGCTTTGTACTAATTCTGACTGCCTCTCCTCTACCGAGCGCACTCAGTAAGAGGCAGAGGAGGAGGAGCCTACCGACGAGCTGGGCAACTGCAATACGGTGCCTGCCGCTGCTGCAGCTTCAGCGACGCTCACCTCGAACACCCTCTGCTGCTCTAGATGACCCATCTTGGAGCGGTGGTTCTCCTCGTAGATCTCCTGATTCCTCGCCTCTGAGGCGGCATGTGCCGCGGCCATGGTGATGGTAAGGCTCTTTGCATGCTCGACGAGGCGCTCCTCCTCCCGCAGGAACTCGGTGTAGCGCGCAAGGTCGCAGACGCACGTGCGGGCATCCACCTCGGCCTCCCGCCTTCGGGCGGCGGTGGCGGAGTGGGTGATAACCCCGACGGTCGACGGTGGGCTGGCGGCCGACGATGGGGTGGTGGCCACGACCACCACCTCCCGCCTTCGAGCCGTGGTGGCAGAGCGGGTGATGGCCACGATGGCCGACGGTGGGGTGGAGGCCACGACGACCACCTCTTGCCTTCGGGCTACGGCGGCAGAGCGGGCGATGGCCCTGGCTTTCGACGGTGGTGTGGTGGCAACGGCGGTCGGCAATAGCTGCCGACGGGCAGCGGCGGGGAGCGTGTGGTGGGTGTTCCACTCACACCCAATAGGGACGCCACGCGCACTACACTACGCCGGAGACTGCGCTGCCGCCATGGTGTAGCCTCCCAGCTGGAGCTGTCCTCTGATGACGGCAGAGTGGCTGAGTGACGACGACGGACCGGTGCCATTAGCGGCTGTGGGAGAAGCAGGCCGGTAAGCATTGGGATTTTAGGGGATTTCACTGAGTCGGGTGAGAGGCTTGCGTGGGAACCTGCGAGGTTGCGTGGGAACAGGCTCACCAACGATTCATTGGTGCCACCGTTTGGCCAAAAGAACGCCCCGGTGCGCTGCGCAAGCTTGCGCTGTAAGCCATTTGCGGCAGCGGGGTGACAAGACGTGCGAGAGGAGGACGAAATGCCACGTACACATACGGTTAATAAAAAATGTTTGCGATTTAATTAGCTACTATACCCCCGTTCTGGTTTATAAGTATGATTTAACTAATAAAATACAAATGCATGTCGCCAAAGATTATATAGTTGGATTCGTATTTGAACATAGTTTCCAATTATATGATTTTTATAACATGCATTAACATTTTGTTGGTTAAATTTGAGGGCAAAGTATGGTACATAATATAAAGGGGACTATAGACTAGACGGAGGTAGTAGCACATAGCCGCTCTCTACGCAGCGACGCAACTGTCGGCCGTTTTGTAGGCGACCATTTCCTGCGTGTTCAACTACTCTATGCGTGTGGTTGCTTGCGGTTCAGGTGGCCGCGGCGTGCTCTGCTCGCGTCCCACCGCGCGCGCTCTGCTCTCGCATCCCTCTGGGTGCTCTGCCCTCGTCCCTCCACGCGCACTGCCAATGTTTGGGGCCGACGCGCGATCACGCACATTCGTGTGCATGCGGTTGCGCCGGGCACGACGCGACAATGCAGTTACCCGCTGCAAAAACTGCCATGCGAACGCGCAGAGAATCTAGGCCACCCGGGCCCCATTTATTCCTGCGGCCATTTACCTTCATCTCTCGCGTCACCTCGCCTCGGCCATCATCAACCCCTACCACATGAAGATGAAGAATGAGAGCAAGAAGGACAAAAACGCCTGGCATAGTGTGTTGCATGAGAGACTGGATGAACAACATGTCAAGTATTGGCCAAGGACGCGTACACAAGCTACGAGATGTACATGCGGATCATTGACATGAGGAAGTGTCTTCTTCCTGCCCCAAACGAGGGATCGAGCCACAGAGCAGTGGCGGGAGCATCACAAGAAGTAGATGACTAGACGATCGTTTCTCCTACTTTAGAATGCATGCAATTGTTTATTGAGGTGTGTGCGAATGATCTATATAGTCACTTATATACACACACACACACACACATACATGTTATTCTTCTGTAGAGCAAATGACACGGCTTATTAGCAGCAATCGTCTGTGTTATTATTGGACTTCGCACACATTTGTGATTACGGACCTATTTGCCGCGTATCACACACATCTGGTTCAGGTCATTGTGTTGCCTAATCACACACAGTTCATCCTAGTGAACCGTATGCTATATATCGCACACACCTTCATCTGGCTACCCGTTTCTTTTGTTCCTCTTCATCCCAAATAGTTAATTAAACTGAACTATATGCCCTGCATCGCACACGCAACTAAAATCTGAACCGTGTTTGATGCATCCGTCATCGCAAATGTTTTGCACCTTTTTGATGGTTTTTTACACCATCGCTTGCGATTATGGCATCACACACAACGTCGAAGGGTCTCTAATCGTAGTGTCGCGTTTGGACCATCCTGCAGTAGTGATTGGGCACAATGGCTGGGTCAGCCCGCTTCGGGGGAGGCGTGCGCCCTGCGGTCGCACCTGTGGCAAGGGCGTCCGGAGGGTGGCGATTCGCCCCAAACTGGGTGCCACCGCTGCGGCTATGCCCTTCGGCGCGGAGGAGGGGTATAGACGGAATAACCCCTTCATTCTTACCTTGTGGAGCATGACCGCTGGGATGTTGCTGATGCTGCTCTTCTCCGATGCCTCCCGCTCCTGCTTCGGCCGCGGGAGAGGTGGTGACTGTCGGTGTCAAAACCGGCGGATCTCAGGTAGGGGGTCCCGAACTGTGCGTCTAGGATCGATGGTAACAGGAGACGGGGGACACAATGTTTACCTAGGTTCGGGCCCTCTCTATGGAGGTAATACCCTACTTCCTGCTTGATTGATCTTGATGAATATGAGTGTTACAAGAGTTGATCTACCACAAGATCGTAGTGGCTAAACCCTAGAAGTCTAGCCTATGAGTATATGGTAATGAATCTGTCCTCTCCGGACTATGCCCTCCGGTTTATATAGACACCAGAGAGATCTAGGGTTACATGGAGTCGGTAACGTAGGAGGAAATCTTCATAATCGGTCCCCTAGCTTGCCTTCCACACCAAGTAGAGTCCAATCCAGACACATGTATAGTCTTCGGTCTTTATGTCTTCATGGCCCATCAATCCGTCCCAACAGATAACAGGCCGGACGCCCGAGGACCCCTTAGTCCAGGACTCCCTCAGTAGCCCCTGAACCTGGCTTCAATGACGAGGAGTCCGGTGCGCAGATTGTCTTCGGCATTGCAAGGCAGGTTCCCCTTCTTCCGAACATCAAGATGGTCTTCAGATGTAATGATTGTATCTGGACCTAGATATATAATTGCAAAAAATACAATACTCCACGAGTCCAATCTGCCAACAACTGTTTATGACATTGCATCATGCCTACCCGGTCATTATTTCCAACCGTTGGCTAGCCTGTCGCCCCACGTCCCGGGAAGCGGTTTTATTGGCAAGTCTTGTCAAAGTAGAGATCGTGTCCCCTTATTCATGGGATTTTCAATAATGTTGGCATGGGTAACCCAACCGTCCCCTGGGTACAACTCTTTGAGGATAGGTAAGTTTCAAGACCCAGGAGGGGACGCTCGATATTCTGGGCCTTTATATAGGGACCCGGATTTGTCTTTCTCTTCTGCACTTGCTTCTTCCTCAATCCCAACCACCTCGAGTTCTATCCCTCGAGTTCTAATCACCACCAGCCCCAATCATGTCCGGGCCCAGCCGTTCAGGCTGGTGGGTGGCTTCTTCCGTCACGGAGGAGGACATTGCGAAGCTCTACGTAGCGAGGTACCTGACCCCAGAAATTCTGCATCGGCGTCCTACCGAGGGGCAGATTATTCCCACCCCCAAATCTGGTGAGAGGGTAGTATTTGTGTCCCACTTCCTTCATGGTCTATGGTTCGCGCTTAGCCCCTTTGTCCGGCTCATGTTCTACTATGGGCTAGATTTTCACGATCTGGCCCCGGACGCCATTCTTCTCATCTCGGCATTCATCGTCACGTGTGAGGCCTTCCTCCGGACTCCTCCGCACTTTGGTTTCTGGCTCAAGACTTTTCATGTGAGACCGCGGGTGACAGAGGAGGAGCAGGCAGAGTGCGGCAGCGTTGCAATAAGCAAGCTTGCCAGCACGGTTTGGTTTGAAGGATCTTTCGCCGAGTCTTCCGAACTATGGCAGCAGGGGTGGTTTTATGTCAACGAGCTGCGGGGCTCCAAGTGGGTGGCTACTCCTGCTTTCCGACCCGGCCCTCCAATTCAACTCGCTTCATGGATCAACAAGGGATTGAACTGGGGATCCATTAATGAGGTGCAGACTCTGCAAAGTCGCATCCGAAGCCTTACCGAGAGAGGCATCGGGCTTGTGAATGTTGTTCAAGTAATGCTAGTCCGCCGGATCCTGCCATGTCAGCGGCGGCCTATCCGCATGTGGGAATTTAATCCAGAAGGGCGGCGGACCCTTCAACACTTCTTCAGCACTACGCATGAAGGAATGTGGAAATTATATTTCGGGGAGCGGGAGCAATGGCAGGACACCACCCAAGATGTTGGCCTCGATTGCAATCATCCTGAAACTTTGGTAAGTATTCAACACCTTTTATTCCAACATCTTTTAACAAGATACTGAGCAATCCATCCCTACGCAGGACTGAATAAAGAAAGCGGTATTAATCTGGAGTCCGATGCCCCTTCCCGAAGATCCCGCGTCTACCCTGCTGACGCAGATGTTAATTCCGACACCATACCGGGTGTGTGCAGAGGGGGTTGATAGCGGGGAGCCCAAAGGAGATGCCTTCCATGGCAAGAAGTGGACTGCTTCTGGAGGCCAGGAGGAGAAACCTTCCAAGAAAGGAAAAATGCCATCATCGGTCGGCTTGAGCCGGGCAAGCGATGCTGATGTAGAGCTTGATGACAAGGACGAACCTCCAGCCAGACCGTAAGTGAAGCGGGGTACTTTAACCATACCTTATTCTTTTCTTATTACTGAAGTAGTTCTCTGACATGTGCCTGTCCTCGCAGGTTAACGCCTGGTGTTTCTCAATCATCCTCCTCCTCGGGGGACCTTCTTCTAGAGATGATGGAGTGTGACACGCCTTCTCCGGCCTCCTCGCCCAATAGGGCGGATAATCTTGAGGTGTCGTCCCGGAGGGCCCCTCCCGACCGACAAGTAGCACAGGAAACGAGGAAGGAGTTACCCGAAGGTGGTGCCTCTGTCACTCCGGGTTCGGGGGTCAAGAATGGCGACACCGAACTGTTTGGCTTACAACCGGGGATGATTCTGGAGGCAGGTAAGCAGATTCCTTTAGAGGAATGTCGTGCTCTGGCAACGGTGTCCGAAGACCTAGGAGTGCCGGAGATGCTGACGAACATGCTGCGACAGGCGTCCGTTTCAGAGGAGCACCGTGCCTTAATGGCTACAGTGGTCGAAAAGGTTCTTTCCGCGAAGAGCGGGTTGAATGAGGCCTTCATGAGCCTTCTAAGGGGTTTTGAGGTTTGTGATGTAATTTTGTCAATGGAATGTTATTGACCGAATGCACCTGTTGTATATACAGTAGCCCCCGAGACTCGGATTGCCTTCCAAAAAGAAGCGATCGGAGGATAAAAAAAGACACGCTTAGGTACTGACCTTGGTTTAACCTGGAATGCAGACTGTCTCGCTTCCTGCGGCTACCCGTGGTACAGAAGTGGCCGAACTGCAGCGAAAGCTGGATACTGCGGAGGATGACATTGTGTTGGTCAACAGGCGTCTTGACGACTCGCAAGGTATGTATTGTGGGCATTCCTTACACCAATGTGCTTGTAATGTAAGCCTGACCCTAAAAAGAGTTTTATATGGAATGTGCATGGATGCAGATAGGGCTGCCGCCGTAGAAGCCCTTCGGGCGGAGCTAGCCCGGGCCAAGGAGCAGGCCCGGTTTAGTAATGCGGTTGCCGAAAAGGCATCGACTGAATTGAAGGCCGAACAAGCTGCGCGGCGCCAGGAGAAGGAGGCCATGTCCACCATGGCGCGTGAGTTAGAGAATGCGGCTGGCTGCTGTAAACTTCTTGAGAAGGAAAATGAAGCCAAAACGGCTGAACTTGACAAGGCCTTACGAGAGGTGAGAGAGGCGCGATCTGAATCCAGAGCAGCCTGTGAGGAGATTCAGCAAGATGGGGAGATTGTGGCTGGCAAGCCCTTTTTGCTACAGGCTAAGTTCGGCGATCCGAACTATGCTCAGCTTAACCAAGTATGGAGTTCTCCGGACAATTTTTTAGATTTGCCGAAGAGTTCTTTTGATGCGGCAACGTTTTATCAGGCGCAAGAGGGATGTGCAATGGAGAAGCTTTTCCGGTCGCAATTCGGCGCATTGAAGCACCCTCTGTTGCTGAATGAACAGATGTTTGAGTGGGCCGAGCTGCATAGGATATCTGGCACTGTCATGAAGAATGTCGTAGTCCATTTGTGGCCGACTGAACCTATTCCGAGTAGTTACTTCGGCCTGGTGCAGCGGCTTGCTGACGCGGTGCCGCGGTCGGTGTGCATTGAAGGTGCACGGATGGCCTTGGCCCGAGTCAAGACATTCTGGGGGAAGATGAAGGCCATCAATATTGCGATGAAGAGTCCACCCGAAGGCAAGGACCGTCCGGAACCAGAGCATTATTTTGGAGACGTCCTAGAGGCCGCCCGCTTGATAGAGGGTCAGTGCTCAAAAGACATAATATTCGAGTGATGTGTACAAGGGTTGTAACAGACAACTTTATAGTTAATCTATTTTTTTGCTCGAAAGCTTGTATTCCTCCTGTGCAGCCGTTTTAATGTAATTTGAAAGTTTTCCAGTCGTCGGCTTCAGCCCCCTTGTAGGAAATACGGGGGTGTTCGGAAAAGCATTGAATCACTCTTTATCCAACGTCTTGGTCCATAAGGGAGGTGATAATGCGGCGAACCACGCAGTCGGACTATAGGGCGTTAACACTTTCACTCAGCCATAGGAGTTTTATGGTGGGGCTACGACATAGCCCCCTGGTATGTATGCAACGTATCGTAATATTGTGCCTTACATGTTTTGATCTGAAAAAGACCCTTCGTGTGACACGGAGAATCGTAAAAGATTCGAATAAGTCGTCAAGGGTTGACTAGCTCTCGCTGCATCATGACAGTCAGTTTTTGGCTTTCTCTACTGAGGTGCTCATCCGGTCAAAGCCAGGGCACAATCGCAGTAGTTCTCCCTTTACTACCCTAGCCGATAGAGCGGAACGTAGTGTAGCAAGCACAGGAGCCGGGCAACCCAACTATTGACGAAAGACAATGATTCGGAGCTGATGCATATAAGGCCAAACTTGCGACGTCGAAGTACGCTATAGAGTTGTTCGGGCTTTTATTGGCGACTCATTTGGTCCCAAACCGAGCCCCTGGCAGGTTATGCCGAGGTGCGCCTTGTAACACCACCGTTATGGCCGTACTCATTGTAAAATGAGTATAGAAGATTAGTTCGGATGAAGTTTACTAGGAGTGAAGCAATAAGCCAATGATAAATTCATATACATAAAAAAAGGAAAAATCCACAACCCCGCCATTTGACATGCTCAGGGTCAGGAACGGAGGAAAAAAGGCATAGTACATGCTCAAAATAAAGAGTACGGTCTACAAAAACTATTTTGACCTCTTGTCGCACGTCTGCGCCGCCCGTACTCTCGGAGGGGAGTCTTTAACTGAAGTAACCTGAGGGAGTCCTGGATTACGGGGTATCCGGACAGCCGGACTATATCCTTTGGCCAGACTGTTGGACTATGAAGATACAAGATTGAAGACTTCGTCCCGTGTCCGGATGGGACTTTCCTTGGCGTGGAAGGCAAGCTTGGCAATACGGATATGTAGATCTCCTTCCTTGTAACCGACTCTGTGTAACCCTAGCCCCCTCCGGTGTGTATATAAACCGGAGGGTTTAGTCCATAGGGCATAACAACAATCATACCATAGGCTAGCTTCTAGGGTTTAGCCTCTCTGATCTCGTGGTAGATCTACTCTTGTACTACCCATATCATCAATATTAATCAAGCAGGAGTAGGGTTTTACCTCCATCGAGAGGGCCCGAACCTGGGTAAAAACATCGTGTCCCTTGTCTCCTGTTACCATCCGCCTAGACGCATAGTTCGGGACCCCCTACCCGAGATCCGCCGGTTTTGACACTGACACTGGTGCTTTCATTGAGAGTTCCGCTATGCCGTCGCTATCAGGAGGGATGCCTCGTCTCGTCTTTAAACACGGCGCTATTGCTGAGGGAGCTTTGGCTGTCAGCCAGACTCTCCGACTAGGCGGTTTCCTCATGACCGCCTGTTCGGCCGCTGTGCCGACGATGACTTCTCTGGTCATCGAAAGCAGTCTCCATGTCAACTTAGAATTCACCGAGCAGTTAGATCCAATGGAGCTCTCTTCCCTAAACGAGCTCTTGGATCGCATCGCCGCCTTGAGAGTCGCTACGGACTATGACCAGATTGGGCCTAAACCCGATCAAAGAGAGATTAACTCTCCCCGGGTCACCCATCACGTTGCGGTAGTGGAGGAACAATGCGGCGACCCTTCCTCTATCTTGAGGACCAGCTATGTCCGGATTCCCGAGCCCTCCGAGCCGGATACCCTTTTACGGAAGGACATCACCCAAGCCCTGAACCTAGAGTCAGGCAGCTGGCCAAATTCATCGGGCAACATCCAAGAACCCGAACCTCCAAGATTGAAAACTCCTCGGCCCCCGGGTCTCAGATTGGGTGAGGTTCCGGATTCAATTCCACCCACCCACCCAAGCATAAGCGATCTTTCCCATATCAGGCAAGAGCCCCAGGAAACAGTACACCATTATTGGGCCAGATTCCTCCTGGTAATGAACAGGATCAAGGACTACCGCGAGAAAGATGCAATCTCATCCTTCTGGAATAATTGCATGGATAAGGGAATCCTTAACGCCATAAGTCGCCGTGAAACTACACGCTTTGCCGGCTTGGCGTCCATAGTACAAAAGTACTGTGCGATGGAAAGTGCCTGGAAAACCGAAATAAAATTTTGGGGCAATCCGGCCCTAAATACGAACCCAGTCCGAAATAAAAGGGTGCATTATCACCAGCCACCCGGGTTAAATACCAAAAAGCAAAAACCCTCTACAGGGCATGGAACCGTACTGGAGGGATGGCTCAATGGACCCTGTAAAATTCACAGTACAGAGGGCGCCATACCAACACATAGCCTTAGAGCATGTTGGATACTCCGGTAGGTAGCCAAAAGTGGCGAGGATCTTCTAATTCCAGAAGCCACAGAGCACCATCCCAGAAATACCAGTACTGTATTAACAGTCTTCGAGACCTTCGCATCAAATAATAGGCGAAAGCGAACACTCCGCAGCCTTGCCGAAATCTACCATGTGGCAACAATAAACCCATGGAGTGACACGGCTATTACTTTGAATGCTAGTGACGAACCTAAATTCCGAACAGCCCGAGCACCAGCCGCATTGGTCCTCAGTCCAATTGTGGACGGCTTTCGACTCACCAAGGTACTCATGGACGGCGGCAGCGGATTAAACCTCATCTATGAGGAAACCCTTCAAAAAATGGAAATAGACTGGAACCGCCTCGAGCGAAGCAGCACAACCTTTAGAGGAATAATCCCCAGTCGGGAAGCGCGCTGTACAGGCAAAATCACACTAGATGTGGTGTTCGGCATGCCGGAGAACTACAGGTCCGAAGAGATTACATTCCAAGTGGCCCCGTTCAGTAGCGGTTACCGCGCCCTGTTAGGGCGGGAGGCGTTCACAATCTTCCAAGCCATACCCCATTACGGGTACATGAAGCTCAAAATGCCCGGGCCCAAAGGAATTATTACTCTTGCTAGTGATCCGTACACAACACTCCGCGCCGAGAACAAGGCAGCCGCACTGGCCCTCGAGGCATTATTCGAAGCCCTAGCGGCTGAGGAACTGACTGCGCTGCGCTCCACGGTGAACAGGGACGATGTGATACTCGATAAGAGATCCAAGTCCACCTCCTTTAAACCGGCGGACGAAATAGTCAAATTCCAAGTCCAGCCAACGGACCCTACAAAAACAGCTCCCATCGGGGCACAATTAAACCATGATGTAGACGCCGCACTATGAGAGTTCCTACGTGAGAACAGGGACATTTTTGCCTGGCACCATTCAGACATGCCAGGAATCCCACACAGGCTGGCCGAGCACAGCCTCAATATTCTAAAAGGATTCAAGCCAGTCAAGCAGGCTCTTCGGCGTTTCTCTGAACCTAAGAGACAAGCCATGGGAGAGGAACTAGCCATGTTATTGGAGGCCGGATTCATTAGAGAAATAAAACATCCGGACTGGCTAGCAAATCTGGTGATGGTACCAAAGAAGGACAAATCCTGGCGCATGTGCGTTGATTTTAAGGACCTCAACAAGGCTTGCCCAAAGGATCCCCCTCCCTCGCATCGATCAAATTATCAACGCTACTGCAGGACACGATTCATTGTGTTTCCTCGACGCATACTCCGACTACCACCAAATTAAGATGGCGGAGCCCGACCAAGCCACAACGGCATTCATCACACCATACGACCCCTTCTGCTTCAACACAATGCCCTTTGGGCTCAAAAACACCGGCGCAACATATCAGCACATGATTCAGACATGTCTGGCAAACCAGATCGGCAAAACAGTGGAGGCATACGTAGATGACGTGGCCGTCAAAACCAAACATGTCGAATCTCTAGTAGACAACTTGAGGCTCACATTCGATAACCTCCGAACATATGACATCAAGCTCAACCCGGAAAAATGCGTTTTCGGTGTGCCAGCCGGAAAGCTCTTGGGCTTCATTGTATCCGGTAGAGGAATTGAAGCAAATCCGGCCATGATCCGAGCTCTGTCACAATTGGATATCCCAACGGACCTCAAACAAATCCAGAAATTAACTGGATGCGTGGCGGCTCTAAGCCGCTTTATCTCCCGCCTGGGAGAAAAGGCATTACCCCTTTATCGCCTCCTTCGGCGCACCGAACACTTCGAGTGGACGGATGCCGCCACAACCGGATTGGAAGAAATAAAAGCCATATTGGCAACCAACCCAGTCCTGGCCGCACTAAACATTGGCGAACCAATGCTGTTATACATTGCGGCAACTCATCAAGTTGTGAGTGCAGTGCTCGTCGTCGAACGAGAAACGGACGGACATAAATTCCCCCTTCAAAAGCCGGTCTACTACGTATCCACTATCCTTACTCCATGCAAGTCACGGTACCCGCATTATCAAAAGATAGCATACGCAGTGTTCATGGCATCCCGGAAGCTGCGACACTACTTTCAAGAGTGTTCGATAACAGTAGCCTCGGAAGTGCCACTTAATGATATTATAAACAACCGCGATGCCACGGGCCGGATTGCCAAATGGGCCATTGAGCTCCTCCCGTTCGACATAACTTACAAGCCGCAGCGAGCCATTAAGTCGCAAGTATTGGCCGACTTTGTCGCCGAATGGACGGAAGCCGAACTCCCTAAAGAGTACGTCGCATATTCCAACTGGATCATGCACTTCGACGGCTCCAAAATGTTGGCTGGTCTGGGGGCTGGCGTCGTT
Source organism: Triticum urartu (assembly GCF_003073215.2). NCBI lineage: Eukaryota > Viridiplantae > Streptophyta > Magnoliopsida > Poales > Poaceae > Triticum > Triticum urartu. The sequence continues at coordinate 63,167,037 of NC_053026.1, forward strand.
TTGACGTCCCCAACCAGAGATACAGTTCAATACGTACTCCAGATAATGTATACGGACTCCAACAACGCAGCCGAATATGAGGCCCTTTTACATGGTCTCCGGATGGCAGTATCCATGGGCATTCAACGCCTAGAGGTGCGAGGGGATTCGAACCTCGCAATATCCCAAATAAATGGAGACTTTGATGCCAAGAATCCGAAAATGGCGACCTATCGCAACGCTATCCTAAAAATGTCAGCTCGGTTCGAGGGGCTCGAATTTCACCATGTAGCCCGGGAAAACAATCAGGCGACAGATGTCCTCGCACGCATCGGTGCAAAACGCGATGCAGTCCCCCCTAACATCTTTTTGGAGAGGCTGTTCAAGCCATCCGTGGTATGGGAAGGGGAACCCGGCAATAACAGCCCGGACCCAACCGCAATGCCCGATACCGAACACTCTGATCGGAGGCTCGGCCACCGAAATAACATCTTCAGCCCACGTTATAATGGTCGTCATCGCCCCGTGGACAGAACCATTCCTGACCTACCTAACTAGGCAGGAACTCCCCGAGGACCAAAATGAGGCACGCTGCATAGTGCGGCGATCTAAAGCCTATAAGGTCCATGAGGGAGAGCTTTATAAGAAAAGCACCACCGGAGTCCTTCGAAGGTGCATCTCCGAAGAGGAAGCTTCTGGCTGAAATTCATGCCGGACTCGGCGGCCACCACGCTGCAGCCCGGGCCCTTGTAAGCAAGGCCTTTCGTACAGGTTTTTATTGGCTGACGGCCCGGGCAGACGCCCAGGACTTAGTCCAACGCTGCGTTAGTTGCCAGCTTTTTGGAAACCAAAGCCATATGCCACCCACCGCCCTCCAAACAATCCCCATTACCTGGCCCTTCGCGGTCTGGGGGCTCGACATGGTTGGACCCCTTAAAGGGGGAACCCACAAGAAAAAATATTTGCTGGTCATGGTGGATAAATTCACCAAATGGATATAAGCCAAACCTGTTAAAACGGCCGAATCCGGACCGGTGATAGACTTTATATCTGGGGTTGTACACCGTTATGGTGTCCCCCACAGCATCATCACAGATAACGACACGAACTTCACGGCTGACGAGGTAAAACTCTGGTGCAAAAACATGGGCATCAAGCTCGATTATGCTTCCGTCTATCACCCACAAACTAATGGTCAAGTCGAGCGAGCAAATGGTCTTATCATGAGCGGCATCAAAACCAGATTAGTGCGGTCCCTAAAGGAATCTAACACGCACTGGGTAGAGGAGCTCGACTCCGTACTCTAGGGGCTGCGGACCATGCCGATCGCACTACCGGATACACACCATTCTTTATGGTATACGGCGCAGAGGCGGTTCTGCCTTGCGACATAATTCATGACTCACCTCGAGTGCGCATGTACAAAGAAAGAGAAGCCGAGCTTGATCGGCAGGACAGTTTGGACGCCCTGGAGGAGGAGCGTGACGTGGCAAAAGCCCGTTCCGCATTCTATCAACAGCAGGCTCGAAGATACCAAAGCAGAGAAGTACGGGCCAAAACTTATAATGTTGGCGAGTTAGTTCTACGCCTGCTGGAGAAGAAAAAGGACAAACTCAAGCCCAAATGGGAGGGTACCTTCATTATTGACCAAGTTCTGACTGGTGGAGTGTACCGTCTGCGGGATGCATCGGATAATCGACTCGAGCCGAACCCATGGAACACAGCCATACTCCGAAGATTCTACGCCTAGCGCCGGACTCTATGTTCGTCTCCTTCCTCTGTCCATTTTTTACTATCTGTCTTTTATTTCTCTCCTTCTCCCCTTCTTTTCTCTCACAACCTTTAAGGGCCAATTTGTGCCTTGTTTGTGCACAATTGACGCGCTATCCGCGCTCATGATACATGGGGGCTTCTTTCACAGAAGCTTATTTATTTATACGGGCTTCATGCCCAGCACATGTGTCATCCTTCCGCATGTACCTTTTATTCACCATTATATGCATCGATATGACTTAAGTTTTGGCCAAGCTGGGTTGCCTGGCTCTTGTATTTATGCCCTACGTTCCCGTTAATTCGGCTAGGGCATAAGGGGAGCACCTCTGTGATTGTTACTGCCGGGTCAGCCGGATGTGTACCTCAGACTGGGTAAAGCCAAAAGCTAGTGCTCTTAAGGGAATATTCGGCCGGTGAACAAAAGATGATTTATTACTTATTTATATATGCGCCCCCAGATGTTTTTCTGCGTCTCTTTTCGCAGTCCGGACATGCGCTTTAGGGCATGCGTCCCAGGGAAAGGAACCCCTAACGGAACTATTCTCCCTGGAAGATGTTTCTTACTAACCATGTAATATAACATAACTAGTTGGGCACTTGTCTGTTCAAGCACTAATGACCCCTATGCCTGGTTTCCATGCATGCCCCAGTTCTTACATAACTGAGAGGGTATTCGGATACACTCCAGACTATCGGGTCCCGAGGTTGAAGCGAAAAGGTCCGCCATGACAAATGATCTACAATCCGGCTAGAAGGCATTATACATGTCACTTTAATTACATAGTCAATTGGACTGGCTAAATTCCTCTTCTATACCATCCAACATGCTGTCTAGTCTACAATCCTGTTGGGAATACTTTGTGGCCAATTCTACTTGCCCGTACACTAGGCTAACAGGGATCTCTTTCCCATCAGGCCCCACAGGTCCGACCTCGGCCATGTGGTTTGGGTCAGCCTTGGTATACCGCGTCTTCACCATGGCCCAGGCCTCCCTGGCACCTTGACGGCAGGCCGATACCTTCCATAATCGGAAGCGCTGCCGTGCTCCCTTCAGCTTCTCTGCAAGCTCTCCAAGGCCTTCGGGCACAGAGACGTATGGCCATAAGGCCTGGGCAATGCCTTGCATCACCTGCCGAACTCGTTCGTGCAGCTGTAGGAGCTCAGGCAGAAGATCACCCGCAGACCCGGGCATTTCCTCTACGGGACGACCTGTTAGCATACCTACAGACGTAACTCTGTTAGTTAACTTCTTCGCCGAACTCTTCTTAAAAGTTCGTTCAAGCACTTACTGAAAATGCCGCGTCGAAGCCGCTGTTTCTCCTTCACGGAGTCTGACAGTTGGGCACGAACATCCTTTAGTTCCACACTCAGCTGGGTGTTGGCATCCTGGAGATTATTCTTCTCCTGCCTAACCTTCGTAAGCACACTCTCGCCAGCCTCTAGCTGGCATCGGAGATGTTGCTCATCCGGATTTCCTTCGGCGTCATCTACAATTTCATTGTCAGATTTGCACACATGCCGCACTCTATATGGTATCTATCATTTTAAATATGTGTTACTAGAGGGGGTCTTCTTGAACTTCTCTTCTGCAGCCAGTGTGGCCTGAAGTTGGGCTTTGCACTCTTCAAGCTCATGGGACAGTTGGGTATTCTTTTCTATAAGAACCTGCATAACAAATGATCCTTAAATCAGTTATTCTAACTGTTTCAAGTCTCAGGGGCTACTGATATATATAATCATCAAATTTTCTCACCCGTATGTCCTTCACATACTGATCCGTGGCTCTGGCTAGACCATTTTGAGCAGCACGGAGGTACGCGTCTCCCGAGTTGAAGGCATCAAATGCCTCTTGGGAGAAACAAGCGTCATGGAGAACGGCTCGGCGACGCCTGTGGTTCATGGCGCTCTCCACCTTGGAATTTGTGGCGGACAGTCTGTCCGCATCCTCTGTCGGAGGAGCATCCGGCGTGCGCCTCGTATTCGCTTCCGCTTCCGGGTCCGGCCTTGGAGCCTGACTGGTGGAGGCATGATTGGCGACCTCTTCGGATATAGTCCGGCGAGCGTTCTTTTTCCTAAGAAAGCGCGGGCATTAATATGCCTTTAAAGAATGATATCATGGAGTAAGGTGGCATGCTATACCGCTGCGCCGGTGTCTCAGTCCGGACTGCATTTCTTTTCAGCCTGCCCGACCTCGTAGCCCCTTGTTGGCTAGTCACCGCGGGCTCGGCATGACGTCCCAAGGGCCTCCCCTGTAAAACATCATTGGTATACGGTAAGCAAAGTGCACAAGGACGGATCCTTTTCAAAATGTTGGGACTTCGGTCTCAGTTACCTGTGAAGCTGGGAGCAGCCCAGGGTAATCGGCCGTGATGGCTACCAAGGCATTATCGCTGCTTAATTGGTAAAATACCCTATCAATTAGCTCCACAGATATGTCCGGATCCTCTTGGGAGGCCGGGTCGAGGAATTGCTCTGAATCCTCTTGTTGTGGAGGCGGGCTGTTGATCTCCCTTACAGCCTTACGCAGCTCCTGCGTTGAAATCGCAAGGTAAAATACTTAACTGTGGGAATATGGAGCGGATGGGCATGGAAAGTGTCGACTTACCCAGCTTGGAGGATTGTACATAGAAAATCCGCCCTATGGATTGACATGGAGGAATTCTTCCTCTTCTCCCTTGTACAAATCGGACAAGATTTTTGCTAGAGCAGTGGTCGAGTCCGACCCCTTGCGGCCGCAGCGGGTGGCGTCATCCTCCCCATTGAAATCCCACATGGGGTGGCCTCGATATTGAAGCGGCTGCACCCCCCGCATAATGCATATTGCCATGACTTCGATCATGGTCAGTCCTGATTGAGCCAATAACTTTATCCGGCACATCAGGTAAAGAACGTCGCTGCCATCTTCCTCCCGGGGGCTCCGTGGATGCCAGCTCAGGCGCTTCTTCAAAGGAGCATTATCGAACTCGGGAAGGCCGATCTGAATAGGATCCGGAAGAGGGACGTCTTCTATATAAAACCATTCTGAAGGCCAGTCTTCGGATGCCTTCTTCGGGGTTCCGGATAGATATTCGGTCCCGGCGATGCACCATACTTCGGCTCCGCCCACTTGATATATTGACACCCTCTGAGAACGGGGCACAAGGCAGAACAGCTTCTTCCACAGTGCGAAATGAGCCTCGCAGCCCAAAAATAGCTCACAAAGGGCTACGAAGCCCGCGATATGCAGTATGTAGGCAGGGGTAAGGCTGTGCAACTGGAGGCCGTAGAACTCCAGGAGCCCCCGGAGAAACGGATGAATTGGAAATCCGAGTCCTCTTATCAAATAAGGGACGAGGCATACCCGCTGTCCCTTAGAGGGATTGGGAAGGCTCTCCGCTTGCTCTCCGCCATTGTAGGTGGCGAGCCCGGCTCGAACCGGGACCATATACGCTGGGGGGAGAAATCCCTGGGTCTGAAGCTTCACTAGTTGGCTGTGTGAGACGGAACACCTCTCCCAATCTCCGGGCTTGGGGCTGGGGGAATGAGAGGAGGAGCTGCGTCGACCGGCCATGATGGAATGGATTGCTTCCAGGTGCACTCCGATGAATGCTCGCTAAGGGAGGATGGTGTGGTTTGGATCTGAATCCTCGTCTCTTTAATAGACAGCTCATTTGCATAGCTAGGGGGTAAGCGTAAAAACACCCTGGCTCTTCACATTCACTTGACACGTGGAAGGTGGCCATTATTGGGCATGGAAGGCAAGGAGCGCAACAGTTACAAGAAGCCGGACACTATTTAACAGGTATTCAGAATTTCGAGAAGAACCCGCCTTGCAATGCCGAAGACAATATGCGCGCCGGACTCATCGTCATTGAAGCCTGGTTCGGGGGCTACTGAGGGAGTCCTGGATTAGGGGGTATCCGGACAGCCGGACTATATCCTTTGGCCGGACTGTTGGACTATGAAATACAAGATTGAAGACTTCGTCCCGTGTCCGGATGGGACTTTCCTTGGCATGGAAGGCAAGCTTGGCAATACGGATATGTAGATCTCCTTCCTTGTAACCGACTCTGTGTAACCCTAGCCCCCTCCGGTTTCTATATAAACCGGAGTGTTTAGTCCGTAGGGCATAACAACAATCATACCATAGGCTAGCTTCTAGGGTTTAGCATCTCTGATCTCGTGGTAGATCTACTCTTGTACTACCCATATCATCAATATTAATCAAGAAGGAGTAGGGTTTTACCTCCATTGAGAGGGCCCGAACCTGGGTAAAAACATCGTGTCCCTTGTCTCCTATTACCATCCGCCTAGACGCATAGTTCGGGACCCCCTACCCGAGATCCGCCGGTTTTGACACCGACATAACCCCTTAGGTGAGTGTGCGGATCCGAACTCCGACAGAGTCCGTTGTATATGCAGTCCTATCGGTCACCTGTTTATAATAAAGAAAAGTAAAGAAAATGGATAAAAACGTTACGAGAATGCTTGCAGGGTTGTCCGTATTGTGCTTCTGACGATGCCCATGGTATCTTGAGCACGTAGTGATGTACGCGTGGTGTAAATCCTGCCATCATAGTAGGTGGGTGGCGGAAGCCAAACTGCTATTTCCGCTCCGGTAGTGGTCGAACATCGGAGGGAAACTGCTTCTGGCCCCCGGTGTTTGGCTGGCGAGTCTTGCCGTCATCTTTATCTCTTGGTGGCCTTCTCCCCTTGTATTCGGCTTTAAGCTTGCCTGCCTGCTTGAAGACCCAACAGTTTCTGTTGGTATGATTAGCTGGCTTATCAGGGTGGCCGTGAATCTAACAAGGTCTGTCCAATATCCTGTCAAGGGCGGATGGTCTGTCCTGTTTGGCCTTAAATGGCTTCTTCCATTGACCGGTTTTCGGATTGTGAAATCCGGCGTTGACCGCTGTGTCACACAGTCTTTCGTTATTGCTGCGACTGTTATGCTCGTTTAGTCGTGGCTTGCCATTGCCGTCTTGGATTTCGGAAGTGCCCGGGTCGCCGACGTTGTTGCTTTTGTGAGCGAGCCAGTTGTCTTCTCCCGCACAAAAGTGAGTCATTAGAGCGGTAAGGGCTGTCATGGATTTAGGTCCTTCCTGGCCGAGGTGACGTGCTAGCCATTCATCCCAGACACTATGTTTAAAGGCCGCTAGGGCTTCCGCGTCCGGACAATTGACAATTTGGTTCTTTTTGACTAAGAACCTAGTCCAGAGTTCCCTAGCTGACTCGCCGGGCTGTTGGACAATATGACTTAAGTCATCGGTGTCTGGTGGCCGGACATATGTTCCTTGGAAGTTGTCACGAAAGGCGTCTTCCAGATCTTCCCAGCTGCCAATAGAATTTTCTAGCAAATTGTTTAGCCAGTACCGTGCTGGCCCTTTAAGCTTGAGAGGCAGGTATTTAATGGCATGAAGGTCATCTCCGCGAGCCAAGTGGATATGGAGGAGGAAGTCCTCAATCCATAATGCGGGATCTATTGTTCCATCGTATGATTCGATGTTGATGGGTTTAAACCTGTCTGGAAATTCATGCTCCATTACCTCGTTGGTGAAGCAAAGAGGGTGTGTGGCTCCTCTATGTTGGGCCACACTGTGAAGCACCTACGGCGGACTCCGTTTATGGCTTTCGGACCGAGCCTGCTCGGGTCTGTTGTGTCCGAATAGATAACCGTTGTTACTGGCCGGGGCATGTCTCCGTGATCTGTGTGTCGATTTTGTGTGTCCTCTTCTACCCTCTGGGTCTTGTTGGATGTCGCGAGTGTTCCCTGAGCTTCTTTATTTTTGCTTGGATGGCCGGATAGGTTGGTATGGTGCTCTGCTGGGGCTACTGCTTTGCCCGGACCGAACTGTGGTCGGCTTACCGATTTGTTCGATGGTGGTGTGGGCTTAAAAGCCTTGCCATCGTATTGAGGGAGCCACTTACTATTGTGGTGGCTTTGGTATGGGATGCTAAGGCCGTATTCTTTGGTGGCTAGGACCTCGGTCGATCTATCATTGAGCAAATCTTGGCTCACTTGAAGCTGCATCTGCTTCCTCCTTAGGCTCCTTGCAGTGGCTATTAGCTGGCGTTTAAAGCGCTCCTGTTCTAGAGGTTCCTCTCGCACGATGAACTCCTCATTGCCGAGGTTCTCTTCTTCCTCGGAGGGTGGAAGATAATTACAATCCTCTGAGTCTCCGTATGTGCCTTGTTCATCAGGGCTATCCTGCCCGCTTTCCTGGTCCTCCTGTTCGGATCCTGTCTCGACAGGGTCTTCATTATCCGGAGTATTATCACCTCTGATGCTAGTATTGTTTTCTCTTGAGTGACGTGACTGAGAGTGGTGCCGGGGGCGCCGGTGTTCGGACTGTGTACCAGGAGGCCTATCCTTGACTGGATTCTCCTTGTCATCGTCGAGATCGTCGTTGGGTGTGTCTACCATACACACGTCATACCAGGAAGTGGTTGTCCCGCGTCTAGCGGATAGTAAGCTCTGGCCCTGCCCCTCATCGTCGTCCAGACCGTCGATGTCTTCGGAGTAGGGGTCAGGCGTTTTGTTTTGGTCTTCGACGGTGGCTATGAAGTGGGTGGCGGGTGGGAAGCAAAATTCTCCATCATCCGCCGTAAGGTCGGACCGAACATAGTTCGGCGACGAGCCGTCCGTCAGGGATAGGTTTTTTAGTGGGTTTAGCAGGCCGCCCATGGGCAAGTGTTGGAAGATATCCGCGACGCTGAACTTGAAGATCAATAGCCGATCGAGTTCTGTATCCGCGGGCCTGCTGGGTTCGGAACTCGATCCCGGAGACAGGTCGGGGGTTCCGTTGATGCGAGTGTCGTACGAAGTGGAATCTGTATGCGGCTCCAACGCCGTTGAATTGGTAGCCTCCATGATGGGGTTAAGTTTCCCATCTTTGGATGACTTGATCTGCTCCAGATCTAAGGTCAGAGTTGTTACAGGAACTATCTCCTGGATGCGGCCCAATGACAGGTTTAAGCCATGTTCATCGGGGCGAAGGGGAGCGGTTGCTGCGGGCTCGAATCCATCGAAGATCAAGTCTCCCCGGATGTCCGCGCCATAGTTCAGGCTTCCAAATCTGACCTAATGGCCAGGGGCGTAGCTATCGATCTGCTCCTGATGGCCGAGCAAGTTGGCCCGCAGTATGAAGCTGCTGAATACAAAGATTTATCTGGGGAGGAAGGTTTCTCCCTGGACCACGTCATTACTGACGATTGAAGGGGTCATCAAACCTTTCGTCAACGGCACAATGGAACTCTCAATGAAAGCACCAATGTCGGTGTCAAAACCGGCGGATCTCGGGTAGGGGGTCCCGAACTGTGCGTCTAGGATCGATGGTAATAGGAGACGGGGGACACAATGTTTACCCAGGTTCGGGCCCTCTCTATGGAGGTAATACCCTACTTCCTGCATGATTGATCTTGATGAATATGAGTGTTACAATAGTTGATCTACCACAAGATCGTAATGGCTAAACCCTAGAAGTCTAGCCTATGAGTATATGGTAATGAACCTGTCCTCTCCGTACTATGCCCTCTGGTTTATATAGACACCAGAGAGATCTAGGGTTACATGGAGTCGGTTACATAGGAGGAAATTGTCGGTGTACAAAACTAGGGGCACATTTTTGTACCCCTTTACCTGTGCACGGGCAGTCAGAGCCGCACCCGCGACCACACCAAGTAGAGCGAGGGAGGTGAGCCAAGGTAAGACCAAAGCCCAAGATGGCCATAACAATGCCAAGACCAAGGCCACAAAGAGCAAAGGGACGAAGCAGGTTCCCCCGGCAGGAGACCCTATCCGGGGGCAGCCTCGGCTGCCCCAGCAAGACCCTTGCCGGGGCAGCTCGCCCCACAACAACAGAGTGAGCCAGTCTTGAGCCCACGATCCCCAACGCCATCATCCGCGTGGAGCCAGGGCTCGGGAAGGCACCTCCAAGGTGGCATGCAGATCTTTGTGAAGACATATCCAAGAATAGACGAGGACTAGAAGATGACGACCCCCGGCAAGACTCTTGCCGGGGACAACGGCGTACCATGGCAATACCCTTGCCGGGGACACCAGCGCCACGGCAAGACCCTTCCCGGGCCACCCGACAAGACCCTTGCCAGGCCACCCGGCAAGGCCCTCGCCACACGCACCAGCAGGGCCACCGTCAGGCCCGCACCAGCCATGTCTCCGCCGCCATTCACATGCAGCTGCCGACCCAACCAGCTGGGCAGGCACCTGCGTGGCAACATGCAACCCTTCATGGAGACTCCACCACCGTGCCACCTCAGCTGCCTGCCTGCCTACATGGCACCGCATGCATCGCTGGCTAGGGCGCATGTCGAAGCTTGGAGGAGCGGCGATGGACGGGACGGGCCTCGCCCCCGTCCCCGATAAAGTGAAGGGACACCTAAGCCTCGCATTAAATGCGCTTTGTCCTGTAATACCAGCGATAAGCTCGTGATGCTGTAGCACTTTCCACCTCCTGTGTGCCACTGTGGCAGCCCCTTTCGCCTATAAAAGGAGGCCCATGGCACACGGGAGAGGGATTCAGCTTTTTGGAGCTTGTTACACTCCGTAGCTAGTTCAAGAGCTCAGAATACACCCACCAAAGCAGGACTAGGGTTTTACGCATCCTCGCGGCCCGAACCTGGGTAAACGAACCGCGTGCTCTCTGTTAGATCCGCTCTTCTCTCAACCCCGCGCCCCGCAACCACAGTAGGGATTCTTGTGATCCCATAGGTGTTGTTTCCCGCCGACATCTTTGGCGCGCCAGGTAGGGGGTGCAATTGTGAGAATCTGGTCTGGTAGTTAGCCTAGCGGTTCTTCGTCGCCATGGCCCCTAAGAAGAAGACAGCCAAGGCGATCGGCTCATTGGGGGCCGAACGGCCCGTGCCGGTGCGGACAAGCAGCGGACCGGTCGCGGACAGGACTCGGGCCCTGGCCCGCGAACACCAGCACCACCCAGGCAGTCGGAGCCTGGCGAGCGGTGTCGTTTGTGCACCAGACGATCGGCCTCACGCCGCCGGATCCAAAGATGGAGCTGGGCCCCCTGCCGGCGGCGCGGGGCCCTTCGGGGGTGTCGTTGCGCCGACTCCGGGCAGCGCGGCGACCTCCAGGACGCATACACCGGCAACCACCGCATGTTCTTCCCATGGTCTGCGCGCCAAACAACATCACCACGTTGGTGACCCTGGGCACCATCGTGGGAAGAACCCCGTGCGTCGTCAGCAAGACGAAGGAGTTCAACACGCTCGCCGAAGCACTGGTGAAAATGGCACGCAGCCGCTGGGTCGTGACAGAGCTCCTTCTAACATAGTTAGAAGTCGAAGCGCGCCGCGATCCACTCAACTGTCACCGCCACCCACGCCAGCGGAAGCCTTGGCGCGCGCACAACTGCTCCTCGACTTCCTTCTTGCTGCGGAGAAGCTCGATGAGTGGAGGGCCGCCATCCGGAGCCTCGTCGCCGTCGCGAACAAAGACGATCCGCGACCAGCGGGGCCCTCGGGTCGGCGCTCCACCGAACAACCCCATGCTGGCGCTGGGAGGACCGGGGGAGCTGCGGCCATGGTGCACTCTCCTCCTCCTTGCCAGCCGCCGCGGGCGTCGGCCCGTCGTGACGACACTGGTGATAACATCTCCATAGCATCGTCCGATCCACGGACCCTCCGCGACCAGTGCCAGGTTCTCTGCGAGCGAGCTCACGAAGATGCTCGAACCATCATCGAGCGCCAGCGTGAAACGCGCCGCCAGTCGGACAAGCGGGCAGGACCCGCTACGGACCACCCTTCACCGGGGGGCCCCGGCGGCCTACCTTACGAGGTGGGCTCCCTGGCTTTTACCCGTGCGCTGAGGCAGTTCCAGTGGCCGTCCCACCGCATGTTCAAGCCCGACGTCGGCGAGAAGTACACCGGCAAGACCCATCCGTCCAAGTTCCTCGGCATCTACACCATCGCGATGCAGGCCGCTGGGGCTCGCGACGACAAGGTACTCGCCAACTACTTCCCGCTGGCGCTCAAGCCCAATGTAATGTCTTGGTTGATGCACTTGTCGGCGGACTCCATCTCTTCCTAGTCAGATCTGTGCCATGAGTTCATTGGCGCCTTCACAGGAGGACACCAAGCTCATGGCCAGGCCAGTGATCTGCATATCATTCCCCAGAAGGAAGGGGAGACCCTGCGCAAGTACATCCAGAGATTCAGCCGAGTGCAGTACAACATCCCCGACGTTCATCCCGCCGCTGTGATTAGCGCGTTCCATCAGAACATGCGCAATCGCAAGATGCGCGAGGAGATGGCGATGACCAAGGTTAAGGATGTGGCCGAGCTCTACGTTCTGGCCGACAGGTGCGCCCGGGATAAAGAGGGAAGGAAGTACCCCAGCGAAGACGCCGACACGGAAACCGACTCTACTGATAAGGACACCCGCCGCCCCAACGAAGAAGGGCTGGCGTCGCAATAGGAAACGCAAAGGCAAGGCCGTGCTTGCCGTTGAGGGATCTGACGATACCGGTGCCGGCAAGAAGGTCAAGGCAGACACCCTCGGCAAGGAGATTGCCGGCTGCGCTACCTGCCGGGCCTTGGTGGCTACCGACAAGCCAGGAAGCTCTGGCAAGCAATACTGCAAGATCCACCGCACCAAGGGCCACGATCTCCAGAATAGCCGACAACTCGAGCTGCTTGCTGAGAAGCAAAAGGCTGAGTATGAAAGGCGGGACAAGGAGAAGGACCAGGATGGTGCTGAGGGATCCGGCAAGAAGCGTGGCGGCCAAGGAGGCCGCCCCAGCAAGGACAACCAACAAGAGAGGCCCGCCCGGGGCCGCGATAAGAAACAAGAAGACGACGATCACGCCGAGGACGACGAGTCCGGTGAGCAAGGGTTCCAGAAGGCTGCGGAGGCCATGTGCGTCAATGGCGGCGCCTCGCTGCATGCCTCTCACCGCCAGCTCAAGCAGTGGGCGCGAGAGGTTATAGCAACAGAGCCGTCGTTCGACGCTTAGAAGCCACTAAAGTGGTCTAGCATGCCCCTCATCTTTGACGCCGAGGACCACCCTGATTGCACTACCGCGGTCGGGTGTTTGCCGTTGTTGGTTTCGCCAACAATACGCAACCTCAGGGTGAACAAGATGTTGGTTGACGGTGGGGCCGGTCTGAACCTGATCTCGCCTGTCGTGATCAAAAGGTTGCAAATCCCTGACGGAGACCTCGAGGAAACGGGCACATTTCAGGGGGTCAATCCGGGGAGAAGCCAGCCAAAGGGAAAGGTCACACTGCCCGTGACATTTGGAGGAGAGTTGAACTACCGGACGGAGAGGATCGTCTTTGACGTGGCCGAGATTCCCTTGCCCTACAACGGGAGCCTCGGCCTCCCGGCACTAGCCAAGTTCATGGCGGCATCACACTACGCCTACAACATGCTAAAGATGCCCGGGCCGTTGACCATCATCTCCGTCGCCTCTGACAAGAAGGACGTGCTGATCAGCGCCGACCAACTCTACAGGGAAGCAGTTGCAGTAGTTGCCGTCAAGGCACCTGCTCCTGCCGCCGAAGGCCTGAGAGGAAAGAAGGAGCCCGGCAAGACCTCTCGCACCCACTCCGGCAAGCGCGCCTCCTCGGGGTGTTGTTCTACCATTGAGGACGTGCCAGAGAGCTCTGCCGACAAGAGCAAGAGGTCCAGAGCCGAGCCGCCGCATACCAAGAAGGTGCCTGTCGCGGAGGACGGCACGGGAGGGGCCTTCATCATAGGCTCCGCCCTCAACAGCAAATAGGAAGGCGAGCTCGTCACCTTCCTGCGGGAAAATGTCGACGTGTTTGCATGGCAAGCGTCCGACATCCCTGGTGTTCCCAGGGAGGTGATTGAGCACCACCTAGCTGTCTACCCCCACGCGCGGCCCGTCAAGCAGAAGGTCAGAAAGCAGGCTCTAGAGAGGCAGGAGTTTATCACAGAGGAGATCAGGAAGTTAGAAGCGGCAGGTTTGGTGAGAGGGGTGCTCCATCCGACGTGGTTGGCCAATCCGGTAGTGGTGCGCAAGGCTAATGGGAAGTGGAGGCTGTGTATTGACTACACAGATATCAATAAGGCTTGTCCTAAGGACCCCTTCCCATTGCCGCGCATCGACCAGATTGTTGACTCCACGGCCGGGTGTGATCTGTTATCATTCCTCGATGCCTACTCAGGCTACCACCAAATCTTCATGACAAGATAAGATGAAGAGAAGACAACATTCATCACCCCATGTGGTACGTATTGCTTTTTACGGATGCCTTTCGGGTTGAAGAGTGCTGGCTCAACGTTTGCATGAGCAGTCCAAATTGGTTTTAAACCTCAGCTCCATAGAAATATGGAAGCCTACATGGATGACATAGTGGTCAAAACCAAGGACGGGCCGACTCTTGTGCAAGATCTAGGAGAGACATTTGCCAACCTGCGCAAGATCAACCTCAAGTTGAACCCTAAGAAGTGCGTCTTTGTCATCATGTCCGGCAAGCTTCTCGGGTTCTTCGTGTCACAGCGCGGTATCGAGGCAAACCCAGACAAGATCAAAGCTATTGAGCAGATCGAGGCGCCCAAGCAGATCAAGGATGTGCGTCGGCTCACCAGCTGCGTTGCTTCCATGAGCCGGTTCATCTCCAAGTCCGCCGAGCGCGCCCTTCCCTATTTAAGGATCTTGAAAAAGGCGGGCCCAATAGAGTGGACACCAGAAGCCGAGGCCGCACTGCAGGACCTGGAGAAATACCTTTCCTCCACGCCAATACTAGTTGCGCCTAAACCACAAGGGCCGTTACTGCTATATCTGGCGGCGACGAATCAAGTGGTCAGCGCCGCACTAGTGGCACAGAGGGAGGTCGACGAGGAGGCAGCAATGGTAGCAGGACCAGCGGATGGCAAGCCGAAGATTCCCCCGCCAGGGCCTGGTGCCGACAAGGCGCGGCCCCCGGCAGAGTCTGGTGCCACCAAGGCGATGCCCGCGCGGTCGAGTGAAGTGGTCCCCAAGAAAAGATGATGCAGCACCCGGTTTACTTTGTCAGCTCCCTCTTGCAGGGGGCTAGGTCAAGGTATTCTGGTGTGCAAAAATTGCTCTTTGGCCTCCTTATGGCCTCGAGGAAGCTGCATCACTACTTCTAGGCCCACGAGATCACTGTCGTCACCCGCCTCCCATTGCAACGGATACTGCACAACCCGGACGCAACTGGAAGGATTGTGGAATGGGCCTTGGAGTTGTCAAGCTTCGACTTAAAGTTTGAGAGTACCTCGACATTTCAGAGCAGAGTCTTGGCGGAGTTCATCGCGGAATGGACCTCGACGCTTGACGAAGAAATCCAGGAGACTACTCTCCCCGGCAAGGAAGCAGACCGCAACTGGATCATGTACTTTCATGGAGCCTTCTCGCTGCAAGGTGCCGGTGCCGGTGTGCTGCTCGTCACACCCACCGGAGAGAACCTCAAGTACGTGATCCAGATGCACTTCCCCAGGGAGATGTCCACCACTAACACCGCCGAGTATGAGGGATTGCTTGCCGGTCTCAGGATCGCGGCAGACCTCGGGGTTAAGAAGCTCATCGTCAGGGGTGACTCGCAGCTCGTTGTCAGGCAAGTCAACAAAGATTATCAGAGCCCACTGATGGAAGCATACGTAGATGAGGTGAGGAAGCTGGAGGAACGCTTCGACGGTATCCAGGCGGAGCACGTCCCCCGAGCGGAGAACGACATCACCGATTACCTGTCAAAGCGTGCCGCATTCAAGCTACCTGTGGAACCAGGTACCTTTTTGCTCCGGTTAATTCAACCATCCGTCGACCCATTAGCAGGGCAGAGCAAGCGGAGAAAATCAGGTCCCGCCAAGTACTTTCCTACCGAGCCCCCCGGGGCATCCGGCAAGGGTACTGTCGCGGACGTTGAGCCTGCCCAAGAGCAACTGGCTTTGGCCGGGCGTTAGGCCCTGGCCGTAGAGGTAGCCGCTCCCATGGCGGAAGAGATGCCTTTGGTCCTTGCCGTCGATCCTCAGGGTCCGGCATGGGCGCAGCATACCGTCCAATTCCTCCAAACAGGGGAGCTTCCTAAGGAGTAGGAAGAAGCGGAGAAAGTAGCCCGTCGGTCCTCCCTGTACCAGTTCGTCGATGACGTCCTGTACCGAAGAAGGCCGAATGGTGTGAAACTCAAGTGCATCCCCCGGGAGGCAGGACTAGAGCTGTTGGCAGAGATACATGGAGGCATATGTGGCTCCCACATAGGGTCAAGGGCCCTTGCCGGGAAGGCGTTTCGACAAGGTTTCTTCTGGCCCACCGCCCTCCAGGATGCGACGGCACTAGTCACCAAGTGTGAAGCATGCCTGTTCCATTCAAAGAAGCTTCATCAACCAGCTCAAGCCCTTCAAACAATTCCTCTCTCCTGGCCATTCTCGGTCTGGGGGCTTGATATACTGGGCCCTTTCCGCCGCGCTGTCGGGGGCTTTGAGTACTTGTACGTTGCAATCGATAAGTTCACAAAGTGGCCAGAGGTGGGAGCAGTGAGGAAGGTGACTGCCCAGTCAGCCGTCAAATTCTTCAAAGGACTGGTCTGCCATTTTGGTGTGCCAAACAGAGTCATCACCGACAATGGCACGCAGTTCACAAGCCGCACCTTCATGCAGTACATCCGAGACCTCGGCAGCAAGGTCTGTTTTGCTTCCGTGGCACATCCACGGAGCAACGGCCAAGCGGAGAGGGCAAATGCTGAAGTGTTGTGAGGCTTGAGAACGAAGACCTTTGACAAGCTGCACAAGAGTGGAAGGCGCTGGATTGATGAGTTGCCGGCGGTTCTTTGGTCGATCAGGACGACGCCAAATTGAGCCACCGGCCAGACACCTTTTGCCCTGGTATACGTGGCGGAAGCAGTTCTCCCCATGGAACTCATACACGGGTCACCTCGAGTGCTTGCTTATGACGAGCTTGAGCAAGAGCCATTGCGCCAAGATGATGCGACACTCCTTGGGGAAGATCGTCTTCGGGCGGCTGTGAGAGCGGCACGCTACCATAGCCGCAAGGTTCATGCCCGAAGCTTTGAGGAAGGCGACCTTGTTCTTCAACGTGTTCAGTCGGCCAAGAATTCCAACAAGTTGACGCCGAAGTGGGAAGGCCCTTATCGGGTAATACGAGTCACCAGGCCTGGCGCAGTCCGCCTGGAGACCGAGGATGCCGTACCAGTGAGCAACTCCTGGAACATTGAGCATCTTCGCAAGTTTTACCCATAAGGTGCAGCTTGCCGGGCCTCTCGGCAAGCCGCCTTTTGTACGAGCTTTGCTGACAAGGCATGTGACCCTTTGTACAAAGCTAGGCGCAAACCCTGCGCATAAGTAAATGAAGCGCTGGCGCCCTAAGTTATAGCATGCATGCTAGGTCGAGTCTCGTCCTTGGTTAGGGTTGATAGTGCTTAGCGGCGGCTAACCCCTAGCTTAGAGGTCGAGTGCGCATCTCTCTGTTCTTCTCTGTCTTCTTTGGTTCGCAGGAGACATGAATATCCTTGCCAAGCTGATTTGGAAGAAAGGGGACGGACCGGCATCCGGGCCCCGGCAAGCCAGTATTGCCGGGGGCTACAAGAGCAAAGATCCACCCGCGGCAAGCCAAGGTTGCCGGGGGCTGCAGATTCAGATAAGTTCTCTATCCCTTATCATGCGTTTCGTTATGGACTGAGGTATGTGAAACCTCGTTTTATCCTTAGGCTACTGTGCTCCCCTCATTCCGGGCCCTAGGACTCGTTTCCTGGGACCGAGTTTGGTCGTAGTCGCGGCAGCAAGGAAATGAAATGAGGAGCCTAAGCCCACCTCATCCTTGCCTCCACCAAGGGCGTGAAAAAGGTCGAGCGAAGTGGGGGGACGGCAAGGCCTGTTGCCGGGCGAGAAAACGTTTATCTTAAAGGTAACAAGGATTTACTCCTTTTCATGGGTTTTACCTGCGAACGAAAGACCCGGAAACATCCCTTTTTCATTAAAAAACATCCCGTACAGGTACAGTTCATACATGAAAAACATGAACAAGGGGATTACAAGTTCTAAAGTTAATAGAGGCCCGCAGGCTTACAAGCAAAAAAAGAGATAAGATGCCCGTAATCCCTTTCTTGTCCCTCTCCTCAGGAGGCAGGTCAAGGAGGCGAAAAGGGCAAAAGGGGCGCCTAGGTGAGCTACGAGCAACAGAAGACACCGAGAGAACACCTTGGCGGCCGCCCATGGGCAGGCCGGTGATGACGGTGCTGGGAAAAGAGCTGGAAGATGAGGCGGCAGGACCGGCAGTACGCGACGAAGGCGTCGGTGCCCGCGTACTCTGAGTTGACGGCCTTGCCGCCCGCCCTCTTCGTCTTCCGCAGCCTCCCGATGCCAGCCGCCCAAGGAGACGGCCCCGAGAAGTTCAAGGAGCTGGCCCCGCCCCCGGCAAACCCCTGCCAAAGGAGAGGCCAGGTGCAGATGCTGCTGCTGCCGCACCCGCCCTGGCACGGGGCGTCCGACGCCTAGTCGGACTCGTCCCCGCTATCCGCCCCGCTGTCCTCCTCGTCACTTTCGCTCGAGGAAGAGCTTCCATCGTCAGAATCTCCATCGAAGGAGCTCTCCACGGAACACTTCAGGCGAGTCCCAAACTCCCTGAAGACCTTGACGGAGAGTAGGCCGTCCTCCATCAATTTGAAGTAGAGGATGAGCCCCGCCGTCAGGCTGTGGATGCGAGCGAACGTCTTCCACCCACGACGGAGGTACATGACTCGAGGAGACGGGAAGTCGACGTCGACCCGCATGCCCCCGTTCCCGCAACCCCTCATGTGCAATCTGAGGTATTGGGGCCGGTCACGCTCCATCTCCTGAGCAAACGGGGCGGGAAGATGAAGACGGCGACACGGAGGCCGGTGCAGCCTAATGAAGAACTCACGGGGCTGGTCTCCGACATGGCCTTCCATCGGGAAAGGCACCATGGGTGGGTTCACGCAAGTGATCCCCCTACCTGACGTGCTCAAGATGTCGTGGGAAACCATGGCCACCTATGGGGCCAAGAGCCCCTTTCTGGTTCCGCGGGGGGATATCACATTGCACAAAGAGCGGAGAAGCGTGGAACAACACGGCAGAGATCACACGGGCAGTCTTTACCCAGGTTCGCGCCTCCGTGAGGCATAAAATCCTACTCCTGCTTTCGTCGATTGATGGTGGGAAAAATGGTGGTGAGCGCAGCATGTTTGCCCGGTAGGGTCACCTCGGGCTGAGAGCGGCTATGTGCGTATGAGTGTGTAAGGGTCCAAATCAGCCAACCCTTTCTTTGTTTGCCATGGGACTCCTTTTATAGATCAAGGGGTCACCACAGTGGCAAACTAGTCACTACGCACTGATTAGATAGCAAACAGTGCTATCATACCTAACTCTGCAGTCTAACAGAGCGCATTAAATGCGCTGCTCAACGTCACATCACAGCTTGCCCGGCAGGCCCTGCCGGGCTGTTTTGCCAGCTTCACGCCTGCTTGCTTGATACATCTCAGGACGGGTGTCACTTGGAGGTATCTTTTGTAGGAAGTGGCTGCCATGTGCCAAATAACAGCCACTTAGTGACTTTGGAGCTTAACACTGCACCGATCAACGACGTGCATCGTGATGAGCTGGTGCGGTGGTGTGGTTTGCATCCGTAAGCCCCGGCAGGCCTACCGGAACGATCCAAAGGCTTGCTTCCCGGGGTCACGCCATCTTTGCCAAGCACGCCTGCCCGACATGGGAGGTTTTTCCCTTAGCGATATCTTGCTTCCCTGGCTAGTATTGGTCCTCTTGATCTACTTGTTGGTCCTTCGTAGAACTAACCCCCTATGCTCCAATCTAATCTTGGTGCCGTGATCTTGTTCTTGTGCCTGTGCACAGTCCGGGCAACGGACCCCGGGTTTGTTGCACCGATAGTAGCCACAAGAGTTTTTGAGGACTTGGTGCATCTAGCCCAATAAGGCCAGGGCTCCTTCCCGCAGCCCATGCTAGGCCTTGGGTCATGGTGGACCCACTTGTGTACTTCTGGACCCCTCCGGAATCCTCCGGAACCTTCTACAATACCAAAAAACTGCACCTTTTCCCGGAACCCAAAATATGACTTCCCATATATAAATCTTTACCTCTCGACCATTCCGAGACTCCTCGTGACATCCGGGATCTCATACGGGACTCGAAACAACATTTGGTTACCAATCATCAAATATCCCGATACTACTCTAACCGCAACAAACGTTAAGCGTGCGATCCTGCGGGTTCGGGAACTATGTAGTCATGATGGAGACACCTGTCTAGTCAATAACCAATAGCGGGACCTGGATGCCCATATTGATTTGTACATATTCCACGAAGATCTTTTATCGGTTGAACCTTTATGACAACATACGTAATTCCCTTTGTCTGTAGGTATGTTACTTGCCCGAGATTCGATAGTTGGTATCTCTATACCTAGTTGAACCTCGTTACCGGCAAGTCTATTTACTCATTCCGTAATACATCATCTTGCAACTAACTCCTTAGTCACTTTGCTTGCAAGCATCTTGTGATGTGTATTACCGAGAGGGCCCAGAGATACCTCTCCAATACACGGAGTGACAAATCCTAATCTTGATTCACGCCAACTCAACAGACACCCTCAGAGATACCTGTAGAGCATCTTTATGATCACCCAGTTACATTGTGACATTTTATAGCACACAAGGTATTCCTCCAGTATCCGTGAGTTGCATGATCTCATGGTCGAAGGAACATGTATTTGATATTAAGAAAGCAGTAGCAATAAACTGAACGATCATATGCTAAGCTAACGGATGGGTCTTGTCCATCACATCATTCTCCTAATGATGTGACCCCGTTATCAAATGACAACTCGTGTCTATGGTTAGGAAACTTTAACCATCTTTTGATCAATGAGCTAGTCTAATAGAGGCTCACTAGGGACACGGTATTTGTTTATGTATCCACACATTTATTTAAGTTTCCGGTCAATACAATTCTAGCATTAATTATAAACCTTTATCTTGATTAAGGAAATATAATAATAACCATTTTATTATTGCCCCTAGGGCATATTTCCATTAGTCTCCCACTTGCACTAGAGTCAATAATCTTGTTCATATCGTCATGTGATTAACACCCGTAGTTCACATCGCCATGTGACTAACACCCAAAGAGTTTACTAGAGTTAATAATCTAGTTCACATCGCCATGTGATTAACACCCAAAGATTTTACTAGAGTGTGATCATGTTTTGCGTGTGAGAGTGGTTTTAGTCAACGGGTCTGTAACATTCAGATCCATGTGTACCTTGCAAATGTCTATGTCTACAATGCTCTACATAGAGCTACTCTAGCTAACTATTCCCACGTTCAAACATATCTAGATTGAGACTCAGAATAATCTGGATCAGTGTTAAAGCTTGCATCAACGTAACCCTTTACAACGAACCCTTTATCACCTCCATAACCTAGAAACATTTCCTTAGTCCTCTTTTGATACCTAAGGATAATTTTGACCGTTGTCCAGTGATCCACTCCTAGATCACTATTGTACCCCCTTGCCAAACTCGTGGCAATGCACACAACAAGTCTGGTACACAGCATGGCATACTTTATAGAACCAATGGATGAGGCATAGGGATTGACTTTCATTGTTTCTCTATCTTCTGCCATGGTCGGGCTTTGAGTCTTACTCAACTTCACACCTTGCAACACACACAAGAACCCTTTCTTTGACAGATCCATTTTGAACTTCTTCAAAACTTTGCCAAAGTATGTGCTTTGTGAAAGTCCTATTAAGTATCTCGATTCATCCCTATAGACATTGATGCCCAATATATAAGCTGCTTCACCGAGGTCTTTCATTGAAAAATTCTTATTCAAGTATCCTTTTATGCTATCCACAAATTCTATATCATTTCCAATCAACAATATGTTATCCACATATAATATCATAAATGCTACAGAGCTCCCACTCATTTTCTTGTAAATACAGGCTTCACCGTAAGTCTGTATAAAACCATATGCTTTGATCAACTCATCAAAGCGTATATTCCAACTCTGAGATGCTTGGACCAGTACAGAGATGGATCGCTGGAGCTTGCACACTTTGTTTGCACCCTTAGGATCGACAAAACCCTCTAGTTTCATCATATACAACTCTTCCTTAAGAAATCCAATAAGGAATGCAGTTTTGACGTCCATTTGCCACATTTCATAATCGTAAAATGCAGCAATTGCAAACATGATTCGGACAGACTTAAGCATCGCTACAGATGAGAAAGTATCATCGTAGTCAACCCCTTGAACTTTTCGAAAACCTTTCATCACAAGTCGAGCTTTGTAGACAGTGATATTACCATCAGCGTCTGTCTTCCTCTTGAAGATCCATTTGTTTTCAATGGCCTGTCGATCATCGGGCAAGTTCACCAAACTCCACACTTTGTTCTCATACATGGATCCTTTCTAATAACATGATTCAAGGACAGGATTACCATACCACTCTGATGCGGAACATGTTCTGGTCAACCTAGAAGTTCAGTAGCAACTTGATCCAAAGTTCATGATCATCATCATTAGCTTCCTCTCTAGTTAGTGTAGGCATTACGGAAACGTTTTTCCCTGGCGTGCTACTTTCCAATTCGAGAGAAGGTACAACAACTTCATCAAGTTCTACTTTCCTCCCATTCACTTCTTTCGAGAGAAACTCCTTCTCTAGAAAGGACCCGTTCTTGGCAACAAAGATCTTGCCTTCAGATCTGTGGTAGAAGGTATACCCAATGGTCTCTTTACACTACTAGGGAAAAGGCTAGCAGCAGCGCGAGTTTTAGGTGTATCAGTAGCGCGGGGACTGGCACTACTAATAAGGCGCTACAGCTAACACGTAGCAGTAGCACGTGCTCACCAGCGCTACTGCTACACAAGTGTAGCAGCAGCGCGCTTAGTGGAAGCTCGCTACTGCTAGTAGCTCTACCTTCATAATCGGTCGCCTAGCTTGCCTTCCACGCTGAGTAGAGTCCAATTTGGACATGGGTATTGTCTTCAGCCTTCGTATCTTCACAGCCCATCAGTTCGGCCCAACAGATAACAGGCCGGACGCCCGAGGACCCCTTAGTCTAGGACTCCCTCAGTAGCCCCTGAACCTGGCTTCAATTATGAGGAGTCCGGCGTGCAGAATGTCTTCGGCATTGCAAGGCGGGTTCCCTTCTCCCGAACTCCTAAGATAGCCTTCGGATATGTCGATCGTATCCGATCTTGTGTATATAATTGCAGAAAATACAATACTCCACGAGTCCAATCCGCTGACAACTGTTTATGACATTGTACACGCCTGCCCGGTTATTATTCCCAACCGTTGGCTAGCCCGTTGCCCCACACCTCGGGAGGCGGTTTTATTGGCACGTCTTGTCAGAGCAGAGATCGTGTCCCCTTATTCACAGGATTTTGAATAATGTAGGTACAGGTAACCTAACCGTCCCCTGGGCACAACTCTTTGAGGATAGGTAAGTTCTAAGACCCAGGAGGGGACGTTCGATATTCAGGGCCTTTATATAGGGACCCAGACTTATCTTTCTCTTCTGCGCTTGCTTCTTTCTCAACCCCAGCCTCCTCGAGTTCCAATCACCACCAGCCCCAATCATGTCCGGGTCCAACCGTTCAGGCCGGTGGGTGGCCTCTTCCGTCACGGAGGAGGACATTATGAAGCTCCGCGTAGCGAGGTACCTGACCCCAGAAATCCTCCATCGGCTTCCTGCTGAGGGGAAGATTATTCCCACCCCCAAGTCTGGCGAGAGGGTAGTATTTGTGTCTCACTTCCTCCATGGGTTAGGGTTCGCGCTTAACCCCTTCGTCCGGGGGCTCATGTTCTACTATGGGCTAGATTTTCACGATCTGGCCCCAGACTCTTTTCTCCTCATCTCGGCATTCATCGTCACATGTGAGGCCTTTCTCCGGACTCCTCCGCACTTTGGTTTGTGGCTCAAGACCTTCGATGTGAGACCATGGGTGATGGAGGAGGAGCAGGCAGAGTGTGGCAGCGTTGTAATAAGCAAGCTTGCCAGCGCGGTTTGGTTTGAGGGATCCTTCACCGAGTCTTCCGAATTATGGCAGCGGGGGTGGTTTATGTCAACGAGCTGCGGGGCTCCAAATGGGTGGCTACGCCTGCGTTCCGACCCGACCCTCCAACTCAGCTTGCTTCATGGATCAACAAGGGATCGGACTGGGGATCCGTTAATGAGGTGCAGACTCTGCAAGGCCGCATCCGAAGCCTTACCGAGAAGGGCATCGATCTTGTGAACGTTGTTCAAGTAATGCTGGTCCATCGGATCCTGCCGTGTCAACGGCGGCCTCTCCGTATGTGGGAGTTTAATCCAGAAGGGTGGCGGACTCTTCAGCACTTCTTCAGCGCTACGCATGAAGCAATGTGGAAATTATATTTCGGGGAGCGAGAGCAATTGCCGGACACCACCGAAGACGTCGGCCTCGACTGCAATCATCCGGACACTCCGGTAAGTATTCAATTGTCGTACACCTTTCATCCAAGCATCCCTTGACAAGACACTGAGCAACTCGTCCTTATACAGGACTGGATAAAGAAAGCGGTGCTAATCTGGTGTCCGGCGCCCCTTCCCGAAGACCCTGCGTCCGCCCTACTAACGCGGATGTTGACTCCGACACCGTACTTGGTGTCTGTAGAGGGGGGTGGGAGCAGGGAGCCCAGAGGCGATGCCCATCCTGAGGGTGATTTAGGCTCTATGTTCGGGGAAGCCGAAACCCTTTTCCCCAGGGGTAAAGGTGTGGAGGGAGCACTTCATGGCAAGAAGAGGGCTGCTTCTGGAGGTCAAGAGGGGAAACCTTCCAAGAAAGGGAAGTTGCCATCGTCGGGCGGCTTGGGCCGGGCAAGCGACGCCGTCGTAGAGCTTGATGATGAGGACGAACCTCCGGCTAGACCGTAAGTGAAGTAGGGCACTTTAACCGTACCTCATTCTTTTCCTTATTACTGAAATAATCATTCGACATGCGTGCATCCTCGCAGGATAACACTTGGTGTTTCTCAATCGTCCTCCTCCTCGGGGGACCTTCTTCCGGAGATGATGGAGAGTGACACGCCTTCTCCGGCCTCTTCGCCCAACAGGGCGGATAATCTCGAGGTGTCGTCCCAGAGGGATCCGCCCAACTGGCAGGTAGCGCAGGAAACAAGGAAGGAGGTACCTGAAGGTGGCGCCTCTGTAACTCAGGGTTTGGGAATCAAGAATGACGGCCCCGAACTGTCCGGTTTACAGCCAGAGACAATGCTGCGAATTCCTTCAAAGGGATGTCGTGCTTCGGTAGCGGTGTTCGAAGACCCAGGAGTGCCGGAGACGCTGACGAACATGCTGCGACGAGCGTCCGTTTCAGAGGAGCACCGTGCCTTAATGAGCACGGTGGTCGAAAAGGTTTTATCCGCAAAGAGCAGGTTGAACAAGGCCTTTACAAGCCTTCTGAGGGGTTTTGAGGTTTGTGACGTAATGTTGTCAATTGGATAATATTGATAGGATGCACCTGTTGTGTATGCAGTAGCCCCTGAGACTCGGATCGCCTTCCAAAGGAGGCGATCGGAGGATCAAAAAGATATTTTCAGGTGCTAACCTAGGTTTAATTTGGAATGCAGGCTGTCTCCCCTCCCGCCACTGCCCGAAATTCAGAGGATGACATTGCTTTGATCAACAGGCGTCTTGACAACTCGCAAGGTATATATTTCGAGTATTTCTTACACCAATGTGCTTGTAATTTAAGCTTGACTCTGAAAAGAGTTTGGTATGAAATGTGCATGAATGCAGATGGTGCTTCCGCCGTGGAAGCCCTTCGGGAGGAGCTAGCCCAGGCCAAGGAGCAGGCCCGGTTTAGTAATGCGGCTGCCGAAAAGGCATCGGCTGAATTGAAGGCCGAGCAAGCCGCGCGGTGTCAAGACAAGGAGACGATATCCACCATGGCGCGCGAGTTAGAAAATGTGGCTAGCCGCTATAAACTTCTTGAGAAGGAAAATGAAGCCAAAATGGCTGAACTTGACAAGGCCTTACGAGAGGAGAGAGAAGCGCAGTCTGAATCCAGAGCAACCCGTGAGGAGATCCGGCAAGCTGGGGAAATTGTGGCTGGCAAGCCCTTTTTGCTACAGGCTAGGTTCGCCGATCCGAACTATGCTCAGCTTAACCAAGTATGGAGTTCTCCGGACAATTTTTTAGATTTGTCAAAGAGTTATTCCGATGCGGCGTAGTTTTATCAGGCGCAAGAGGGGTATGCAATGGAGAAGCTTTTTTGGTCACAATTTGGCGCGTCGAAGCACCCTCTGTTGCTTAATGAACAGATGTCCCAGTGGGCCGAGCTGCATAGGATATCCGGCGCGGCCATGAAGGACGTCATGGTCCGGTTGTGGCCTACTGAACCTGTTCCGAGTAGTTACTTAGGCCTGGTGTAGCAGCTTGCTGTCGCGGTGCCACGTATCGACGCTGTGAAGCGGTCGGCGTGCATTGAAGGTGCACGAATGGCCTTCGCCCGTGTCAAGACATTCTGGGGGAAGATGAAGGCCACCGACGTTGTGACGAAGAGTCTACCCAAAGGCAAGGACCGTCCGGAACCGGAGCGTTATTTTGAAGACATTCTGGAGGCCGCCCACTTGATAGAGGGCCAGTGCTCGAAAAACATGATGTTCGAGTGATGTGTACAAGGGTTGTAACACACACCTGTATAGTTAATCTAGTTTTATGTTTTGCTCGAGAGCTTGTATTCCTCCTGTGCGGCCGTTTTAATATAAATTGAAAGTTTTCCAGTCGTCGGCTTCAACCCCCTCGTAGGAAATACGGGGGTGTTCAGAAAGGCATTGAATCACTCTTTATCCTACGTCTTGGTTCAGAAAGGAGGTGATAATGCGGCAAACCAGGCAATCGGACTATAGGGCGTTAACACTTTCACTTAGCCATAGGAGTTTTGTGGTGGGGCTACGACATAGCCCCTGGTATGTATGCGGCGTATCCTAATATTGTGCCTTACGTGATTTGATCTGAAAAAGATCCTTCATATAACACGAAGAATCACTAAGGATTCGAATAAGTCATCAAGTGGTTGACCAGCTCTCGCCGCATCATGACAGTCAGTTTTCGGCTTTCTCTACTGAGGCGCTCATCCGGTCAAAGCCAAGGCACAATCGCAGTAGTTCTCCCTTTACTACCCTGGCCGATAGAGCGAAACGTAGGGTAGCAAGCACAGGAGCCGGGCAACCCAACTATTGACCAAAGACAATGATTCGAAGCTGATGCATATAAGGCCAAACTTGTGACGCCGAAGTGCGCCAGAGAGCTGTTCGGACTTTTACTGGCGACTCATTTGTTCCCATACCGAGCCCTTGGCAAGTTATGCCGAGGTGCATCTTGTAACACAGCCGATGCGGCCGTACTCATTGTATGAAGAGTATTTAAGATTTGCTCGGAGAAAGTTTACTGGGAGTGGAGCAATATGCCAGTGATAAATTCATATATATATATATATATATATATATATATATATAAAAGAAGAACCACAACCCGGCTATTTGACATGCTCGGGGTCAGGAACGGAGGAAAAAGGCATAGTACAGGCTCAAAATAATGAGTGCGGTCTACAAAAAGCTATTTTGGACCTCCTGTCGCACGTCTGCGCCGCCCGTCCTCTAGGAGGGGAGTTTTCAATGAAAGTAGCCCCTGAGGTGAGTGCACGGGTCCGAACTCCGATAGAGTCCGACTAGATGCTGTCCTGATGGTCACATGCTTTTAAGAGATAATAAAGAAAAATATGTAAAACAAATAAAAAATGTTACAGGAATTTTTCCAGGGTTGACCGTATTGTGCTTCCGCTAGTGCCCATGGTATCTTGAGCGCATAGTGATGCATGCGTGGTGTGAATCTTGCCGGTATAGCGGGTGGGTGGCGGAAGCCGAACTGCTACTTCCATTTCGGGAGTGGTTGAACTTCGGAGGGAAACTGTTTCTGGCCCCTGGTGTTCGGCTGGCGAGCCGCTCCGTCATATTTATCGCCTGGTGGCCTCCTCCCATTGTGTTCGGCGTTAAGTTTGCCTCCCTGCTTAAAGACACAACAGTTTCTGTTGGTGTGATTAGCTGGCTTATCAGGGTGGCCGTGAATTTGACAAGGTCGGTCCAATATCCTGTCGAGGGTGGATGGTCCATCCTGGTTTGCCTTAAATGGCTTCTTCCGTTGACCGGTTTTGGGATTGTGAAATCCGGCGTTGACCGTTGTGTCGCGTAATCTTTCACTATTGCTGCGACTGTTATGTTCGTTTAGTCGTGGCTTGCCGTTGCCGTCTTGGATTTCGGAAGTGCCCGGGTCACCGGTGTTGTTGCTTTTACGAGCGAGCCAGTTGTCTTCTCCTGCACAAAAGCGAGTCATTAGAGCGGTAAGGGCTGTCATGGATTTAGGTCCTTCCTGGCCGAGGTGACGTGCTAGCCATTCATCTCGGATGCTATATTTGAAGGCCGCAAGGGCTTCCGCGTCCGGACAATCAAAAATTTGGTTCTTTTTGACTAAGAACCTAGTCCAGAGTTCCCTGGCTGACTCGCCGGGCTATTGGACAATATGACTTAAGTCATCGCAATCTGATGGCCGGACATATGTTCCTTGGAAGTTGTCACGAAAGGCATCTTCCAAATCTTCCCAGCTTCCAATAGAATTTTCTGGCAAACTGTTTAGCTAGTACCGCGTTGGCCCCTTAAGCTTGAGAGGTAGGTATTTAATGGCATGAAGGTCGTCTCCGCGAGCCAGGTGGATATGGAGGAGGCAATCCTCAATCCATACTGCGGGATCTGTTGTTCCATCATATGATGCGATGTTGATGGGTTTAAACCCGTCTGGAAATTCATGCTCCATTACCTCATTGGTGAAGCAAAGAGGGTGTGCGGCTCCTCTATGTTGGGCCACACTGTGAAGCACCTCCGGTGGACTCCGCTTACGGTTTTCGGACCGAGCGTGCTCGGGTCTGTTGTGTCTGAATAGATAACCGTTATTACTGGCCGAGGCATGTCTCCGCGATCTGTGTGTTGATTTTGTGTGTCCTATTCTACCCTCCAGGTCTTGTTGGATGTCGCGAGTGTTCCCCCGAGCTTCTTTATTCTTGTTTGGACGGCCGGATGGGTTGGTATGGTGCTCTGCTTGGGCTGTTGCTTTGTCCGGACCGAACTGTGGTCGGCCTACCAGCTTATTCAATGGTGGTGTGGGCTCCAACGCCTTGCCATCGTATTGAGGGAGCAACCTACAGTTGTGGTTGCTTTTGTCTGGGCCGCTAAGGCCGTATTCTTCAGCGGCCAGGACCTCGGTCCATTTGTCATTGAGCAGATCTTGGCTTGCTTGAAGCCGCAGCTGCTTTGTCCTTAGATTCCTTGCTGTGGCTATTAGCCGACGTTTAAAGTGCCCCTGCTCGAGAGGTTCCTCAGGCACGATGAATTCCTCATTGCCGAGGCTCTCCTCTTCCTCGGAGAATGGGAGATAATTACTATCCTCTAAGTCTCCGAATATGACTTGTTCATCAGGGCTATCTTGCCCGCTTTCCTGGTCCTCCTGTTCGGATCCTATCTCAATAGGGACTTTATTGTCCGGAGTATTGTCACCTCCGATGCTTGTATTGTTTTCTCTTGAGTGACGTGACTGAGAGTGGCGCCGGGGGCGCAGGTGTTCGGACTGTGTACCAGGAGGCTTATCCTCGACTGGATCCTCCTTGTCATCGTTGAGATCGTCGTTGGGTGTGTCTACCATGCACACGTCATACCAGGAAGTGATCGCCCCGCGTCTAGCGGATAGTAAGCTCTGGCCTTTCACCTCATAGTCGTTGGTGTCTTCGGAGCAGAGGCTAGGTGTGTTGGTTGTGTCTTCGATGATGGCTATGAAGTGGGTGGCGGGTGAGAAGCAAAATTCTCCATCATCCGCCGTAAGGTTGAACCGGACATAGTTCAGCGATGAGCCATCTGCCAGGGATAGGTTTTTAGTGAGCTTAGTAGATCGCCAATAGGCGAGTGCTGAAAGACATCTGCGGAGCTGAAATTGAATATCAATAAATGATCGAGTTCGGTATCCGCGAGCTCGCAGGGTTCGAAACTCGATATCGGAGACGAGTCCGGGGTTCCGTTGATGCAGGTATCGTACGAAGTGGGATCTGCGCAAAATGATCGAGTTCGGTATCCGCGAGCTCGCAGGGTTCGAAACTCGATATCGGAGACGAGTCCGGGGTTCCGTTGATGCAGGTATCGTACGAAGTGGGATCTGCGCGCGGCTCCAACGCCGCAGACTTGGTAGCCCCTGTGATGGGGTTGCGTCTCCCATCTTTGGATGTTTTGACCTGCTCCAGATCTAAGGCCGGAGTTGTTACAGGAGCTATCTCCTGGATGCAGCCCGATGACAGGTTTAAGCCATGTTCATCGGGCGAAGGGGAGCGGTTGCCGCGGTCCTGAATCCGTCGAAGATCAAGTCTCCATGGATGTCCGCGACGCAGTTCAGGCTTCCGAATCTGACCTGATGGCCAGGGGCGTAGCTATCGATCTGCTCCAGATGGCCAAGCGAGTTGGCCCGCAGTGAGAAGCCGCCGAATACGAAGATCTGTCCGGGGAGGAAGGTTTCTCCCTGGACCACGCCATTACTGACGATCGAAGGAGCCATCGAACCTTTCGTCGACGGCACAGTGGAACTCTCAATGAAAGCACCAATGTCGGTGTCAAAACCGGCGGATCTCGGGTAGGGGGTCCCGAACTGTGCGTATAGGATCGATGGTAACAGGAGTCGGGGGACACAATGTTTACCCAGGTTCGGGCCCTCTCTATGGAGGTAATACCCTACTTCCTGCTTGATTGATCTTGATGAATATGAGTGTTACAAGAGTTGATCTACCACGAGGTCGTAATGGCTAAACCCTAGAAGTCTAGCCTATGAGTATATGGTAATGAATCTGTCCTATCCTGACTATGCTCTCCAGTTTATATAGACACCGGAGAGATCTAGGGTTACATGAGGTTGGTTACATAGGAGGGAATCTTCATAATTGGTCACCTAGCTTGCCTTCCACGCCGAGTAGAGTCCAATCCGGACACGAGTATTGTCCCCTGGCCATCAGGTCAGATTCGGAAGCTTGAACTACATCACGAATATCCGTGGAGACTTGATCTTCAAGGGATCTGAGCCCACGGCGGTCGCTCCCCCGCACCCCGATGAACATGACTAAAATCTGTCATCGAATCACACCCAGGAGGTGGTTCGTGCTGCTGCAACGGCCTTGGAGCCAAAGCAGATCGTGCCATCTGAGGCTGCAGAGTCCGCGACGTTGGAGCCACACACGGACTCAATGCCCTATAATATTCGCTTTAAAGGAATTTCGGACTTGTCTCCCGCTATAAATTCCGAACTGTGTAAGCCTGCGGACACCGAGCTAGATCGGCTATGGATCTTCGAGTTCAGCGCCGCTGACGTTTTCCAGCACTCGCCTATGGGTGACGTGCTAAAATCTTTAAAGAATTCGTCCTTGGAGAAGGACTCATAGCCGAACTATGTACGGTTCGAGCTAGAGACAGATGCCGAAGAATTTTGCTTCCCACCCGCCACCCACTTCATAGCCACCGTCGATGACTTAACCGACATGCTTGACTGTGGCTTCGAAGACATCGACGGTGGGGACGACGATGCCGATAAGGAGCAAGGCCAAGACCCGTCGTTCACTAGACGTTGGACAACTACCTCTTCGTATGACATGTACATGGTTGATACACCCAAAGGATCCGGCGACGACGAAGAAGAGCCACATGCGAATAAAACCTTTGAGACGCAATCCAAGCGCCGACGCCCCAAGCGCCATTCTAAGCCTTGTCGCTCAAAGGACGACAACACTGGCACCGGAGAAAATAGTACTCCAGGCGACGACGAAAACAATGAAGACCCTGTCGGAGCTGCATCCGAACAGGAGGAACACGGCAAGAGGAAAGACAACCCTGATGAACAGGCCATAGAAGATGACTCGGAGGATGATAGTTACCGTCCACCCTCCGAGGAGGAGACAAGCCTCGGCAACAAAGACTTCATCATGCCTGAAGATCCTCTGGAGCAGGAGCGCTTTAAGCTTCAGCTCATAGCAACTGCAAGGAGCCTGAAAAAGAAACAACATCAGCTTCAAGTGGAACAACATCTACTCGTCGACAGATGGACCGATGTCCTGACAGCCGAAGAATACGGCCTCAAGCGCCCAGCCAAGAGCTATCCGAAATGCAGACTGCTACCTCAATTCGATGAGGAGGCACTGGAACACATATCTCCCTTGCATAACGCGGAACGACCACCACGTAGTCGAGACAGGGCGGCCGATCGACCACCCCGCGGTCGGGATAAAGCGGCAACTCAGTCCTCACAGCAGCCGGCCTAACCACCCTGAAAAAATAGAGGCGGAATAATTTGGGGTCACATGTATGACCTCCGGCAAACCCTAGAGAGTAGAGAAGGACATACAAGATCGATCTACAGATCGCGAGGACGTGCCTCGAGGCACGACGACGGCTACCTATTCGGACATGACAAACCTAACTATGCCCAGGCCGAATACCGCAAACGAAGTCCATCAGAGCTATGCCGTGATGTGGCCCGATACAGAGGTGTCGCACACCCTCTCTGCTTCACAGATGAAGTACTGGATCACGAATTCCCTGAGGGGTTCAAGCCCATCAATATCGAATCATACGATGGCACAACCAATCCAGCAGTGTGGATCAAAGATTTTATTCTCCACATCCACATGGCCGAGGAGATGACCTCCACACCATCAAATACCTCCCATTAAAGCTCAAAGGACCAGCTCGACACTGGCTAAATAGTCTGCCTGAGAACTCCATCGGCAGCTGGGAGGACTTGGAAGAAACCTTCCTCGATAACTTCCAAGGTACATATGTCCGGCCACCCGATGCCGATGACTTAAGCCACATAGTTCAACAATCCAGAGAATCAGCCAAAAAATTCTGGACTAGGTTCCTAACAAAAAAGAACCAAATCGTCGACCGTCCGGATGCTGAAGCCCTAGCGGCCTTTAAGCATAGCATCCGGGACGAATGGCTCGCCCATCACCTCGGCCAGGAAAATCCAAGGTCCATGGCAGCCCTCACGGCACTTATGACCCGCTTTTGCATGGGAGAGGATAGTTGGCTTGCTCACAGTACAAACACAGCCAACGAAACAGGCCCCTCCGTGGCCAACAACAGCACTGGCAAGCTCCAGCGCAACAGACACAAACACCGCAGCAACAACGATAATACCGATGACACAACAGTTCATGCCGGATTCAGTGGCTCTAAGTCCGGCCAGCGAAAGAAGCTCTATAAAAGGAGCAGCGGAAGACCATCCAGCTTGGACCGCATACTCGATCGTCCTTGCCAAATACATGACACCCCTGACAAACCGGCAGACTATACTAACAGAGATTGTCGGGTCTTTAAACAATCCAGCAAGGTAAACAAAAAAAGGGGAATCACAGAGCGAGGACGATGACGAGGAGCCCCGGCAGCTGAGCACTGGGGGGGGGCAAAAGACATTTCCCCCTCAAGTTAAAACGGTGAACATGATATACGCCACACACATCCCAAAAAGGGAGCGTAAGCGAGCACTCAGGGACGTTTATGCGGTAGAGCCAGTCGCCCCAAAATTCAATCCGTGGTCGTCGTTCCCGATCACCTTTGATCGCCGAGATCATCCAACCAGCATCCGCCATGGTGGTTCAGCCGCACTTGTCCTCGACCCAATCATCAACGGATTTCACCTGACACGAGTCCTAATGGACGATGGTAGCAGCCTCAACCTGCTCTATCAGGACACAATGCGGAAGATGGGAATTAACCCCTCACGAATCAAACCAACAAAGACTACCTTTAAAGGAGTCATATCAGGCATAGAGGCCCGTTGTACGGGCTCGACAAAGCTGGACGTAGTATTCGGTTCCCCGGACAACTTACAAAGCGAAGAACTAATCTTCGATATTGTCCCATTTCGCAGCGGCTATCACGCCCTGCTCGGACGAACCGCATTCGCTAGATTCAATGTGATACCACATTATGCTTATCTCAAGCTCAAGATGCCCGGTCCACGTGGCGTCATTACAGTAAATGGAAACACGGAACGCTCCCTCCGTACAGAGGAGCACACCGCCGCCCTAGCAGCAGAAATACAGAGCGGCCTTCTCAAGCAGCATCATCATCCGGCTGCCGAGCCCCTGGACATCATCAAGAGGGTCCGGACAACACTACAACAGGACAGCTCGGCTCATCACGAGCCGAATTAGCAATTCGGCCTCCGTCCCAGCCCCGATGAGGCAACGGTATTACTGCCGCGCGTACATAAACTATGCATTCAAAACCCCCATGGGTATCGACGGAGGCATAACTCGTTCGTGATCCACAGTACGGCTTGACCGACCCTGGGATTCGCCCGCTTTTACCTTTTTCATGGATTCTCTTCTGTTTTCAAGGTGTATACGGACAACCCGCTTTCAGAACACACCAAGGAGGCAAGGAGCTTTGGTGTACAGGGGAACCCCCAGGTGATATCTAATAAACGATTACCACACTTGTTTTACATACCAACATGCAACCCGCCCTTGGTTACGGCATGTTAAATAGCCTTCCTCGCTCATCGCACTACTTGTACAAAGTACACCTTGACGTACTAGTTACATCACAATGTTGAATAAATGGTGGCGTCAGCTCATTACTTCATTTTTTCCGTTTCCTCACCGTAGTATCTATTACTCATTGCACACGTACACCATGGTACGCACTGCTACGCCAGGGGCTTCATTACACCCCGCATCGCGGCAATAAAAGTCTGAACACTTTTACAGTACAGTTCGGCACCCCGAACTTATAGCATTATATGCATCGGCTCCGAATCATGTCTTTGGTAAATAGTTGGGTTGCCCGGCTCCTGTGTTTACTACCTTACAATCCGCTATATTCGCTAGGGTAGTAAATGGAGAACTACTACGATTGTGTCCTGGTTATTCCGGACGAGCACCTCAGTAGAGAAAGCCGAAAACTGACTGTCATGATGCGGCGAGAGCCGGTCAGCTGTTCATGAGGTTCCAAATGTTGGAGATTTTTTCCGCTTCTTGCAAAGAATTGGTTCTTCCGATTAGGTGTGTATCACGCCTCTAATTCGGCCTTCCGAACACCAGGGGCTTCGCCAACCTTATTAATTGTCAAACTCCTATGGCTAAGTGAAGGCGGTAAAGGCCGCATAGTCTGATTGCCTTGTTCGTTGCGCTAAACACCTCCTTTAAGGACCAGAATGTGGAGTAAAGAGTGTTTAGATTTATCCTGAACACCCCCTTGCTATCTACGTGGGGGCAGAAGCCGATGACTGGTCAACCCTCAGATTTAATAAACGGCCGCACAGGAGGCAAAATTTAAATCATAAACATTGTACTACATAACATCATTGTTCCATATTACAGAACAAGGTAATATACATGTTCTCATGGGAATATAACATCCTTCAAACATTGCTCCGCCACAAGGCGTGACCCCTCCAGAACACCGTCAAAATAGTGCTCGGGTCGATGATGCTCCTTGCCCTCCGGTGGTCCCTCGGTCATCAGCTTCTTGGCATCCAGCTTCGCCCAATGCATCATGACGTGGGCGAAGGCCATACATGCACCTTCAATGCAGAACGACCGCTTTACAGCTTCGAGCCGCGGACAGGCACTCACAAGCCACTACACAAGTCCAAAGTAGCTGCTAGGTATAGGATCGGCAGGGCACAGCCGGACTATCAGGTCCTTCATGGCTAGCTCTGCCAACCTATGCAGCTCGACCAACTGCTTTAGCTGGTCGCTAAAGGGCACCGGATGTTCGGACCCCAAACATTGGGACCAAAATAGCTTCTCTGTAGACATCCCTTCTTCGGCTCTGTAATGAAGGAAATATGCCCTAGAGGCAATAATAAAGTTATTATTTATTTCCTTATATCATGATAAATGTTTATTATTCATGCTAGAATTCTTTTAACCGGAAACATAATACTTGTGTGAATACATACACAAACAGAGTGTCACTAATATGCCTCTACTTGACTAGCTCGTTGATCAAAGATGGTTATGTTTCCTAGCCATAGACATGCTTTGTCATTTGATTAACAGGATCACATCATTAGGAGAATGATGTGATTGACTTTACCCATTCCGTTAGCTTAGCACTTGATCGTTTAGTATTCTGCTATTGATTTCTTCATGACTTATACAAGTTCCTATGACTATGAGATTATGCAACTCCCATTTACCGGAGGAACACTTTGTGTGCTACCAAACGTCACAACGTAACTGGGTGATTATAAAGGTGCTCTACAGGTGTCTCCCAAGGTACTTGTTGGGTTGGCGTATTTCGATATTAGGATTTGTCACTCCGATTGTCGGAGAGGTATCTCTGGGCCCACTCGGTAATACACATCACTATAAGCCTTGCAAGCATTGTAACTATTGGGTTAGTTGCGGGATGATGTATTACAGAACGATAAAGAGACTTGCCGGTAACGAGATTGAAATAGGTATTGAGATACCGACGATCGAATCTCGGGCAAGTAACATACCGATGACAAAGGGAACAACGTATGTTGTTATGCGGTTTGACCGATAAAGATCTTCGTAGAATATGTGGGAGCCAATATGAGCATCCAGGTTCCGCTATTGGTTATTAACCAGAGACGTGTCTCGGTCATGTCTACAAAGTTCTCGAACCCGTAGGGTCCGCACACTTAAAGTTCGATGACGGTTATATTATGATTTTATGTATTTTGATGTACCGAAGGTAGTTCGGAGTCCCATATGTGATGACGTACATGACTAGGAGTCTCGAAATGGTCGAGACATAAAAATCGATATATTGGACGACTATATTTGGACACCGGAATGGTTCCGGGTGAAATCGGGATAATACCGGAGGACCGGGAGGTTATCGGAACCCCCCGGGAGGTATATGGACTTTAATGGGCTTTAGTGGAAAGGAGGGGAAGGGATTAAGTGAGGGGGCGCCCCCCCAAGCCCAATCCAAATTAGGAGGGGGGCCGGCCCCCCCTTTCCTTCCTCCCTCCTTCCTCTTCCTTCCCTCTCCCTCTCCAAATAGGAAAAGGAGGAGTCCTACTCCCGGTGGGAGTAGGACTCCCCCCTTGGGCGCGCCTCCTCCCCTTGGCCGGCCCTCTCCTCCCCTCCTTTATATACGGAGGAGGGGGGCACCCCATAGACACAACAATTGATCTCTTGGATCTCTTAGCCGTGTGCGGTGCCCCCCTCCACCATAATCCACCTCGATAATATCATAGCGGTGCTTAGGCGAAGCCCTGCGTCGGTAGCAACATCATCATCGTCACCACGCCGTCGTGTAGACGGAACTCTCCCTCAAAGCTCGGCTGGATCGGAGTTTGAGGGACGTCATTGAGTTGAATGTGTGCAGAACTCGGAGGTGCCATGCATTCAGTACTTGATCGGTCGGATCGTGAAGACGTACGACTACATCAATCGCGTTGTGCTAACGCTTCCGCTTTCGGTCTACGACGGTACGTGGACAAACTCTCCCCTCTAGTTGCTATGCATCACCATGATCTTGTGTGGTCGTAGGAATTTTTTTGAAATTACTACGTTCCCCAACAGTGGCATCCGAGCCAGTTTTTATGCGTAGATGTTATATGCACGAGTAGAACACAAGTGAGTTGTGGGCAATACAAGTCATACTGCTTACCAGCATGTCACACTTTGGTTCGGCGGTATTGTTGGATGAAGCGGCCCGGACCGACATTACGCGTACGCTTACGCGAGACTGGTTCTACCGACGTGCTTTGCACACAGGTGGCTGGCGGGTGCCTGTTTCTCCAACTTTAGTTGAACCGGGTGTGGCTACGCCCGGTCCTTGAGAAGGTTAAAACAACACTAACTTGACAAACTATCGTTGTGGTTTTGATGCGTAGGTAAGAACGGTTCTTGCTCAGCCCGTAGCAGCCACGTAAAACTTGCAACAACAAAGTAGAGGACGTCTAACTTGTTTTTGCAGGGCATGTTGTGATGTGCTATGGTCAAGGCATGATGCTATATTTTATTGTATGAGATGATCATGTTTTGTTACCGAGTTATCAGCAACTAGTAGGAGCCATATGGTTGTCGCTTTATTGTATGCAATGCAATCGCCCTGTAATTGCTTTACTTTATCACTAAACGGTAGCGATAGTCGTAGAAGCAATAGTTGGCGAGACGACAACGATACTATGATGGAGATCAAGGTTTCACGCCGGTGACGATGGTGATCATGACGGTGCTTCGGAGATGGAGATCACAAGCACAAGATGATGATGGCCATATCATATCACTTATATTGATTGCATGTGATGTTTATCTTTTATGCATCTTATTTTGCTTTGATTGATGGTAGCATTATAAGATGATCTCTCACTAAATTTCAAGATAAAAGTGTTCTCCCTGAGTATGCACCGTTGCCAATGTTCGTCGTGCCGAGACACCACGTGATGATCGGGTGTGATAAGCTCTACGTCCATCTACAACGGGTGCAAGCCAGTTTTGCACACGCAGAATACTCGGGTTAAACTTGACGAGCCTAGCATATGCAGATATGGCCTCAGAACACTGAGACCGAAAGGTCGAGAATGAATCGTATAGTAGATATGATCAACATAGTGATGTTCACCATTGAAAACTACTCCATCTCACATGATGATCGAACATGGTTTAGTTGATTTGGATCACGTGATCACTTAGATGATTAGAGGGATGTCTATCTAAGTGGGAGTTCTTAAGTAATATGATTAATTGAACTTAGATTTATCATGAACTTAGTACCTAATAGTATTTTGCATGTCTATGTTGTTGTAGATAGATGGCTCGTGCTGTTGTTCTGTTGAATTTTAATGCGTTCCTTGAGAAAGCAAAGTTGAAAGATGATGGTAGCAATTACACGGACTGGGTCCGTAAATTGAGGATTATCCTCATTGCTGCACATAAGAATTACGTCCTAGAAGCACCGCTATGTGCCAAACCTGCTGCAGGAGCAACACCAGATGTTATGAATGTCTAGCAGAGCAAAGCTAATGACTACTCGATAGTTCAGTGTGCCATGCTTTATGGCTTAGAACCGGGACTTCAAGGACGTTTTGAACGTCATGTAGCATATGAGATGTTCCAGGAGTTGAAGTTAATATTTCAAGCAAATGCCCTGATTGAGAGATATGAAGTCTCCAATAAGTTCTACAGCTGCAAGATGGAGGAGAATAGTTCTGTCAGTGAGCATATACTCAGAATGTCTGGTATAACAATCACTTGATTCAACTGGGAGTTAATCTTCTGGATGATAGCGTCATTGACAGAATTCTTCAATCACTGCCACCAAGCTACAAGAGCTTCGTGAGGAACTATAACATGCAAGGGATGGATAAGACGATTCCCGAGCTCTTCGCAATGCTAAAGGCTGCGGAGGTAGAAATAAGGACGGAACATCAAGTGTTGATGGTCAATAAGACCACCAGTTTCAAGAAAAAGGGCAAAGGGAAGAAGAAGGGGAACTTCAAGAAGAACAGCAAACAAGTTGCTGCTCAAGAGAAGAAACCCAAGTCTGGACCTAAGCCTGAGACTGAGTGCTTCTACTGCAAGCAGACTGGTCACTCGAAGCGGAACTGCCCCAAGTATTTGGCGGATAAGAAGGATGGCAAGGTGAACAAAGGTATATGTGATATACATGTTATTGATGTGTACCTTACCAGAGCTCGCAGTAGCACTTGGGTATTTGATACTGGTTCTGTTGCTAATATTTTCAACTCGAAATAGGGACTACGTATTAAGCGAAGACTGGCTAAGGACGAGGTGATGTTGCGTGTGGGAAATGGTTCCAAAGTCGATGTGATCGCCGTCGGCACGCTACCTCTACATCTACCTTCGGGATTAGTTTTAGACCTAAATAATTATTATTTGGTGCCAGCGTTGAGCATGAACATTATATCTGGATCTTGTTTGATGCGAGACGGTTATTCATTTAAATATGAGAATAATGGTTGTTCTATTTATATGAGTAATATCTTTTATGGTCATGCACCCCTGATGAGTGGTCTATTTTTACTAAATCTTGATAGTAGTGATACACATGTTCATAGTACTGAAGCCAAAAGATGCAGAGTTGATAATGATAGTGCAACTTATTTGTGGCACTGCCATTTAGGTCATATTGGTGTAAAGCGCATGAAGAAACTCCATTCTGATGGACTTCTGGAATCACTTGATTATGAATCACATGGTACTTGCGAACCATGCCTCATAAGCAAGATGACTAAAACGCCGTTCTCCGGAACTATGGAGCGAGCAACTGATTTGTTGGAAATCATACATACTGATGTATGTGGTCCAATGAATGTTGAGGCTCGCGGCGGGTATCATTATTTTCTCACCTTCACAGATGATTTAAGCAGATATGGGTATATCTACTTAATGAAACATAAGTCTGAAACATTTGAAAAGTTCAAAGAATTTCAGAGTGAAGTTGAAAATCATCGTAACAAGAAAATAAAGTTTCTACGATCTGATCGTGGAGGAGAATATTTGAGTTACGAGTTTGGTCTACATTTGAAACAATGCGGAATAGTTTCGCAACTCACGCCACCCGGAACACCACAGCATAATGGTGTGTCCGAACGTGGTAATCGTACTTTAATAGACATGGTGCGATCTATGATGTCTCTTACTGATTTACCGCTATCATTTTGGGGTTATGCTTTAGAGACGGACGCATTCACGTTAAATAGGGCACCATCAAAATCCGTTGAGACGACGCCTTATGAACTGTGGTTTGGCAAGAAACCAAAGTTGTCATTTCTTAAAGTTTGGGGCTGTGATGCTTATGTGAAAAAGCTTCAACCTGATAAGCTCGAACCCAAATCGGAGAAATGTGTCTTCATAGGATACCCAAAGGAAACTATTGGGTACACCTTCTATCACAGATCTGAAGACAAGACATTCATTGCCAAGAATGGATCCTTTCTAGAGAAGGAGTTTCTCTCGAAAGAAGTGAGTGGGAGGAAAGTAGAACTTGATGAGGTAACAGTACCTGCTCCCTTATTGGAAAGTAGTTCATCACAGAAACCGGTTCCTGTGACGTCTACACCAATTAGTGAGGAAGTTAATGATGATGTTCATGAAACTTTAGATCAAGTTGTTACTGAATCTCGTAGGTCAACCAGAGTAAGATCCGCACCAGAGTGGTACGGTAATCCCGTTCTGGAGGTTATGTTACTAGACCATGAAGAACCTACGAACTCTGAAGAAGCGATGGTGAGCCCAGATTCCGCAAAATGGCTTGAAGCCATGAAATCTGAGATGGGATCCATGTATGAGAACAAAGTATGGACTTTGGTTGACTTGCCCGATGATCGGCAAGCCATCGAGAATAAATGGATCTTCAAGAAGAAGACTGACGCTGGCGGTAATGTTACTGTCTATAAAGCTCAACTTGTTGCAAAAGGTTTTCGACAAGTTCAAGGGATTGACTACGATGAGACCTTCTCACCCGTAGCGATGCTTAAGTCTATCCGAATCATGTTAGCAATTGCTGCATTTTATGATTATGAAATTTGGCAAATGGATGTCAAAACTACATTCCTGAATGGATTTCTGGAAGAAGAGTTGTATATGATGCAACCAGAAGGTTTTGTCGATCCAAAGGGAGCTAACAAAGTGTGCAAGCTCCAGCGATCCATTTATGGACTGGTGCAAGCCTCTCAGAGTTGGAATAAACGTTTTGATAGTGTGATCAAAGCATATGGTTTTATACACACTTTTGGAGAAGCCTGTATTTACAAGAAAGAGAGTGGGAGCTCTGTAGCATTTTTGATATTATATGTGGATGACATATTGTTGATTGGAAATGATATAGAATTTCTGGATAGCATAAAAGGATATTTGAATAAGAGTTTTTCAATGAAGGACCTCGGTGAAGCTGCTTATATGTTGGGCATCAAAATCTATAGAGATAGATCAAGACGCTTAATTGGACTTTCACAAAGCACATACCTTGACAAAGTTTTGAAGAAGTTCAAAATGGATCAAGCAAAGAAAGGGTTCTTGCCTATGTTACAAGGTGTGAAGTTGAGTAAGACTCAATGCCCGACCACTGCAGAAGTTAGAGAGAAAATGAAAGATGTTCCCTATGCTTCAGCCATAGGCTCTATCATGTATTCAATGTTGTGTACCAGACCTGATGTGTGCCTTGCTATTAGTTTAGCAGGGAGGTACCAAAGTAATCCAGGAGTGGATCACTGGATAGCGGCCAAGAACATCCTGAAATACCTGAAAAGGACTAAGGATATGTTTCTTGTTTATGGAGGTGACAAAGAGCTCATCGTAAATGGTTACGTCGATGCAAACTTTAACACTGATCCGGACGATTCTAAATCGCAAACCGGATACGTGTTTATATTGAACGGTGGAGCTGTCAGTTGGTGCAGTTCTAAACAAAGTGTCGTAGCGGGATCTACATGTGAAGCGGAGTACATAAGCTGCTTCAGAAGCAACAAATGAAGGAGTCTGGATGAAGAAGTTCATATCCGATCTAGGTGTCATACCTAGTGCGTCGGGCCCAGTGAAAATCTTTTGTGACAATACTGGTGCAATTGCATTGGCAAAGGAATCCAATTTTCACATGAGAACCAAGCACATCAAGAGATGCTTCAACTCCATCCGGGATCAAGTCCAGGTGGGAGACATAGAGATTTGCAAAATACATACGGATCTGAATGTTGCAGACCCATTGACTAAGCCTCTTCCATGAGCAAAACATGATCATCACCAAGGCTCCATGGGTGTTAGAATCATTACTGTGTAATCTAGATTATTGACTCTAGTGCAAGTGGGAGACTGAAGGAAATATGCCCTAGAGGCAATAATAAAGTTATTATTTGTTTCCTTATATCATGATAAATGTTTATTATTCATGCTAGAATTGTATTAACCGGAAACATAATACTTGTGTGAAACTGTGAATACATAGACAAACAAAGTGTCACTAGTATGCCTCTACTTGACTAGCTCGTTGATCAAAGATGGTTATGTTTCCTAGCCATAGACATGAGTTCTCATTTGATTAACGGGATCACATCATTAGGAGAATGATGTGATTGACTTGACCCATTGCGTTATCTTAGCACGTGATTGTTTAGTATTCTGCTATTGCTTTCTTCATGACTTATACAAGTTCCTATGACTATGAGATTATGCAACTCCCGTTTACCGGAGGAACACTTTGTGTTCTTCCAAACATCACAACGTAACTGGGTGATTATAAAGGTGCTCTACAGGTGTCTCCGAAGGTACTTGTTGGGTTGGCGTATTTCGATATTAGGATTTGTCACTCCGATTGTCGAAGAGGTATCTCTGGGCCCACTCGGTAATACACATCACTATAAGCCTTGCAAGCATTGTAACTAATGAGTTAGTTGCAGGATGATGTATTACGGAACGAGTAAAGAGACTTGCCGGTAACGAGATTGAACTAGGTATTGAGATACTGACGATCGAATCTCGGGCAAGTAACATACCGATGACAAAGGGAACAATGTATGTTGTTATGTGGTTTGATCGATAAAGATCTTCGTAGAATATGTGGGAGCCCATATGAGCATCCAGGTTCCGCTATTGGTTATTCACCGGAGACGTGTCTCGGTCATGTCTACATAGTTCTCGAACCCGTAGGGTCCGCACGCTTAAAGTTCGATGACGGTTATATTATGAGTTTATGTGTTTTGATGTACCGAAGGTAGTTCGGAGTCCCAGATGTGATCACGGACATGACAAGGAGTCTTGAAATGGTCGAGACATAAAGATTGATATATTGGACGACTATATTTGGACACCGGAATGGTTCCGGGTGAGATCGGGATAATACCAGAGCACCGGGATGTTATCGGAACCCCCGGGAGGTATATGGGCTTTAATGGGCTTTAATGGAAAGGAGGGGAAAGGATCAAGGGAGGGGGCGCACCCCCCCAAGCCCAATCTGAATTGGGAGGGGGGACGCCCCCCCTTTCCTTCCTCCCTCCTTCCTCTTCCTTCCCTCTCCCTCTCCAAATAGGAAAGGGAGGAGTCCTACTCCCGGTGGGAGTAGGACTCCCCCCTTGAGCGCGCCTCCTCCCCTTGGCTGGCCCTCTCCTCCCCTCCTTTGTATACGGAGGAGGGGGCACCCCATAGAGACAACAATTGATCTCTTGGATCTCTTAGCTGTGTGCGGTGCCCCCCTCCACCATAATCCACCTCGATAATATCGTAGCGGTTCTTAGGCGAAGCCTTGCGTCAGTAGCAACATCATCATCGTCACCACGCCGTCGTGCTGACGGAACTCTGCCTCAAAGCTCGGCTGGATCGGAGTTCGAGGGACGTCATCAATTTGAACGTGTGCAAAACTCGGAGGTGTCGTGTGTTTGGTACTTGATCGGTCGGATCGTGAAGACGTACGACTACATCAACCGCGTTGTGCTAACGCTTCCGCTTTTGGTCTACGAGGGTACGTGGACACACTCTCCCTCTCGTTGCTATGCATCACCATGATCTTGTGTGTGCGTAGGATTTTTTTTGAAATTACTACATTCCCCAACATGTAATACTCGACAACATCTGATACACTGTGCGGCAGATCCGTAAACGCCCCTATAAAATCCAAATTCAGGATAAGTACAAGGAACGTTTCTTCTATATACTTGCTATGCATGGTGAAAGACTTACCTGCTGTAATCTTCTTGGCCGCCTAAATTTCCTGGAGGGCGCTCTGGGCTTCGGCTCGTGCATCCTGCGCGCTCTGGTGGACCTTCGCCAATTCGGATTCTTGCGCCTTACAATCGCGCTCCAGGGACTCAAATCTCTCTATCGCGCCCTGGAGCTATTGCTGCGCCTCGACAACCCGGGCCTCGTGCTTCTTGCGCGAGGCGCGTTCCTTGGCCGCTTTGTCCTCAG
This sequence comes from Triticum urartu, assembly GCF_003073215.2. Lineage (NCBI taxonomy): Eukaryota > Viridiplantae > Streptophyta > Magnoliopsida > Poales > Poaceae > Triticum > Triticum urartu. The sequence goes on from NC_053026.1 coordinate 63,211,740, forward strand.
CCTCGGCTAGCGCCTTCTTAAGGGTTGCCACCTCGGTTGTGGCCCCTAATAAAGTTTATGACACTTTAGTCTAGTCGGGCTATTCGTTGTTTTCGAAATATACCCACAGGTTACTGCATACCTTGGCTATCCTCCAGCTATTTCTTTACGAGGCCGAGCTCCTCCTCGGCCCGCTCCAGTTTCTGCTTCAGTCCGGAGACCTCCGCAGGATGAGCAGCAGCAGCCTGCAGTGGTACCTGCTTATTCACATAGACAACTCATGTTAGACTCCTGAGATATTTATCTTGATCCTCTGTTCGTCTTTTCTTCCCGAACACCAAACGGAGCATCAGGGGCTATTGTCTATACTGTGATATTTTTCCTACATTCACACTACTTACCTCAAAGCCCATTAGAAGGCTAGTGCAGGCTTCGGTCAGTCTGCTTTTGACGAACTGAACCTTCTCTATCACCGTGCCCATAAGGACACGATGTTCATGCACAATAAAAGCGCCTCGTAGCGCCTCCGGCATATTATCCGGCGCCTCTGGTTGGACAGAGGTCACCGGTGGAACAGGCACATTCCCTCCTAGGAGGGAATGCCGTTCGCTGGATCCTGGAGCCGTGTAGATCGCCGAAATGGTATCCGGCTGAGGTCCGAAGGGAACTCGGGCCCCGTCACTAGTACCCATGGGGACTTTTTCCCCCACATGTCCGGCGGCCGAAGAGTCATCCTGGGGCGTTATGCCGATGATCTCCGGAATCTTCCCCTGGCCTAGGGAAGTCTTTTTGGACACCACCTCGTCATCACCCTTCGGTGAGGCAGAATGAGCAGATGGCGGTGACATGCTAGACATCTCCTTCGAGTCCAACGAATCCTCAGTCGAGGATTGCGGGGAGCCATCGTGTGCCGGACTACAGTAACAAAAGCTTACAGTATGTCAATATTAGAAACCAGGAAGGCCATGTGTTTGCGGATTCTGGTACTTACAATGCGGCCCGAGGCTTGGTCCGGCGAGGGCGCTCCGGACTGCTATCAATATCCCACACGGAGTTACCCGCTTGGGAGCCTTTAACCCTCTTAGGCGCTTTTGCCTCCAGATCCGGTGGGTCCGCCCTCTTCTTCCTCCCCACCTCAGGTGGGGAATCGTTTTCTTCTTCCTCTTCATCATCGTCATCAGACGAAGCGGAAGTCTTGTCCTCGGATGACATGTCCAGAACGCCTTTTTGGCAAGGGCCTTTCTTGGCCCCTTTGGCCGCTTTCTTGGCCGTCTTCTTTGGCACATCATACGGCACCAGAAACAACATCTTCGTCAGAGGTAGGAATTCTTCCTCCTCAGGAAGCGGAGCTGGACAGTTAATCTTATCTGCCACCTTGATCCAGGCCTGGTAAATTAGGTGGAGGAGCTCAGTATCCATCCTCAAAATATGCTGGTGAAGGGTATGCCTCGAAAATATTAAAAGACTTACCGGATTGGCCTGGCGCTGTGAGCTAAGCCCGCAATTTTCAGTCGTGGGCGGGGGCATCTCGCCAGCCTTGAAGAGCGCTTTCCAGATGCCTTCATGCGTTGTGCCGAAGAGCCCTAGCAGTGTCTAGTGCTCAGCGGGTTCGTACTCCCATAAATAGCAAGTACGACGTTGGCACGGAAGGATCCGGCGAATGAGCATAACCTGGATCACATTCACAAGCTTGATCTTCTTGGTTATCATGTTCTGGACGCATGTCTGGAGCCCAGATATCTCGTCCAAGGATCCCCAGGTCAGACCCTTCTCTTGCCAGGAAGTGAGCCGCATCGGAACTCCGGATCGGAATTCTGGGGCTACTACCCAATCAGCGTCACGTGGCTCGGTGATGTAAAACCATCCCGACTGCCATCCCTTCACCGTCTCCACGAAGGAGCCTTCGGGACAGGTGACATTGGGCATTTTGCCCACCATAGCGCCTCCGCACTCTGCTTGTTGACCGCTCACCACCTTCAGTTTCATGTTGAGGGTCTTCAGCCATAGGCCGAAGTGAGGCGGGATGCGGATAAAGGCTTCGCACACAATGATAAATGCTGAGATATTGAGTATAAAGTTGGGGGCCAGATCGTGGAAGTCCAACCCATAGTAAAACATAAATCCATGGACAAATGGATGAAGGGGGAATCCCATCCCGTGGACGAAGTGTGCGAGAAACACAACCCTCTCATGGGGCTCGGGGGTAGGGACGATTTTCCCTTTTGCCGGGAGTCGATCTCCTTGGCTAAATAGCCGGCCTCCCGGAGCTCCATGATGTCCTTCTTCTTGACGGAAGAGGCCATCCACTTGCCTCCAACTCTGGATCCGGACATGATTGGAGTGCCTTCTCGAACGAGGAAAAGCTAAAGCTTGGGCGCTAGAGCTCGAGGACGGAAGGATTGAAGATGAAGAAGGGTGTGGGTAAAGGGAGAGTGTCCTTATCCCCTTATAAAGGCTGCGAATATCAAGCACCTCCCCACTCGTCCTAAAAACTCGCCTGTTCCCAAGGGCTGTATAAATGGCACGGTTGGGTTACCCATGCCCGCATTGATGAGAATCCCGCAATAAGGGGACACGATCTCTACTTCGACAAGACATGCCAATAGCAACCATGTCTCGAAACGTGGGATGTCAGAAGAGAAACGGTTCGAAATTATGACCGGATAGACGCGATGTCGTGTTGTAAAGAAGCTGTCAACACATTAGATTCGTGCAAATATTATATTCTCTCTGCAGTTGTGTATAGTGTGTGTAACAGGTTTGGATACAATCATCGCATCCGAAGACTATCTTGGAGTTTGGAGAAAGGGCAACCCGCCTTGCAATGTCGAAGACAATCTGCGCGCCAGACTCCTCGTCATTGAAGCCAGGTTCAGGGGCTACTGAGGGAGTCCAAGACTAAGGGGTTCTCAGGCGTCCGGCCTGTTATCCATGGGCCGGACTGATGGGCTGTGAAGACATGAAGGCCGAAGACTGCACCCATGTCCGGATTGGACTCTACTTGGCGTGGAAGGCAAGCTTGGCGACCAATTATGAAGATTCCTTCTTATGTAACCAACTCCATGTAAACCCTAGACCCCCCCGGTGTCTATATAAACTGGAGGGGTTAGTCCGGAAAGGATAAATACTCATTACCATATTCACATAGGCTAGACTTCTAGGGTTTAGCCATTACGATCTCGTGGTAGATCAACTCTTGTAACACTCATATTCATCAAGATCAATCAAGCAGGAAGTAGGGTATTACCTCCATAGAGAGGGCCCGAACCAGGGTAAACATCATGTCCCCCGTCTCCTATTACCATCGATCCTACACACACAGTTCGGGACCCCCTAGCTGAGATCCACCGGTTTTGACACCGACAGTCTTGACCACAATATCATCCATATAAGCCTCGATGTTTCTGTGCAACTGTGGTTCAAAACCAATCTGGACTGCTCCTGCAAAAGTGGACCCGACACTCTTTAACCCGAAAGGCATGCGCACGAAGTAGTACGTACCACATGGGGTGATGAATGAGGTCTTTGATAACCCACAAGTATAGGGGATCGCAACAGTTTTCGAGGGTAGAGTATTCAACCCGAATTTATTGATTCAACACAAGGGGAGCCAAAGAATATTCTCAAGTATTAGCAGTTGAGTTGTCAATCCAACCACACCTGGATAACTTAATATCTGCAGCAAAGTATTCAGTAGCAAAGTAGTATGGAAGTAACGGTAACGGTAGCAAAAGTAATATTTTTTGGTTTTGTAGTGATTGTAACAGTAGCAGCGGAAAAATAAATAAGCAAAGAGCAATATGTGAAAAGCTCGTAGGCATTGGATCGGTGATGGAGAATTATGCCGGATGCGGTTCGTCATGTAACAATCATAACAAAGGGTGACACAGAACTAGCTCCAATTCATCAATGTAATGTAGGCATGTATTCCGAATATAGTCATACGTGCTTATGGAAAAGAACTTGCATGAGATCTTTTGTCATACCCTCCCGTGGCAGCAGGGTCCTAGCGGAAACTAAGGGATATTAAGGCCTCCTTTTAATAGAGTACCGGACCAAAGCATTAACACATAGTGAATACATGAACTCCTCAAACTATGGTCATCACCGGGAGTGGTCCTGATTATTGTCACTTCAGGGTTGCCGGATCATAACACATAGTAGGTGATTATAGACTTGCAAGATAGGATCAAGAACTCACATATATTCATGAAAACATAATAGGTTCAGATCTGAAAGCATGGCACTCGGGCCCTAGTGACAAGCATCAAGCATAGCAAAGTCATAGCAACATTAATCTCAGCACATAGTGGATACTAGGGATCAAACCCTAACAAAAGTAACTCGATTACATGATAAATCTCATCCAACCCATCACCGTCCAGCAAGCCTACGATGGAATTACTCACGCATGGCGGTGAGCATCATGAAATTGGTGATGGAGGATGGTTGATGATGACGACGGTGACGGATTCCCGTCTCTGGAGCCCCAAACGGACTCCAGATCAGCCCTCCCGAGAGAGTTTAGGGCTTGGCGGCGGCTCCGTATCGTAAAACGCGATGAATCTCTCTCTCTCTCTCTGATTTTTTCTCCCTGAACACGAATATATGGAGTTGGAGTTGAGGTCAGTGGAGCTCAAGGGGGCCCACGAGGTAGGGGGCCGCGCCCAGGGGGCAGGCGCGGCCCCCACCCTCGTGGAAAGGTTGTGGGCCCCCTGGCCTTGATTCTTTCGCCAGTATTTTTTATTATTTCCAAAAATAATCTCCGTGAAGTTTCAGGTCATTCTGAGAACTTTTGTTTCTGCACATAAATAACACCATGACAATTCTACTGAAAACAACGTCAGTGGGTTAGTTCCATTGAAACCATGCAAGTTAGAGTCCAAAACAAGGGCAAAAGTGTTTGGAAAAGTAGATACGACGGAGACGTATCAACTCCCCCAAGCTTAAACCTTTGCTTGCTCTCAAGCAATTCAGTTGATAAACTAAAAGTGATAAAGAAAAACTTTTACAAACTCTGTTTGCTCTTGTTATTGTAAATATGTAAAGCCAGCATTCATGTTTTTAGCAAAGATTATGACTAACCATATTCACAATAACACTTTGGTCTCATGTTTACTCATGTCAATGGCATAATCAACTAGTGAGCAATAATAATAAATCTCGGATGAAAACACTTTCTCAAAACAATCATAATATGATATAACAAGATGGTATCTCGCTAGCTCTTTCTGAGACCGCAAAACATAAATGCAGAGCACCTTTAAAGATCAAGGACCGACTAAACATTGTAATTCATGGTAAAAGAGATCCAATCATAGTCATACCCAATATAAATTAATAGTAATGGATGCAAATGATAGCAGTGCTCTCCAGCTGGTGCTTTTTAATAAGAGGGTGATGACTCAACATAAAAGTAAATGGATAGGCCCTTCGCAGAGGGAAGCAGGGATTTGTAGAGGTGCTAGAGCTCGTTTTTTAAAGCAAAGTATAAATAATATTTTGAGCGACATACTTTCATTGTCAACATAACAACCAAGAGATGGCAATATCTTCCATGCTACACACATTATAGGCGGTTCCCAAATAGAATGGTAAACTTTATACTCCCCCTCCACCAACAAGCATCAATCCATGGCTTGCTCGAAACAACGAGTGCCTCCAACTAACAACAGTCTCGGGGGAGTTTTGTTTGCAATTATTTTGATTTGGTTTGCATAAAGCATGGGACTGGGCATCCCGGTGACCAGCCATTTTCTTGTGAGTGAGGAGCGGAGTCCACTCCTCTTGAGAATAACCCGGCTAGCATGGAAGATACGGACAGCCCTAGTTGATACATGAGCTATTCGAGCATACAAAACAGAATTTCATTTGAAGGTTTAGAGTTTGGCACATACAAATTTCCTTGGAACGGCAGGTAGATTCCGCATATAGGAAGGTATAGTGGACTCATATGGAATAACTTTGGGGTTTAAGGAATTGGATGCACAAGCAGTATTCCTGCTTAGTACATGTGAAGGCTAGCAGAAGACTGGGAAGCGACCAACTAGAGAGCGACAACAGTCATGAACATGCATTAAAATTAATAAACCTTGGGTGCAAGCATGAGTAAGATATAATCCACCATGAACATAAATATCGTGGAGGCTATGTCGATTTTGTTTCAACTACATGTGTGAACATGTGCCAAGTCTAGTCACTTGAATCATTCAAAGGAGGATACCACCCTATCATACCACATCACAACCATTTTAATAGCATGTTGGCACGCAAGGTAAACCATTATAAACTCCTAGCTAATTAAGCATGGCATAAGCAACTATGATCTCTAATTGTCATTGCAAACATGTTTATTCATAATAGGCTGAATTAGGAACGATGAACTAATCATATTTACAAAAACAAGAGAAGTCGAGTTCATACCAGCTTCTCTCATCTCAATCAGTCCATCATATATCGTCATAATTGCCTTTCACTTGCACAACCGAACGATGTGAATAATAATAATAGTGCATGTTCATTGGACTAAGCTGGAATCTGCAGGCATTCAATAAACAGGAGAAGACAAGGTAATATGGGCTCTTGGTTAAATCAACAATAATGCATATAAGAGCCACTTCAACATTTTCATCATGGTCTTCTCCTATCGACCCCCAAAGAAAAGAAAAGAAATAAAAACTATTTACACGGGAAAGCTCCCAACAATCAAAAAAAGAACTGGAAATATTTTTTTTGGGTTTTCTTTTTTTTAATTATTACTACTACAGCAAGAAACGTAAATTAGCTAAAGCTACAACTATTTTTTTTGTTTTTCTAAGGTTTATCAAACACACAAGAAGAAAGCAAGAAAAAGAAAATAAACTAGCATGGATAGTACAATGAAAGAGTATGAGCACCGACATCTAGCAATGAGTGTGTAAATGTAAATGTAATGTCGATGAGAAATACGTACTCCCCCAAGCTTAGGCTTTTGGCCTAAGTTGGTCTATTGCCACGGCTGGCCTGTCGGATATCAAAAGTTGTAGTTGGGGTCGTACTGAGATGCAGCAGTCATTGCATTGTGGGCTACAGCTTGGAGGCAAGCTATCTCAGCCCTCCTCTTGTACTCGTTCGCCTCCTCCCTGCTTATGAAATATCTCCCCTTTGCCTGAAAGTCAAAGAAGGTAGAAGCAGGGAGAGCGACGTGATAGGTGCGTCGCCTGTCAATGATTAGTCGGTACTGGAGGAACTGATCGTTCTTCTCAAAAAAACGATGACGAACCATAGCCTCATAATCTAAATAAGTAGGAGGCAACTCAATATTATCCTCACGTATGGTTACACCAAGAAAATTAGCTAAACGGGTTGCATAAATTCCACCAAAGAAATCTCCATTAAATCTATTATTATGCAACCTACGTGCAACAATGGCTCCCAAATTATAATGTTTATCTCCTAACACAGCACTCCTGAGAACACTGAGGTCAGGGACACACATGTGACATGCTTCATCCTTACCATTTATGCACCTACCTATGGAGAGAGCAAAATAATGTATAGCGGGAAAATGGATACTCCCTATGGTAGCTTGTGCTATGTCTCTAGATTCCCCCACAGTTATACTAGCAAGAAAATCTCTAAATTCATATTTGCGAGGTTCACTAGTACTACCCCATTGTGGAAGTTTGCAAGCAGTGGTAAAATCCTCTAAGTCCATAGTATAAGAATTTTCATAAAGATCAAACAGGACAGTTTGAGAATTGTGTGAAGATGAAAATTCAAACCTCCTCACAAAGGAACTAGTGAGATAGTGGTACTGACGGCACTTATCTGCCTCAAAGCTCACAAGATCAGCATTACGCACATATGCGTTAAATTCTTCCTTGATTCCTGCTTGATCCATGAAGTCCTCTGAAGGTCATTCATAAGCCCGCACTGGAGCGTCCCTTGGTGGTTCATCGTCGGCATCGCGCATTGCGAGCCTGGGTCCTTGCTTCCTTAAAGGGCCACCTTGGTACATTTTCCTAAACATATTTCTTCTTCTGAAAAATTTCTGAAAATTTTAGTAACTTCAAATAAAAGTGAACCAAGCTCAACAAAATTGATAGCAACTACTCCTACAAGTGCCTAGAGCCTATATCATGCATTAGAACTACTTGGAACCATATAAATTTGACATGCAAGCTCAAGAACATGGTCACCTAGATAGCACAAATTTGCAATGAATAAAGCACTAGAACAAAAACTAATTGGACCATTGGAGGAGTTACATACCAAGGAACAATCCCCCAAAGAAGTTTTGTGAGAGGTGCTTTGAACAAGGAGATCGAAAATCACAGCAAAATGAGCTAGAACTCATGCTTGAGCTGGATGGTGATTTTTTCGGAGGAAGAAGAAGTGTGTGGGTGCAGGAATAAGTGGAGGGGAGCCATCATGGGCCCACGAGGCAGGGGGCGCGCCCTGGACCGTCGTGCCCAGGTGCTCGCTCCCCCTGCTGTGTTCTCAGTGCCAAATATTCTCAAATATTCCAGAAAAAATCATATCTAAATTTCAGGGCATTTGGAGAACTTTTATTTTCGGGGTATTTTTATATTGCAAGGATAATTCAGAAAAAAGATAGAAAAAAATACTATTTTTACTTTATTTCAACTAAATAACAGAATATAACAGGAGGGTACAGAAGGTTGTGCCTTCTAACTTCATCCATCTCATGCTCATCAAAAGGAATCCACTAACAAGGTTGATCAAGTCTTGTTAACAAACTCATTCCGAATAACATGGAACCGGAGAAATTTCGAATAACACTATGTTACCTCAACGGGGATATGCACATCCCCAATAATAAGAATATCATATTTCTTCTTGGCAGTAGCAAGAGGAAATTCAAAACCTCCAAAAATAATTGATGGAATTTTTCCAATAGAATTGATACTATGAACTTGAGGTTGTTTCCTCGGAAAGTGTACCGTATGCTCATTGCCATTAACATGAAAAGTGACATTGCCTTTGTTGCAATCAATAACAGCCCCTGTAGTATTCAAAACGGGTCTTCCAAGAATGATAGACATACTATTGTCCTCGGGAATATCAAGAATAACAAAGTCCGTTAAAATACTAACATTTGCAACCACAACAGGCACATCCTCACAAATACCGATAGGTATAGCAGTTGATTTATCAGCCATTTGCAAAGATATTTTAGTAGGTGTCAACTTATTCAAATCAAGTCTACGATATAAAGAGAGAGGCATAACACTAACACCGGCTCCAAGATCACATAAAGCAGTTCTAACATAGTTTCTTTTAATGGAGCATGGTATAGTGGGTACTCTTGGATCTCCTAACTTCTTTGGTATTCCACCCTTAAAAGTATAATTAGCATGCATGGTGGAAATTTAAGCTCCAGTATCTTTCTTGTATTAGTAACAATTTCTTTCATATACTTAGAATAAGGATTCATTTTGAGCATATCAGTCAAACGCATACGCAAGAAGATAGGTCTAATCATTTCAGCAAAGTACTCAAAATCCTCATCATCCTTTTTCTTAGATGGTTTGGGAGGAAAAGGCATGGTTTTCTGAACCCATGGTTCTCTTTCTTTACCGTGCTTCCTAGCAACAAAGTCTCTCTTATCATAACGTTGATTCTTTGATTGTGGGTTATCAAGATCAACAACAGGTTCAATTTCTACATCATTATCATTGCTAGGTTGAGCATCAACATGAACATTATCATTAACATTATCACTAGGTTCATGTTGATTACCGGATTGTGTTTCAGCATCAGAAATAGAAATATCATTTGGATTTTCAGGTGTGTCAGCAATAGGTTCACTAGAAGCATGCAAAGTCCTATAATTTTTCTTTTTCTTCTTTTTAGAAGGACTAGGTGCATCTACATTATTTCTTTGAGAATCCTGCCCAATTCTCTTAGGGTTTCCTTCAGGATACAAAGGTTCCTGAGTCATTTTACCGGTTCTAGTAGCCACTCTAACAGCAAAATCATTATTCTTACTATTCAATTCATTGAGCAGATCATTTTGAACTTTTAGTACTTGTTCTACTTGAGTGGTAACCATAGAAGCATGTTTACTAATGAGTTTAAGTTCACCTTTAACTCTAGACATATAATCACCCAAGTGTTCAATCATATAAGCATTTTATTTTAATTGTCTGCCAAAATAAGAATTAAAATCTTCTTGCTTAATCATAAAGTTATCAAACTCATTCAAACATTGGCTAGCAAACTTAGTAGGAGGGATTTCAGCTTTATCATATCTATAGAGAGAATTTACCTTTACTATCTATGTCGGGTTATCAAGACCATGTGTTTCTTCAATAGGTGATGGATTAAAACCTTGTATTTCCTCAACAGGCGGTAAATTAAGACCATGTATTTCTTCAACAGGAGGTAAATTCTTAACATCTTCAGCTTTTATACCTTTTTTCTTTCATAGATTTCTTTGCCTCTTGCATATCTTCAGGACTGAGAAATAGAACACCCCTTTTCTTCGGAGTTGGCTTAGGAGTTGGTTCAGGAAGTGTCCAATTATTTTCATTGGTCAACATATTATTCAATAGAATTTCAGCTTCATCTGGTGTTCTTTCCCTGAAAACAGAACCAGCACAACTATCCAGGTGGTCTTTGGAAGCATCGGTTAGTCCATTATAAAAGTTATCAAGTATTTAATTTTTCTTGAGAGGATGATCAGGCAAAGCATTAAGTAATTGGAGAAGCCTCCCCCAAGCTTGTGGGAGACTCTCTTCTTTAATTTGCACAAAATTATATATTTCCCTTAAAGCAGCTTGTTTCTTATGAGCAGGGAAATATTTAGCAGAGAAGTAATAAATCATATCCTGGGGACTACGCACACAACCATGATCAAGAGAGTTAAACCATATCTTAGCATCACCCTTTAATGAGAATGGAAATATTTTAAGGATGTAATAGTAGCGAGCTTTCTCATAATTAGTGAATAGGGTGGCTATATCATTTAATTTAGTAAAATGTGCCACAACAGTTTCAGATTCATAGCCATAGAAAGGATCAGATTCAACAAAGTAATTATATCAGGGTTGGCAGAGAATTCATAATCCTTATCAGTAACAAAGATAGGTGAAGTAGCATAAGCAGGATCATATTTCATTCTAGCATTTAGAGTTTTTTGTTTCAGCTTAGCTAATAATTTCTTAAGATCACTTTTATCATTGCAAGCAAGAAAGTCTCTAGCAGTTTCTTCATCCATAACATAGCCCTCAGGCACAACAGGCAATTCATATTTAGGGGGAGAGTCTTCATCATCACTTTCATCAATATTATCAGTTTCAATAATTTCATTCTCTCTAGCCCTAGCAAGTTGTTCATCAAGAAATTCACCAAGTGGCACAGTAGTATCAAGCATAGAAGTAGTTTCATCATAAGTATCATGCATAGTAGAAGTGGCATCATCAATAACACGCGACATATCAGAATTAATAGCAGAAGCAGGTTTAGGTGTCGCAAGCTTACTCAAAACACAAGGTGAATCAAGTGCAGAGCTAGATGGCAGTTCCTTACCTCCCCTCGTAGTTGAGGGATAAATTTTTGTTTTCGTGTCTTTCAAGTTCTTCATAGTGACCAGCAAATATAAATCCTAAGTGACTCAAAGAATAGAGCTATGCTCCCCGGCAATGGCGCCAGGAAATAGTCTTGATAACCCACAAGTATAGGGGATCCCAACAGTTTTCGAGGGTAGAGTATTCAACCCAAATTTATTGATTCGACACAAGGGGAGCCACAGAATATTCTCAAGTATTAGCAGTTGAGTTGTCAATTCAACCACACCTGGATAACTTAATATCTGCAGCAAAGTATTTAGTAGGAAAGTAGTATGGAAGTAACAGTAACGGTAGCAAAAGTAATATTTTTGGGATTTGTAGTGATTGTAATAGTAGCAGCCGAAAAATAAATAAGCAAAGAGCAATATGTGAAAATCTCGTAGGCATTGGATCGGTGATGGAGAATTATGCCGAATGCGGTTCATCATGTAACAGTCATAACATAGGGTGTCGGATGTGGGGTTCCGGAAAACCCTTAAGGTTTGAACACTTGGGTGCGCGCGAAGTCCTTCCTTCCTACCGATCGACACTCTAGCTCGCTAAGATCTTGCGGACGAACTCGACGAACTCGCAACACAGAAAGACACGGGGTTTATACTGATTCGGGCCACCATTGTGGTGTAATACCCTACTCCAGTGTGGTGGTGGTGGATTGCCTCTTGGGCTGATGATGAACAGTACAAGGGAAGAACAGCCTCCTGAGGTTGAGGTGTTCTTGTGCGTAAGAACTTGTGGTGTGTGGGTTTGATCTCAGTTCAAACTGCCTCTACTGTGGTGGCTAGTCCTATTTATAGAGGCCCTGGTCCTCTTCCCAAACTTCAAGCGGGAGGGGAGCCAACAACGGCGGGCAAATTTGAAGGGGGACAGCTAGTACAAGCTATCCTGACAAAAGCGGTCTTCGCCAGCAAAAAGCTCTGGGATGACGCCGTCTCGGGCTCCACGATGACCTCCGCCTTGTTGTCCTCCTGGTCTTGGTCTCGTTGCACCAATATGGCAACCTTTGCCTGATGCCTCGGTACTCCTCGCCTGCGCTGGCCTCCTTAGCACCAAAGAGGAAATAAGGACGCTGCGTGCACCGGCGCCCGCCTGGCACCGTTCGTCATGGATCACGTCACAAGAGCCTTGTGAGGTTTGCCCCGCCTTGATATCTCCGCTCCTCATGAGCCTGCCTAGCTAGGCCACTCCAGAGGAGGTCTTGCGTCGTCCCCCTTGCGAGGCTTGGGCCCTCGCGAGGGTCTTGGGTGCCTTGTTGACGAAGATGGGCCGTATGGCCTGCTGCTTGGCCACGCCGTGGGTCGCAGGCAGGCAAGTCTGGGGACCCTCGTTCCCAGAACACCGACAGTAGCCCCCGGGCCCAAGGTGCGGTCGGTCTTGGCTTCGCGGCGAAGCCAAGGGTCAAGTTTGGAGCACCGCTGGCCCCAAAAGCCTGCGGCCTCGGTCGACGCGTGGCGGTTGATTGGACATGGGCGTCTCCGCTTCCCCATGCTGCCTCGGCAACTGCACGACTTGACAAGTCCTTGCGACATGCAAGGAAAACCATCATTACCTGCGATCGTGGGAGACGCCGGTTGGCCTTCTCTTGCTATAAATGGGGAGGGGGCGGAGCCACCGTTGCCCATCTCTCCTTCTCTTGCTCGCTTCTCTGCTCCATTGCTTGTGGTGCCATCGATGGCGCCACGCAAGAAGTTCTCTCCCACCGAGAAAGGAAAGGCCCCTCGCGAGGGCCCCGGCTCCCCGTCACCCAAGCGTGGCTGTGGCCGGCCGTGCAAGCACGCCGCGACCCCCACCGTGGCCCACCGTCGAGGCGGCGCCGCGGCACGCGGAGGGGATCCATGGTGGTTCGGCCGACGAGGGGAGGCGCGCAATGGTGGCGCGGCCTCCCCGCCTGCGCTTCCATTCGGCTGAGGTGTCGTCGGAGTTCGTTGTCTAGTCAGAGAGCCCGGCCGGCAACTGGCTCCAACTTCCATGCTTCTTCGTCGGGGAACTGCCGGCCTCTCGTCCAGGCGGGCTCTGGCTGCAGGCGGACGGCTGCTGCAGCAGGGCTTCTTGGGTCACGGTCGAGACTTCTGCCGCGGGCAACATAGCCCTGGCCCACGGCTGGTAGACATTCGCCCGCGCGCGCGGCCTGGGCAGTCGTTGCACCCTCCACTTCAGATACGATGGTGAGTCGACCCTCTATGTGACGGTGTTCGGGGAGGATGGTCACTGCGCCGGGTGTTGCCCCAAGACGAACGACGGCGAGGAGGTGCTCGGCCTTGGTGATGGTCGCGATGAGGACGAGGGCAAGCCTGCCCTCGGCGACGACCGCGTCTCCGCCAGCTACGGCGGTTCTTCCTCCGATGAAAGCTCCAGCAGCGGTGGCTACGACCAGCCGCCGCGCCCGCTTCGAAGGAGGCTGCGGGTCATCTTGTCGCTGTGCCTCCGTGAAGTGCAAGGAGGGGTCTAGCTAGGCTCGGGGCGTTACCTAGGGCCCGCCTCTGCGGATTGCTGCAACACTGCTTTGCTTAGCTTTTTCTTTCTTTCCTGCATCGAAAAAAATGAAACCAGTTTTGGCCCAGAGGGGCGTGTATCGAATTGTGGCTCTTTGGTCAATGCACTGTGCTTGTTATTCCCGTGCCGTGTTGTCATTTTATGCAAAGATAACTTAACCTGATGCGTCGGGACGCCTTTTCCCTCATGAGGTGTCCGCGTTTGCCCAAAAACTGCAAAAAATTCATTAGGGGATGTGCTAGTGGATTTGCTGTCCACCCAAGCCCTGACTTGACGCTTTGCATCGCGGTACCCGAGGGGCACGGATCGGGAGAGATGTGACAGTTTCCAGGCTCGAACGAGGGTGGGTCGCGAGAAGGCAGAGAGAAGAAAAATGCTCGTGAGGGCACCTGCCTAGCCCCCTCGCGAGGTATGCGGGAGAGAGAACATGAGAAAACCAGAGCTGAAAAATGCGGTAAAAGGCTAGGGAACCAAATCAGCAATGAACACCAAGAGCAACTTCGATCAAGGAAAAGCGAGCCAACTACGGAAAGCAAATGAAAAGCCGCGTCCGGCACCTAATCTAGTCTTTGAGTTTTCTCACCAGTGCGGAGCTAAGTGCTGTCCACTAGGCATGGGAGGGAGCCCCAGGGCCTGAGGCCGGCGCTCTTGAGACTCCGGGGTGTGTACAACCCCACTCATTATTACGTGAGAGTGTCACGGGCGGCGATTCTTCACAGGCACCGGTCCTTCTTCATAGGCTCTGGGCCTTTCTTCTCAGGCTCTGGGCCTTGCTTCTCAGGCTCTGGGCCTTGCTTCATGGATAGAACTTCTGGAGGTGCTGAATGTTCCAGGCGTTCTGGATGGGTATCCCGTCCTGCGTCTCTAGGCGCGCTGCACCAGGCCTGGAGACATGGACGACCTTGAATGGGCCCTCCCACATGGGCGAAAGCTTATGCAGCCCTTCCCTGGAGAGGACCCGCCTCAGGATGAGGTCACCCACCTCGAGCGTCCTGGAGCGGATGTTGCGGCAGTGGTACCGCCGCAGCGCTTGCTGATACCTTGCCGCCCGCAATGCGGCTTCGCGTCAGCGTTCCTTCCCCAACACGAGATTCATCCCCCGCACGGCGTCCTGCTGGATTTCGTCGAACGCCAGGACCCGTGCGGAGCGATGCTTCACCTCGTGAGGGAGGACTGCTTCAGCTCCGTAGACGAGGAAGAATGGAGTCTCCCCCGTTGGCTTGGTAGCGATGGTACGGATGGACCACAACACGGACTGGAGTTCATCGTGCCAGCCCCTGCCGCAGGCCTCCAGCTTCTTCTTGAAGGTCCTGGTCTTGAGACCCCTTAGGACCTCAGCGTTGGCGCGTTCGGCCTGACCATTGCTCCTCGGGTGGGCCACCGAAGCGTAGCAGATCTACGTTGCAAGGTTAGCACAGTAGGTTTTGAAGAGGTTACTGGTAAACTGCGAGCCGTTATCTGTGATGATGCGGTTGGGGATCCCGAAGTGGCTCTCGAGGCCCTTGATGAACTTGACGGCAGAGCCGACCGGGATGGTACAGACGGCTTCCACTTCCGCCCACTTGGTGAACTTGTCGATGGTGACGTAGAGATAACGGTAGCCCCCTGGCACTCGTGGGAACGGGCCTAGGATGTCTAGACCCCAGACCGCGAACAGCTACGTGAGCGGGATGGTTTGGAGGCCCTGAGCGGGCTGATGGATTTGCTTGGTGTGGAATTGGCAAGCTTCGCAGGACTTCACCAGCTCGGCTGCATCGTTGAGTGCTGTGGGCCAATAGAATCCGCTGCGGAAGGCCTTGCCGACGAGGGTCCGTGATGATGAGTGATGTCCACAGTCCCCGCCATGTATGTCAATCTACAGCTCCCTCCCTTGATCGCCGGAGATGCAGCGCAACGTGACATCGTTCGGCCGTTTCCTGTACAACTCGCCGTCTTGGATGCAGTATGCCGTGGCCTGTCGGGCCACGCGCTCCGTGCCTTCTTCCTTCTCCGGCAGTGTCCCGTGCATCAGGTACTCCTTGAATTCCTTGGTCCAGCACTCCTCCTGGGGCTCGAGCGGCAAGAGTAGCCGAGCTCCCGAGGTTGGGCCGCAAGCTGGGGCTCCCGTGGCCGGGGGCTGTGGGAGCTCCTCCCGAGGCTGAGTCGTGCTTGAAAGAGGTGGCGTAGCTGACGGCTTGAAGAGCCACTCTTCGAAGACGCCGGTCTCTTGCAGTTGCTGCTTGGATGCTCTCTTGGCGATGTCGTCGGCTTCCTTGTTGGTGCCCCGGGGCACGTGCTGCAGCTCCAAGCCTGAGAACTGCTTTTCCATTTTGCGCACCTCCGCAAGGTAGGCCTCCATGTGCTCGTCCTTTGGCTCATACACTTTGTTGGAGAAGTTCACGAGGAGCTGCGAGTCACCCTTGACGGTAAGGCGCCTCACCCCCAGAGCCGCCACAGCCTTTAGGCCGGCTATGAGGCCTTCGTATTCTGCGATATTATTGGAGACCTTCTCGCCGTGCTGGAAGCAGAGTTGCATGGCGTAGTAAAGCTTGTCCTGAGTGGGCGAGATGAGCACTGCTCCAGCCCCCGTGCCCTGGTGCGCAAAGGCGCCATCAAAATACATGACCCAGCCGTCTGGTGCCTCACTTCCTGGGGAGGTGGACCGGTCTTCTCCTTCCTCAAGAGCTGGGGCATCTGTCCATTCTGCCACAAAATCGGCGAGCGCGGCTCCCTTGATGACCCTGGTGGTGCTGAACTCCAGCTGGAATGCTTGCAGCTCGATGTTCCATTCAGCAACCCTTCCGGGTGAGTTTGGGCTCCTGAGTACCCTCTCCAATGGGTAAGATGAGACGACCTTGATGGGGTGCCCCTGGAAGTAGTGTCGCAGCTTACGCGAGGCCACCAAGAGTGCGAGCAGGAGCTTTTGCGGCATGGGGTAGCGTGCCCTTGCGTCCCGCAGTACGGTGCTGACAAAGTACACCGGGTGCTCGACGAGGGCTAGCACACTATTGAGGCGCATGTCTTGCGGAGATTGTGGCGTATCCTGAGGTGAAGGGTTTCATGAGACTTGGCCATCCTCAGGAGCTTCCGCGATGTTGCCCTGCCGAGCTTGATCTTCCACCGCGGATGGCTCTGGTTTGCCTTCCTGACCCTGTGCTGCATCAACTCTGGCTTGGCGCGGCACACCCTTGTCCTGGCGCTCCTCCCGAACCACCACCAGCGCCGCGCTGGTGGAGTACGGGGTGACGGCGAGGTAGAGTACCAGAGGCTCGAGAGGCCGTGGCGCCACCATCACCGGGGGCTGGTGAGGTATTTCTTGAGATCTTGGAAGGCCCGATCGGCCTCCGGGGTCCACTCGAAGGGGCCTTTCTTCTTCATGAGCTTAAAGAAGGGTAAGGCGCGCTCGCCTAGCTTAGAGATGAAATGCCCTAACGCGGTCACCCGTCCTACCAGCTTTTGCATCTCCTTGAGGGTTTTTGGCGGGCTCATGTCTTCGATGGCCTTGATCTTCTCCGGGTTCGCCTCGATCCCTCTGTGGGATACGAGAAACCCTAGCGGCTTGCCGGAGGGGACGCCAAACACGCACTTCCGGGTTAAGCCTCAAGTTCACCCGGCACAAGCTTTCAAAGGTCTCCTCCAAGTCTTGAATCAACATCCTCGCCTCGTGATATTTGACCACTATGTCATCAATGTAGGCCTCTTTGTTCCTGCCGAGCTGCCGCCCCAAGGCGATGTGCATCAGCTGCTGAAAGGTTGCGCCCGCATTGCGAAGGCCGAAAGGCATGCAGGTGTAGCAATACACCCGACATGGTGTCAAGAAGGCCGTCTTCTCCACATCCTCCACCGCCATCTTGATCTGATGGTATCTAGAGAACGCATCCAGGAAACATAGCAAATCGCACTCGGCAGTGGAGTCGACGATTTGATCGATGCACGGAAGGGGGAAAGGATCTTGGGGGCAAGCTTTGTTGAGGTTGGTGAAGTCGACGCACATTCGTTCCTTCCCACCTTTCTTCGGTACTACGACGGGGTTCGCCATCCAATCAGGGTATCGAACTTCTCGAATGGTACCAGCCGCCTCTAGCTTGCGTTTCTCTTGGACGATGAAGGCCTGCTTCTCGGTGGACTGCCGCCTCGCCCTCTGCTTCACGGGGCGCATGTTAGGGCACACCCTTAGATGATGCTGGATCACCTCTCTCGGGACCCCTACCAGCTGATTGGGCTCCCACGCGAATATTTCCTTGTTCGCGCGCAAAAACCTCACCAAAGCTTCTTCTTGTTCCCGGTCCAGGCTGGTTCCTATGGTAAAGGTGGCCCCTGAAGACCCGTCCTCGTCAACCGGCACCTGCTTGGTCTCCGCCTTGTCTTGGGTGAACAATTGCTTCTTCTTGGCGGGTGCGGTCTCCTTAGTCTCGGGCCTACTGGCGCCGGCTGGCTGCACCGCTGCCGCGGTCTTGAAGGCAAGCCTGAGCGCCGTCACCGCCTCCTTAGTGTCCCCCTTGATGGTGAGGACGCCCTTGCTCCCTGGCATCTTCATGAGGTTGTAGGCCGGGTGAGTCGCCGCCATGAACTGAGCGAGAGCCGGGTACACGAGTATGGCATTGTACAGGAGACCGATGCGGGTGATGTCGAAGTCCACCAGCTCAGCGTGATAGTTGTCGCGCGTGCCGAAGGTGACGGGGAGGCGGATCTACCCCAGAGAGTGGGCAGCTCCACCGCTCACTCCTGAAAAAGGCTTGCTGAGGTTGAGCCGCTCGGGTGGCACGTGGAGGAGGCTGAAGGCTTCTACGGAGAGTAAGTTAAGGCCAGCACCACCGTCGATGAGGGTCTTGGTGATGGCCATGTTGCAGATGGTAGGCGTGTAGAGCATCGGGAGCATGCTGGAGCCAGTGGTGGAGCTAGGGTGGTCTTCTGAGTCGAAGGTGAGGTCGGCCTCTGGCGCAGCCCAACTTGGCGTAGCCCCCGGGCGCTTGGAGGCTGCCCCAATCTGACGGAAGAAAGGCTTGATGTGGCGATCTGAAGGCGGTGCTTGAGAGCCACCTAGCAGCGCCGCGACTACGTGGTGCGCCGGCAACGCGTAACGCGTGGTGAAGAGGTCGCGGAGTTCCTCCCAGGATGCCACCGTGGACCCCGGGAGGTTGAGCAGCCAGGCGCGTGGCTCGCTGGCGAGGGCCATGGGGAACCAGTTGGCCATGATCTTGCCATCGCCTCCGGCATCAAGGACGGCCTCCTCGTACTCCTGCAGGAACGGCGCCGGGTCTGCCGCACCGTCGTAACGTGGTGGCATCTCCGGCTTGAACTTGGTCGGCCACTGCACTTGCTGCAGGGCGGGGGCCAGGGCTCGGTACCCAGACTCCCTGCTGCTGGTGTCGGTCGCAGAGGTGGATGGCGGCACGCCTGCCATGGGAGCGAAGCGCGGCGGCACGAGGCGCAGATTGATGGAGAGGAGCTCTGGCGCACCCCTACCTGGCGCGCCAAATGTCAGATGTGGGGTTCCGGCAAACCCTTAAGGTTCAAACACTGGGGTGCGCGCGAAGTCTTTCCCTCCTACCGATCTACACTTTGGCTTGCTAAGATCTTGCGGACGAACTCGATGAACTCGCAACACAGAAAGACACGGGGTTTATACTGGTTCAGGCCACCGTTGTGGTGTAATACCCTACTCCAGTGTGTGGTGGTGGATTGCCTCTTGGGCTGATGATGAACAGTACAAGGGAAGAACAGCCTCCTGAGGTTGAGGTGTTCTTGTGCGTATGAACTTGTGGTGTGTGGGTTTGATCTCAGTTCAACCTGCCTCTACTGTGGTGGCTAGTCCTATTTATAGAGGCCCTGGTCGTCTTCCCAAATATCGAGCGGGAGGGGAGCCAACAACGGCGGGTAAATTTGAAGGGGGACAACTAGTACAAGCTATCCTGACAAAAGCAGTCTTCGCCTGTGAAAAGCTCTGGGATGACGCCATCTCGGGCTCCATGATGACCTCCGCCTTGCTGTCCTCCTAGTCTTGGTATCGTTGCACCAATATGGCAACCTTTGCCACATGCCTCGGTACTGCTCGCCTGCGCTGGCCTCCTTAGCACCAAACAGGAAATAAGGACGCTGCGCGCACTGGCGTCTGCCTAGCACCCGCCTAGCACCGTTCGTCATGGCTCACGTCACGAGAGCCTCGTGAGGTTTGCCCTGCCTTGATATCTCGGCTCCTCATGAGCCTGCCTAGCTAGGCCACTCCAGAGGAGGTCTTGCGTCGTCCCCCTCGCGAGGCTTGGGCCCTCGCGAGGGTCTTGGGTGCCTTGTTGACGAAGATGGGCCGTACGGCCTACTGCTTGGTCACGCCGTGGGCCGTAGGCAGGCAAGTCTGGGGACCCCCGTTACCAGAACACCGACATAGGGTGACACAGAACTAGCTCCAATTCATCAATGTAACGTAGGCATGTATTCCGAATATAGTCATACATGCTTATGGAAAAGAACTTGCATGACATCTTTTGTCCTACCCTCCCGTGGCAGCGGGGTCCTTGCGGAAACTAAGGGATAATAAGGCCTCCTTTTAATAGAGTACCGGACCAAAGCATTAACACATAGTCAATACATGAACTCCTCAAACTATGGTCATCACCGGGAGTGGTCCCGATTATTATCACTTCGGGGTTGCCAGATCATAACACATAGTAGGCGACTATAGACTTGCAAGATAGGATCAAGAACTCACATATATTCATGAAAACATAATAGGTTCAGATCTGAAATCATGGCACTCGGGCCCTAGTGACAAGAATTAAGCATAGCAAAGTCATAGCAATATCAATCTCAAAACATAGTGGATACTAGGGATCAAACCCTAACAAAACTAACTCGATTACATGATAAATCTCATCCAACCCATCACCATCCAGCAAGCCTACGATGGAATTACTCACGCACGACAGTGAGCATCATGAAATTGGTGATGGAGGATGGCTGATGATGACGATGGCGACGGATTCCCCTCTCTAGAACCCTAAACGGACTCCAGATCAGCCATCCCGAGAGAGTTTAGGGCTTGGCGGAGGCTCCGTATCGTAAAACGCGATGAATCTCTCTCTTTGATTTTTCTCCCCGAACATGAATATATGGAGTTGGAGTTGAGGTCGGTGGAGCTCCAGGGGGCCCACGAGGTAGGGGGCGCGCTAGGGGGCAGGCGTGCCCCCACCCTCGTGGAAAGGGTGTGGGCCCCCTGGCCTTGATTCTTTCGCCAATATTTTTTATTATTTCCAAAAATAATCCCCGTGAAGTTTCAGGTCATTCTGAGAACTTTTGTTTCTGCACATAAATAACACCATGGCAATTCTGCTGAAAACAACGTCAGTCCGGGTTAGTTCCATTCAAATCATGAAAGTTAGAGTCCAAAACAAGGGCAAAAGTGTGTGGAAAAGTAGATACGACGGAGACGTATCAGTCTTCTCTTCATCTTCCTTGGACATGAAGATCTGATGATATCTAGAGTATGCATCCAGAAAAGAGAGCAAATCACAACCTGAAGTGGAGTCCACAATATGGTCGATGCACGGCAAGGGAAATGGGTCCTTCGGGCAAGCCCTGTTGAGATCTGTGAAATCTATGCAAAGCCTCCATTTTCCGTTAGCCATACGAACGACCACTGGGTTTGCTAACCATGTTGGATGAAATACTCCTCTGACCAGACTAGCTGCTGCCTCAAGCTTCTTAATCTTTTCGGCAATGAACTGCTGCCTCTCCAAGGCCTGCTTTAGAACCTTCTGCTTGATGGGTCAGGCATGTGGGCGGACACCAAGGTGGTGCTCGATTACCTCCTTGGGAAAAACAGGGATATCAGATGGTTGCCAGGCAAACACATCAATATTCGCTCGCAGGAAGGCAACGAGCGCGCTTTCCTATTTATCATCAAGGATGGTGCTGATAGTAAAGGTACCATCAACACCAGCCAGCCCTGCCGGGACCTTTTTTACATGTGGTGCAGCAGCCTTGCATCTCTTGCTGTTGGAACTCTCCGGCAAGTCATCAATAGGCGCAGCGCACTCTGAAGAGGTACGCTTCCCAGATTCCTTGCTGGTGTCCCTACTATCCTTCTTCTTCGCTTTGTCTTCCTTGGCGGGGATCGCTGCTGCCGCGGCCTCTGCCGCGACTGCGTCCCGGTATATCTTATCCACTCAAATGATTGTGTCTTTCTTGTCTGACGGAATGAAAATGACTCCTACCAGCCCTGGCATCTTCAAAGTGTTGTAGGCTTAGTGGGATGCTGCCATGAATTTTGCTAGAGCTGGGCATCCAAGGATCCCATTGTATGGTAAGGGGAGGTCGACCACATCAAACACAACCTTCTCAGTCTGGTAGTTCAACTCTCCCCCAAATGTCACTGGCAACATGATCTTTCCCTTAGGATGACTCCTGCCGGGATTGACTCCTTGAAACGTGCCCGTGACCTTTAGTTCTTCCTCTGCTATCTGAAGCTTGCTGATAACCTTTGGGGAAATCAGATTCAAACCCGGCCCCGCTGTCAACCAACATCTTTGTGACTTTGAGGTTGCAAATTGTTGGTGAAACCAACAATGGCAAGAACCCTACCATGGTAGTGCAGTCGGGATGGTCCTCATCGTCAAAGATGATGGGCATGCGTGACCATTTGAGCGGCTTCCAAGACTCTGTCGCTGGCTCCATGACATTGACCTCACGCGCCCACCGTTTAAGGTGGCGGTGAGAGGAGTGCAAAGATGCACCCCCGTCAATGCACAGGTCGTCAGTGGCCTTCTGGAATTCCTGTTCACTGGTTTCCTCTTCATCCCCTCTGTCGGGGATATACCCCGCGGTATGACCCGGTCGAAATTGGCGACTCACAGGTGACCCGCCCGGAGCTTGGAGATTCACAAATAACCTACCAGATCTTGGCGACTCATTAGTAACCCGGCGGGCGGGTCAGATTGAGAACAAGGCCCAAAGCCCAGAAGGCTGGCTCACGTTATGATGGGCCGGATTAAGAGGAAAGGGATGACGAATATTTCCTTTACGAGGAAGCAAGACCCGGACTTGTAATTAACTTGTAAGAGAAGATAGACTAGTCCTAGTCCTACTAGGACTCCACATGTAACCCGCCCCTCTAACTCCATGTATACATCTTCTATTCCTAAATAGATAGTACAACCCACTAGTATCTTTTTTCCAAAACATGCAAGTATGGCACAAGAACTATATAGTGTGCCAATAACTTTGAAAGATGGTCGCTGGATGAAGCTAACCCGACAGTGCAGAGATAGTCAAATCCGAGCACTACTGGCCGTTGGATATCATCAACATTCCACCAGATCTGCCACATGTACAATTTAGGAGACTCCATGGTTGAACTTAAGCATAATGCACAAACCTAAAAACACAAGCACTTCTCCTTTGTTCTAGAATCTTCTGTATCATAATTGATTATTTTTTTCTAAATGAATTGCCATTATTTGTTTTTTACTTTATGATTTACAATGCACAACCCCATGAATCTTAACATTTTTATAAAAGTAATTGATTTTGAATGAGATGAACTATAAGAACTAAACGAACATCTACATCATGCATATATGACTCAAAGCTTTACATGCTATAGTATGTATTTATTCATAATTTGGCTTCTTAATCTCATGCGTTCAATACATGTGTACATTACTAGTTTTGAGTAGAGTAGCAAATTTCACGCGGCCCCGGGTATATCAAAATGCAGGGCCCATGCATCATTGCCTTTCGGTCGAACCTACGTCCACAATTTTTTGTACGTACTATATCTCCACTGGTCCCCGAACCGAAAATGCTGCCTCGTTCCCGTAAAACCAAGCGGCCCACACATATTTAAGGCGTCGACTCGAAACCGTTTACTACAACGTGGCCCCGCATGCCGTAGTACTCCTACAAACCCTACCGCCGCACTCATCATCGGTTTTCTTCAAGAGGACGAGGGAGAGGCCGATTTGTAGTGGAGGCACTTAAAAAAAAGGATCTGTAGTGGAGACCCCTACCCTAGGGTGCCCTAGGTAGCTGCCGCACGCTTCATTGTTTTCTCTTTTCTTTATGCTCTTGCACCCTAGAGTGAAATGATGGTAACTTCGTTCGTCCAGCTTAATGCGGGAAAGGTGGGGCTTTGTGATTTGACCCCTCATCGCTCATTTTCTACTACTGCGGCGCTACGACCGGGGTGCCTCCAATTCCAACCGCTGCTCCGAACTGTAATTTGGTGCATCACACGTGGAACAAGACGGTGGATGAGCCACATGTCGGCCAAAGGGGTCATGTTAAGTGTGTCGCCATTTCGTGTGTGGAATGACCCTGCTTGAGTTGCTACGCCAACACGACAGGAGCAGCCTACCACTTGGTTTTGCTCCTTGGTGAATCCCGACTATATTGATCTAAAAAGATACATGCTGAACTACCCTCTCCGTCTCGGTTTTTTTTATTTTTAGGCGTCTTGGTTTATAGGGCCTGCACGTAGTTCTAGGTCATCCATTTGACTAACTAAATATGAGTTACTATGTCACAAAAAGTATATCATTGGATTCTTAAGCGGATGTAGTTGTATTCAAAAGTCGAGGGCGGGGCTTTTCCTGCGCGGTAGGCGGGGCAGTTCCGCCTAGTCGGTTCGACAGAGACGCGAGAAGAGGAGAGAGTAGGCTGCTGCAAACGTAGGGCTGTGTGATTTGACAGCGAGTTACTGCTGGACAGGTGGGGCCCCGTGATTTGACTTGCCATTATCATTTTAACTGCGGCACTACGACCGGCGTGAGTCTCCCAGATTCCTGACCACCTCCATACAGGTGCATCTCCCAATGCTCCACCATGTAGTAGAGGCTGGCTCTTGCATGAGAGCCCACTTATCCACTTCTTCCTTGCCTCTCTTTCCTCCACATATGCAAAAATGCCATGTAAAGCGCACTATTGTACTTACTTTTACTTGATCCTACAGGTGCTTAAGCTTGCCACATAGGCATAAAGTCTGAAGTGGCAAGTTAATCAAGAAGAGAGAGACTAATTTGGTGACCCAAGGAAGAAACGGTGCTAAGCGCGTGTACCTAGGTGAAAAGACAATTTTGAGTCTATAGCTAATTAAATAAAGCAAACTTAGCAACACCATTTCATTGGAAGTGGGCACTCCTTGGCAAATGCAATAAATACTAGTACTCCTTGTGTCCCATAATATAAGAACGTTTTTGGCACTACACTAGTGTCAAAAACGTTCTTATATTATGGGACGGAGGGAGTATGAAGAAAGAGATAGAGAGAAGAATAAAAAATACACTTATATCCAACCTTATAGCCAAAACCTTGTTGTAGTATGAGTGACTAAGTGATGACTATGTATGACAAGCCAACATCAGATAGCCTAACGCACCATGTTAAATCTCCAAGGGCGCGACCGCACAAGCGACGCGACGGTCATGGTAGGCGCGACCACGATATGGGCTGCTGCCAGCCCTTGGATCTGAGATCAAACGACCGCATGCTAAGTTGCTGAAAATTTGCAGAATAACCCTCCAGGATAGGATATTCACCCATAGGTCTAGAATCACGCCATGCAACCGTTCGATCTCAGATCCAAGGGCTCTCGGAAGCCCGTATCATGGGAGAATGGAAAGCCACTACCCTGCCGTTCGCACGCTGGCAGTTCGCTCCTACTCGTCCCCGCACGTCCTTCAATACTACGGCGGTTCGCTCCTAGTCGTCACGTCCATTCACATTACGGCAGTTCCACTAATCCTAACCCTCCTCCCAAATCCATGGCGTCCCAAATCTCCACGATCGGCGGTGAGTACAAGGTTAGAACCATCACCGACGATGAGTTCGACGTCATCTACACTCATTCTTCCGGCACGGTGAAAGGATGCCTTTCTCGCTTCACATGCATGTTCGAAAACTCAGATGATGAGTGGGTCGTTGGGCTAGATGTTGAGTACACCACAGTCCTGGGATGAGAGAAGGATCTAAAGGATGAAGAGAGAAAGAAGCCCGCCGTGATCTAGGTTTGCGTACATAAAATTTGCTTGGTCTACCACATATGCCATGCCGACGTTGAGTGCCAGGATTTTAAGAACTTCCTCAAGGACAAAACAGTGAAATTCGTTACTGTAGACTTTAAGAACGACGAAGAAGTCCTGGGTCGGATCGGCCTCGTTGTAGGCAACCCCTTCGACCTCTAGAAGAATCGGCTGCTGCCCTCTCGTCACCCTTCAATGCTTACCCTGGCAGGAGCCATGGTTCATCCTTCGTACGGTAAACTAGAGAAGCCTCCATACACGTTTCATCGTCATGCATGGCAGTGGAATGTACTAGATATAGACCACATCCACTATGCTGCAATGGATGGCTACCTTTGCTTCAATATCTACAAGGGTTGGATGAAGAGCAACAGCCAAGTGTGCTGTTCAAGCAAAGAAGTATCGGCCAAGAGGAAGAGGGACAAGGACGAAGTCGAGGACGTGGACGAGGACTCCAAGTAAGGTGGTAGTGTCGTTGCTCATGGTGGTTCTACACTTCTAATGCAGTGTCTACCGGATTAGTTGCATAGTTTAATTTTAGGTGTGCTTAGTTTAATTTGAGGGGTGTGTTGTGCTGAGCCCCCAGCAGAACTATGTTATGTTTCTTTTTGTTACTTTAACTCTTCAGTATGTACATACTACTAGTATTTCTTCAATAGAATTTAGCACCCCAATTAAGCACGTACTAGCTTTTTTTAATAGTACTATATGCATAATTTGGCGACGAGCGCTCTCTATATGTACCACCTTTTTTTTAATTTCAATTTTTGCTCCATGGCGCAATCCATCGATAGTACTACTATACAAAAGTATACATTTTTTAAAAGGCTAGAGTACTGTTCATCACATATATAGCCAGTTAAATTCTCAACCTAGAACGACGTGCATGCCATGTAGTAAACCAATACGGAGGAAGTATAGTAAAAATGAGGTCATTTTACCGAGCGATCGGCGGGGGAGCATGGCCTATCATGCGGTCCCACGTGTCATGATGTACCAAGGCGATGCGTGTGTCCCTCTTGAGGCAGAAGGAATATTAGTACGTGGTTTGAGATGATGGCGAACCAAAGTGTGAAATAATGGTTGCTTCGTTCGTCTGGGAAGGTGCGACATTGTGATTTGACGTCTCATTGCTCATTACTACTACTGGGCCAGTACGAGTGGGGTGCGTCCCCCCTGCTGTTCTGCACTGTTATTTGGTGCTTGACACGTCGACCCGGTTGCTATATGTCCCACATGTCGGTGACAGGAAGTACAAAATTCATGAAAGGGAGCGTCGACAGAGGAGTATACTACATAATTCATGAAAGGGAGCGACTTAGTTTTGGAAAAATCTGTTTTTACGGAGTACGTACCCACTAGGGTTTATAGGGCTCATCTAAAAAACATCCGTTTTTCCATTTGATAAGTCTCAATTCTACTATACTAGTAGTAGCAAGGTTGTGAGAATCGTGATCCTGAATCGGATCGGAGCTCCGTTGGTAGGATCGCAAATCGTAGAATCTTCACTATCAGGATCGTAGAAACATAGATTTTATGAACCAAAATTGTAGAATCAAAGGGGTTAGTTTGGATCGTAAAGTCATAGAACCGTACAACAGAATCGTGATTCTAACAACCTTGAGTAGTAGTACCATTACATGTTGGATTTCGAGGTGCGTTAGATCACCCGACGCAAGCAGTGTCAAGAGGAAACTAACCAATGCATGTACAAGTTCATGGAAATTTAGTGGTCATTCATGCATTCATTCTAATTAATGCCTCGGTAAACATAACTTCTTGAGAAAAACTAGCGTACTAATTACTTTTGCAAACTACGAAATTAATTCGACCACTCACCGTCTACCTTGGTTGGAGAGATTTTGAAATTGAGCCATAAACTGGAAAGGAGGGAGTAGTAACTCTTGTCTCGATTACTATTTGTGGCCTTGTATAGATGCAAAATGTACTTTTTTATCATGGCCTTGTATAAGTAAATGGAGGGAGTACTAACCAAAGTACGTAGTAGGGACGAGGAGTAAATGGAGGGAGTAATAAAATTTTCTCCTCCTGCTGCGAGCCACCGCGCTCGTGGGCGAGGAAGCGGGCGTAAGGCGTAGTAAGCAAGCTTCACCTCATCCTGCGAGCCACCGCGCCCGTGGGCAGGGGAGACGGCGTACTAAGCAAGCTTCTCCTCATTCTGCGAGTTGACGGGACACATCAAAAGTACTCCGGTGTATAGAGCCTTGCCTCTAAGGTAGGCCCCACATGGTTTGCCTCTTTTTTTAATTTAACATAATGCGTCAAGTCGCAATTTGTTTGTTCACCCGTGGTAGATGATCCTCCCTCCACCAAGTGGACAACCAGTACACATGCCAAATTACCACGTGGGCTGCCTTTTTCGTATAGAAATGAGCTCCACCGTGTACCCGCATGGGTGTTGTTGGAAAAGAGACGAGAGTACGTGCGCCGTGCGTGCACCTCTTCTCTTCGTGCACGTCCCCCACCTACGTGGGCGTGTGTGAGAGAGATACAAACCTAGAAATGATGCACCATCCACCCCCATGCCTCCGCCCAGTCCGACCACCAGTCACCACCACGCCCCACTCCTCCTCACCTTATCTCTCATCTTTCTCCCTCCATTTTTATATACAAGGGGCCACTATCAAAATTACAATTTGCAAGTATACAAGGCCACTAACACTAATCGATGCAATATTAATGGTGTTTGCCTCGTGGTACTAGCAAAGGTGGACATTAATTATCCCTTGCATGCATGCGGGAGTTTGTAAAAAAATGCATCTTGATGTTCCGTGCAATGCATGGGCATCTTGCTAGACCATGAAAACAATACATGGCAAAATTCCACGGCGAACGAGGGATTTGAATCTGTTGGGAGGGGTTATTTGGATCTTGACCGGGGTAGCCAAAATATTGGCAACTACTTCGCCATGGCCGGCACTGGCTCGAGTTCATCCTAACATTCCCCTCTTCTGTGGAGCCCATGCGGGGTCAACGAAGGTCCTCGCAACAAAAGGATCCGGCAAGACACCTGCTGTGTACACCGGCGTCGCCTCCGCGGTGGCCTTCATGGGACCCAAGCGGCGGCGGCCTCCCGTGTTCTACTTCTCCTCGATGATGGCGGCGAACGCGGAGGCGCTGGCCACCGACTCGCCGCTCTCCGTGCACCCGGCTTCTGTTGCTGCTTGCATGCCGCGGCCGCTGACATGGGAGTCTCGGCCACAGAAACGGGAGACGCGGTACGAGGCGGCGGCGTGGACGGCAGCAACAATGCCCGTGCGCCGCTCCTCGTCGAGCTGGCCTGGAGCGGCGAGTTGCTGAACCGCGCACCGGCTTGGGGCAGCAACTGGCTCCGTCGGGCGAGGGGAGGGAGGTGGATCAGCGAGCTGCATAGCTCGTATCCGGCGGGCTACCTAGCCGGCTTGGATGCGGAATAACTACTCGTCGTAAGCCATTGTAAGAGTGGACAAAATGGTGGAGGAGATAGGGGAGCGGCGGAGGTGTGCGATTCTTGGCCGGCGTTTGGCCTCGTTTAAATAGGAGATTAAATAGACGGCGGACGGGAGGAGCTTGGCCGGCATTGCGTTTCACGCCGGCCCGGTCATGAACGGACGTGTGTCCAGAGTGGGTTTCTCGGCTTCCACACGGGCGGGTTTCATGGAGGCGTTTGAATGCAGCACGGAGGCGTGTTCAGCCGGGCGTGCCGCGAGTGGCACCCTCGATTCTAACCTAGGACACCGCGCCGTTCTTCCACTGACGTGTGGGCTCTTTGCATGCATGGCCTGCATGTCAGTGACCCAACGCAGGCAGCGCACAGCAGAGGAACCTTTGGTGGGCCAGGGCGGTCAGAGGCGGGCATTTCATAAACCGATGATTGTTCATTGAGTGTGACGTCATCTTTTTTAATGTAGATAAGCCTACTATGTTGATAGCCCGTTCGATACGTTGTGATTCATAAAGACCGCTGCAAACATCAATGTTCTGCTTATCACAGATAAGATTGATTAATACCCGTAACAATCCATGTCCTTAACAAAGGGTGCATGCACGTATAGGTTGAGCGTGTGACTTGCGTCGTGTGCTGTGTGCATGCAGGCGTGCGAGTGTTGCGTGCATGCAAGGGTACGTTTCAGTGTTGCATGCATGGGTGCATACGTGCGTGTGTTCATGAGTGCATGTGTACGTGTTAGTGTTGCACGCCAGCATGTTTGCGTGTGTATGTGTCAGTGTTGCACGCCTACATGCGTGCGCGTCTTGCGTGCGTGCATGTGTACATGCGGGGTGAGGCTACACATCAGTCGACTGACTTTTTCATCTCTAGTCACTAGATTTTCCAGCCGTTGGATACGAAATCAAGGGCCTCCAGTTTATCATCAAACTGCACCCCCCCCTGAGCCGCCAGCCACCACCAGCCGAACCACCAGCCCCCGCCGCCCGCGGCCGGCCCGCCCTCCCCGAAACCACTCCCCACCGATGGTCTGCCGCCGCATCGGCCATCCCTCTAGCCCCCCCCCCCCCCCCCCCCCCCCCCCCCCCGCCGAGCTTTTTCTCTAAGGATCCCCACCCCACCGCCCAATGAACACCCCCCGACCGCCGGTGACTGCTAACCAGAGGTCTCACGACTTCGAATACCCACCGACCACTAATTTATTACCATTTTTGTCCTTCATATACGCGCTGACAGGTGGGCCCTATGGTAATGTGCGTTACTGAATGTGGACCATTTGACTGGTCAATTGATCATGTTATCAAAAAATTACGGAGTTGTATGGTGATCCAGTGACCGTATGATCACCCTAAAATGTACTCCTATTTTATTAACACAGTACAGACTCAAACTACCATTTCTTTCTTTCATATACAGGCTGACAGGTGGGCCCCACGGTTACGCGCCCCGATGGTGCAACACTAGTTGTGCCGCGTGGAACGTTTGACTGGTCAATTGGTTGTGTCATCAACAAAATACAGAGTTGTACGGGTGAGCCAGTGACCGTATAATCATGATATGTATTTGTTTAACACGGTATATACGCAAGGGCTCATATATACGCGCAAGCACTCACCTCTATAAGCGCACACACGCGAACCCTACCCCTATGAGCACCTTCGAGAGAGTGGGCCAGCATATATGATCTTGAGATTTTACGAAGTCACCATAGGTGCCTCGTAGTCGAGTGGAACGTCTCCTCCCACTGAACGTACATCGCCGGAAAATACTAAAATTAAGACAAGATGAATGTGAGCACCGGGACTTTAACCTTGGTGGGCTCGAGAAACCACTGTCCTCTAACCATCCAACCACATGTTGGTTAGCACGACAAAATGTATATGGTGACTGTGATGAGCTTATTCTGAAGTCCAGTGACCATATCATGCTTTCGCTTCAAATACAATGACCGTAAGTGTCGTCAACAAAATACGGAGCACGCATCAAATGCAAAGTCTGTTAGTGTCATCAACAAAATATGGAGATGTATCATGAGCTAGATACCGTTGTACTATTGTATATGCTTATTTTCTTAGTGGCCGATTGCGTGTGTGGTGTGGTGGGCACATCATTTCTAGTTGTGGTGGGTCAACATGAAGACTCATGGGTTGGTTCCATCCTGCGCCACATATAGGTTGGACCGAGACGTGTTATACGAAGACACATGTGGAGGACTCGGCGTACAAAATGAAGCTACCCGAGTCGCGGAGGACTCTATCCCCACTGGTGATAAGACGACTATATATGATTTGTAACCCTAGGCCCTTAGTATGTTATACAAGCTTGGGGGCTAGTTCGTCGATAGTATACACACACGCACAATGCCTGGTATTCACGTGTACTTTGTACACACCCCTATCACTAATATACAGTACCAGGAGTAGGCTCTTTCTTCAACTGCAATTGAATTCTAGCATGTGCATGTATTTATTTCATATTATCGATCCATAGAGTGAGAGCGGTTTGAAATACAGGCGATGGATGCTTTTGCAATTCATATATAAACATTAATTAGTGAACTCCATGTTGTTAGTGTGAAGCACTTTATACATTTGTCACTTGCATGGATACATTCCAAATTGCTAGCTACGAAATAGAATACATCTCGAATTCAACATAAAGGGGGTTTCGAAGATTCGAATTCATAGGAAGTCCATTCATCTATTTGAACCCGAGATAATGGCATTTGTAAATCAGATGTAAAAGGGGGCATCAATCTTTGTTGTGAGTTTGAACATGCTATATATATATTCATACGCATATCTAACTTTTTTTTGCAACCAAGGAGATTATATCTGGAACCATGCATGAACTGAGGTAAGTTACATATTTTTTAATATATACTCGTGTACAATGAATATTCAAATGTACCCCCTCCATTCCAAAATAATCGTAGCTTTAGGATTTTCAAGAGTAAAGATTTGTGAAGTTTGACAAATCCTAAAAGTTCAATTCAAGAGAACCAAAAACGTTAATGCTTTTGCTCCCAAATATTGAACGAAGCACCAAATAGGCCTCTGGTCACCCGAAACCGCGCGAGACTAATGTTTTGGTGGCAGGAAATTACTGTCCTGACTCTGGCCCGTGTAGCCTATCGGCCCGATGTCCGAAGGTCCAAACCGGGGTAGGTTTGTAACTTCACCAAGACGCCAGAGAAGCATTCATACGCCATGGGCGCCTACCCATGCGCTCGGCCGAAATCTATCCCGCCCACATTTGGGACACCTGACATGACTGTCCTACCCCCAACCCGCAATATGTCCGAAATTTTAGATGGGGGGAAAGTTTGTAACTTTCCCCAAATTTCAAACAAGCACGTCTCAAACCAAAACATTGTTCCCCCTTAGTTCCCCGCCTCCCTCCGTTTCCCCATTCATACTCCATGGGCGCGAAAAAGCCCTCTCCACCAGCCGCAAAACCCCAGCCTCCTCCGTCCTCCACCCCATAGCGGCCAATCCACCGCCGCCCTCCTCCATCACGCTGGAGCCGGTACCCCGACGTCGTCGTCCAACGCAACCACAACCGCAACGCCCTCAAGGACTTAGCAGCTGAAGCCGAGGCAGAGCTGCCTACACGACGCCGACGCCGACGTGCGCCGTACCAGAACCACTCCGACCATGCCGTCCTGCACCTCACTGCTGCGGCTCCACTGTCGCAACCGTCCACCGCACTGGAGCCGTTCCCGCTAAGCCGTCGTTCGCCGCCTTGGATCTGCTTCCCCGCCGCCGACAGACGGCCACCGCACCACACTCAACAACTTGGCCATGGGTTCGTCCAAGGCTGCACCATCCTCCACAACTTCTGGTTTTCAGCGAACAACAAGAAGATCATCGGAAAAATAGAAGGAGGACACAGCACTGCTAGCAGAAATAGGTACTCCTCTTTCCTTATTCGTGCAAATCTTACGTCTCCGCTCACACCATATTCATCCCACGAAAGAAACTAGTTGAGCGCTTCTTACTACATCTTCTTCGTGATACTAAATGCACAAGGTTTCCTCCCTTTTACTATTTCACCTTTCCTAGAGGTCAGTAGCCCGCCTGGATTTCAATTCAGGGTCAGTCGAACCGCAATTAAAAGAAGCATCACCCGCTTAGGCGCGCGGAGCACCTAGTCCGCCTGTTCCCGGGGGAAGCGGGGTGTGGGACACAGGAGCTGCTTGCACCCGATCTGGAGGTCGGTAGGGCTTGAATGGATGGCCGGGGGGCGGTGCCAAGCACGGCGGTGCGGTGAGGTCGAGGGGAGGGCGCAGCAGGGGAGGAATACTGGGCCGGTGGTCGCTGGCGTTTCGAGGAAGATCGTCAACACTGACTGGCTGGAGGTAGATGAAGGCGATCTGCCCGTTCTTTGTACATTGGATGGTGCAGAAAAAATGGACTGACCTATTTTCTTTCAGTCGACTGTTATTTTCATAGAATCCTGTAGTAATTTAGTGTGACATGCATGTTGTAGAGCTATCATATGTCTCCCGTAATTTATTTCTCACTGACCTGCTATCTGCTACCTTTACACTATACTAATTGTGCACACACTTCACCCATACTCACACTATTGTTTTTTTCTGCATGGGTATTTCAGACTCTGATGCAGTGTTGATGAATGCAGAAAAGAAAAGACATAAGTCGCTCCTGTGTAATTCAAAGATAAGCACTATGCGTTCCAGCGCTCTAACGGGTGCAGTGTCAGCAGTTGGAGACAGTAAACGTAGCTCTGCAGTTGATGATCTCAATTGCCACACACAACCATCCCAGGTGCTTGCTTTAACTTTGTGCTATCAAATGTGGTTGCATGTTGCATATGGTGTCTAGCTTGTATTTCTTCCAATTTGGTTAAATTGCATCTGCTTACTTTACACATTATACCTTTGATAATGACATGCCTTCCTGTTTTCGATACATACTACATATGTCTATTAACCATGTTCATACATCAAACTAATGCTCTTTTGTATCCCTCGTCAATCACTTATGATGAGACAATCACCCGGGTGGGTTACTGTGAGACGCCATACTCATTTAAAGAGTGCAGTGTCATCCTCCCCACATGATTCTCAAGAAACAACAACGCTAAATGAAGATAGTCAACGTAGCTCTCTAGTTGATCACCGCAATTCCCCCACACCACCATTGCAGGTGCTTGCTCTTACTTGGCAGTGTGATATGTGGTTGCATGTTGCATATGGCGTCTACCTTGTAATGCTTCTAATTAGGGTAAATTGCATCTGCTTAGTTAACACATTATACCTGTGAATATGGCATGCCTTCTTGTTTTCGGTACATACTACGTCTTTCTATTAACCATGTTCTTAAATCAAACTACTTTTCTTGTGTATCCCTCATCAATCCTCCTAATTTGTTAAATTGCATCTCCTTAGCTTACACATTATACATGTGAATATGACACGCCTTCCTGTTTTTGGTACATACTACATCTGCCTATCACACCATGTTCTTACATCAAACTACTGTTCTTGTGTATCCTGCGTCTATCGCTTATGATGAGACAGTCACACGCGTTGGTTAATATGAGACGCAATACTCTTATAAAGAATACAATTTCATCCTCTCCACATGATTCTCAAGAAACATCAAGCCTAAATGAAGATATTGAACGTAGCGCTGTACCTGAAGACCACACTTCCCCTACACCACCATCACTCGTGCTTGCTCTAACTTCGCAGTGTGATATGTGGTTGCATGTTGCATACGGTGTCTAGCTTGTAATGCTTCTAATTAGGGTAAATTGCATCTGCTTAGTTTACACACTATACATGTGAATATGACATGGCTTCCTATTTTTGGCACAAACTACATCTATGTGTTAACCTTGTTCTTACATGAAACTACCTCTCTTCTGTATCTTGCATCAATCACTTACGATGAGTCACCTTTATTCATTGCATATTGCATATTATTTCTAGCCTGTTGCCATGTATTGCTTCTAATTTGGTCAAATACATTTGTTAGGGCACCCTTTTAATTTGGCAGAGTGATATTGGTTTCATCTTTCATATGGTTTCTAACTTGCATCGATTCTAACAAGTTCAAGCACCTTGTGCTTAATTTACACTTTATACATCATACATGTCAATATGTCACGACGTCCTGTTTTTCATACATATTCCATCCTCCTATCATGCGGCTGCCTTACATGAAAGTAGTGTTCGTCAGTATCATGCATCAATGAGTTCTGAAGAGCAAATTTTATTCCTTTTTCTTGTGGGTTTGACTTGACAAGGCAAAATCAAGAAAGAGGAAGGAAAAGAGTAAGGAAGGCGATGGTGGTGGTCCTCTGCAGCAACGTAAGTGGAGCATTTGTACCAATTCTCCTTGTACTGATGGTGCATTACAAGGTCCAAGTCTCCGCTCCCCTACTCCACCATCCAAGGTGCACTACTGGAATCAGAGAATTTGCCAGCAGCCAGTTCTTTGCCGTCAGCCAGCTGACGTCAAAGGAGCTCTTTGCCGTCAGCTTACAGAAAAAGGACGGCAAAGAACTGGCTGATGGCAAAGAAGGTCTTTGCCATCAGCCAGTTCTTTGCTGTCCGCTAGCAGACGGCAAAGATTCTTTGCCGTAAGCTGGCAGACGGCAAAGAGGGAGGTGGTCCACACTAATGGGCTGATTAGGGAAAACCTAACGGGGCCGCTCTTTGCCGTCTGCTAGCAGAAGGCAAAGAGTAATAAAGAGGACGGCAAAGGGGGGCGGACGGCAAACATTTAGGCTACTAACGGCCGAGCCCCACCCCGCCCATCTCTCTCGATCTGTTTCTGTCCCCCTCCTCCCCGACGACCACCGCCACCCGCCGCCGCCCCGCCCCCCGCCGCCGCCCCCTTGCCCCACCTCCCCTCGCCCCACCGTCCCAACCACCCGCCGCCGCCGCCGCCACCCGCCACCGCCCCCTAGCCCCACCGCCCCTCGCCCCATCGCCCCCACCACCCGACACCGCATCGGCGCCCCGTCGACCGAACGTCGCCCTGCCCCGGTGCCCGGCGCCCGAACGGCGCCCCCCTGGTGCCCCGCCGCCCCACCACCTGCCCGTCGGCCCCTGCGCCCGCCGCCGCCCCCGGAGCCAGGCTCGCCGCCGGCTCCAGCGCCCACGCCGCCCCCGGAGCCAGGCTCGCCGCGGGCCCCCTGCGTCCGCCTCGCCGCGGGCCCCCTGCGTCCGCCTCGCCCCCCAGGAGCCAGGCCCGCCGCCGCGGGCCCCCTGCGTCCGCCTCGCCCCCAGGAGCCAGGCCCGCCGCCGCTGCCCTAACCACGTCCGTCCACCACCACCCTACGACCATCCTCCATCCTCCATCGAGAGGAGCCAAGGTGAGAATTTTTTTTGTTTTTTCTACTGTTTCTTTGTTGTTTAGGTTTAATTAGGTTATTGTTAGGTTTAGGTTAGTGGTTGGTTTAGGTTAGTGCTAGATTTAGGTTTAGATAATTAGAAGAAGAAGAAAGTTGAAAAAAAGAAGAAGAAGTAGAAGAAGAGGAAAAAGGAAAAAAGGAAGAAGAATAAGAAGAAAGTTGAAAAACAGAACAATATAGAAGAGGAAAAAAGAGAAGAAAGAAGAAGAAGAAGAAGAAGAAGAAGAAGAAGAAGAAATAGGAGGAGGAGGAGGAGGGAGGAAGAGGAGGAGGAGGAGGAAGAGGAGAAGAGGAGGAGGAGGAGGAGGAGGAGGAGGGAGGAAGAGGAGGGGGAGGAGAAGAAGAAAAGGCTGTGACGTGCCCCGACCGCGACCCACACCCCGACCCTGACACCCCGACCCCGACATGCTACCCCGACACCCCGCCCGACCCCCCGACCCCGAAACAGCACCCCGACCCAGACACGGCACCCCGACCCCTGACACCCCGACCCCGACACGACACCCCGACACCCCGGCCCGCCACCCCGACTATCGGTGTCAAAACCGGCAGATCTCGGGTAGGGGGTCCCGAACTGTGCATCTAGGCGGATGGTAACAGGAGACAAGGGACACGAAGTTTTACCCAGGTTCGGGCCCTCTTGATGGAGGTAAAACCCTACGTCCTGCTTGATTAATATTGATGATATGGGTAGTACAAGAGTAGATCTACCACGAGATCAAGGAGGCTAAACCCTAGAAGCTAGCCTATGGTATGATTGTTGTATGTTGTGTTGTCCTACGGACTAAAACCCTCCACTTTATATAGACACCGGAGAGGGTTAGGGTTACACAAAGTCGGTTACAATGGTAGGAGATCTAAATATCCGCATCGCCAAGCTTGCCTTCCACGCCAAGGAAAGTCCCATCCGGACACGGGACGAAGTCTTCAATCTTGTATCTTCATAGTCCAGGAGTCAGGCTGAAGGTATAGTCCGGCCATCCGGACACCCCCTAATCCAGGACTCCCTCAGTAGCCCGTGAACCAGGCTTCAATGACGACGAGTCTGGCGCGCAGATTGTCTTCGGCATTGTAAGGCGGGTTCCTCCTCCAAGTACTTCATAAAAGATTATAAACACTAAGGATAGTGTCCGTCTCTGCAAAATAAGTTTCCACATATTGCCATAGAGAGAATAATATTTACACAAATCTAATCTGCTAACGTATTCCGTAGCGTGACATCACACTGCGGCCAAGTCCTTTATTCGAATCGTTTTTACTTCTCCACCTCAGCGCATTTTGCGAGGCGGTTTCCTTGGCACGTCTTGTCAAAGCAGAGATTGTGTCCCCTTTATTTACGGGATTCTCATCAATACGGACGTGGGTAACCCAACCGCGCCATTTATCACGGTGCTTGGGGGATAAGCGAGTTTTACCAGGCTGGTGGGGACGCATAGTCGCATCCGCCCATATAAGGGGATAAGGATCCACCTTTTTACCTACGCCTTCTTCCTCCTTTGGTTATCCATCTTCTGCGCACTCGAGCTGCAGCGCCCAAGCCCGCACTTCCCACCTCAACCTTCTCGAGCCATGTCCGGAGCGGGAGGCAAGTGGATGGTCTCCTCCATCACGGAGGGCCATATCGAAAAACTGAGGAAGGCCGGATACTTGTCTAACGTCATCGCGCACCGGCTTCCCAAAAAGGGGCAGCTCCTCCCCACCCCAAGGCCCCATGAGAGGGTTGTATTCCTTCCCCACTTCCTCCGCGGACTGGGTTTTCCTCTCCACCCGTTCGTCCGGGGGCTCATGTTCTACTATGGCCTGGATTTCCACGATCTGGCCCCAAACTTTGTCCTCAACATCTCGGCGTTTATCGTCGTGTGCGAGGCTTTCCTCCGCATCCGCCCCCATTTTAGCCTTTGGCTCAAGACCTTCAACGTCAAGCCGAAGGTGGTGCGCGGCAACCAGGCGGAGTGCGGAGGCGCCATGGCGGGCAATATAGCCAACGTCCTATGGCTCGAGGGCTCCTTTGTGGAGACCCTGAAGGGGTGGCAATCGGGGTGGTTTTACATCATCGAGCCGCGCGACCTTGAGTGGGTTGCAGCCCCTGAGTTCCGGTCCGGACCCCCTACGCGGCTCACGTCCTGGAAAGAGACGGGCCTGTCGTGGGGCAACGAGGGAGAGGTGACTGGATTGCAAACATGCATCCAATCCCTGGTGAACAAGCAACTCAAGCTTGTCAATGTAGTCCAGGTTATGCTCGTTCGCCGGATCCTCCCGTGTCAACAACGGGCCTTCAACCTGTGGGAGTTCAACCCGGCGCAACACCAAACTTTGAGTAGGCTCTTCGACACGACGTACGAAGATGCCTGGAAGGTGCTATTCAAGGGCGCCGAGGCTCCTGCATCCGCATCCGAGGATCGCGGATTCAGCACGCAGCGTCAAGCTAGTGCGGTGAGTTATCTTTACCTTTCACAGGACATTTGTTTCTCATAGTTTGACTCTATGCGGGATCTAAACTCCCTTACCTTTGACAGGATTGGCAGGTGTAGTCCGGACAGATCGATTGTCCGGCTCCTTTGCCCGAAGACCCAACCGATGCTCGTTTATCAAAGCTGCTGGTTCCGGCACCTTATGTGGTGCCAGAGAAGAAGGCCAAGAAGCAGGCTACAGGGACTCGAAAGAGTGCCTGGCGTCTGGAGGTGTCGGATTCATCATCCAACGAATCCGAGACCACTCCTCCCGTGAAGACAAGGAGGAGGAAGAAGAAACCTCTCCCCCTCCAGCGGGGGGAGGAAAGAAGAGGAAGGCCGTCCCAACAGGGGAGGCCGAAGGGTCCAAGAAGGGGAAGACCCTCCCTCCGGACTACTCCATCGACGCCGACGAGGGCGAAGAGGAGTGGCCGCACAGGGCCAAGCGCCCGGCGGAATCGTAAGTATTCGGATACCAGAGTAACTCATGATATTCCTTTGTTGCATAGCTTTTCCTTATGTGCTGCAAGGCGATTAAGTTGGGTAACGCCAGGGTTTTCCCAGTCACGACGTTGTAAAACGACGGCCAGTGAATTGTAATACGACTCACTATAGGGCGAATTCAGTTCCGCCCGCTGCCTCCCCCCGCACTGCGGACGACGCCGAAGTGGCGTCGCAACAAGTTCCGGGCCAAGAGGAGGTGGTCCTGGAGGAGCCGCGAGGCGACCTCCCGGACTTCGGGAGTAAAGGGGACAAGACCCCCAGGGCTCCAAGTCTGGCTTTGCGCCGGACACCGCGTCGGAATCCTCAACGGTTCCGGACTACAGCAGGCGACATCCTTTTAAGAGGAGCAAGCCTACTAAGCCGGCGGCCTCCGTCCAACCGGAGGCGCCGGACAATCTGCTGGAGGTGCTTAAGGGAGCCTCCATCGACGAGGAGCACCGTACTATCATGAGTACGGTGATCCAGAAGGTTCAGTCCGCCAAAAGCGGACTGACTGAAGCTTGTGCTAGCCTTCTAACAGGCTTCGAGGTAAGTAAAAAATATGTAAAATTTTTACTGCATAGACAGTAGCCCCTGATGCTCTGTTTGGCGTTCGGAAAGAAAAGCCGAATAGAGGATCTAATAAATTTCGCAGGAGTCTAACAAAAAATGAGTCAATATGCGTATGCAGGCTTCGCTGCTTGCGACCGCCGCACTGACTGCGGAGGTGGGCACCCTGAAGCAGGGTCTCGAGCGGTCCGAGCAAGAGCTCGGCCTTGCCAAGCAGCAGCTCGAGGAGAAAGAAGGTAAGAGATACCTTATAGAAATATATATATATATAAAGATGCAATTGCAAAAAATGATAGGATTATGCTACTTATTGCAGGGGCCACAACGGAGGTGGCGACCCTTAAGCAGGCGCTGGCCGAGGCCGAGAAGAGAGCGGCCTCAGAGCGCATCGAGCGGGAGAAATTTGAGGCGCAGGTCGGCGAGGCGCGGCAAGAGCTTCAGGCTCTCATGAAAAAACATGAGAGTTTGGAGCTTGACTCGAAGAGTCAAGTGTTCGAGCTCGTGGCGGCCATCCAAACTGCCAAGTCTGCCAAGGCCGAATCCCAGAAGGCCCTCCAGGAGTTGGATGCGGTGAAAAAGATAGCGGTGGGTAAGGCATTCTTTATGCAAAGAAGACATATAAAAGTAAGCTACTTGTTACTTACCTGAATCCGGAGCTCTCCAGGGGCGTTCGCAGATCTTCCCCGTAGCGTATCCGATGCCGCCACATTCTACCGAGCCGAGGAGGGCAGCTCGACGGAGAAGGTGTTTTGGTCTTAGTATGCCGAGGCCGGACACCCTGTACCCCTGAGTGACCAGCTGAAGCAGTTGGTCGAGCTCCACAAGGCGGCCGAACAGGCTATGAAGGGCCTCATAGTTCAGCTGTGGCCTGGAGAGGCTCTGCCTGGGAGCTACTTCGGACTGGTGCAGCGGCTGGTGGCGGCCTGTCCAAGGCTCGAGGTTATTAAGCGCTCCGTCTGCATCGAAGGTGCCCGGAGGGCCCTTGCCCATGCTAAGGTGCACTGGGGCAAGCTAGACGGTGAGAAGCTTGTGAAGGACGGGCCACCGCCGGGGAAAGAGCATCACAAACCTGAGAACTATTATAAGGATGTTATGAAGGGTGCCCGCCTTATGGCGGATGAATGTACGAAGGATGTAATTTTTGAGTAAACTCGCTCGTGTTGTCCTGTGCGCTGAAAACTTGTTCATATGCGCTAAGAAATGCTTTTTGAATTTAAAATATGACTTTCTGTGTGGCCGTTTATCAAAAATTGAGAGATGGCCAGTTGTCGGATTCTGCCCCCATGCCACTAGTGCTGGGGTGTTCGGGATAAACCTGAGCGCTCTTTTTCCCATGTTTGGGTCCTTCGAGGGAGGCGCTCAGCACAACGAACAAGGCAATCGAACTATAATGCTTGAACACTCTCACTTAGCCATAGAACTCTATAATTTTAAATTTCGGCAAAGCCCCTAGTATTTGGAAGACCGAGTTCGGGACGCTATCCACGCCTTGGCCGGACAAAGCCGACTCCTCGCTCTAAGCGACATAAGTCTTTAAGGACTCGAAAAACCTCTCGAACAGCGACCGGTCTCTCACTTCATCATGACAGTCAGTTTTAGCTTTCTCTACTGAGGTGCTCGGCCCAGCTCAACTGGGGCACAATCGCAGTAGTTCTCCTAGTGCTACCTTAGCCGATATAGCGAAACGTAAGGCACCAAAACATAGGAGCCGGGCAAACCCAACTATTGACCCAAGACATGATTCGGAGCCGATGCATATATTGCTATAAGTTCGGGGTGCCGCACTTGTGAAAGTGTTCGGACTTCTCACACCATATTGGGGGGTACTGAAGCCCCTGGCGTATTTGCCATACCACAGTGTACGGGTGCAACATATCATTAATGAACATATATTTGTAAAAAAAAAGGTAATGCAAAAAATAAATAAATACTATGCATTGTTTAAAAAGGCTGTGATTAAAGCAGAACGATACAAATAGCGCGATAAGCAAAACGTTGGACTATTTAACATGTCCGGTCCAGGGGCAGGCCGCGGAATTGTATGCAAAACAGGTATACTGCTCGTGATAGAGACCACCTGGGAGTTCCATAATGCGGCATGGCTTGTCTGCTTCCCTGGTTCTTGCATCGTTTGTGAGGCAGTTGAATTGCCGAACAGGTCGTCCGAAGTATGGAGTCCTGAAAGTAAGAAAAAATTAAAAAAAAGAATTCGGCAGCCCCTAGTACGGTTTAAGCCGTGTTTTGGGCGTGCCATGATGGTGCCCCTTCCCCTGCGCCCATGGTATTTCGAGAGTGTAGTTATGTACGTGAAGCGCTAGTTTTGCTATTTCGCGAGGGCTGGGGTTGGGGCCGCATTGCTACGCCTGCTCAGAACGTGCCAGGCGGTCTTATTGTAGGTTATTCTGGGCACGCTTGACAGTGTCCGGCCTTTTAACGGCCGGACCGGAGAATTGACTAGAGAGGCTGCTTTGTACTTCCGCTGCGAGGGCCGCCGTGTGCTCCTCCGTTCGGAGGGAGCGTTCGGTGTTTCCATTGACCGTGATTACTCCTCGAGGGCCTGGCATCTTGAGCTTAAGGTATGCGTAGTGCGGTACCACATTGAACTTTGCAAATGTGGTTCGCCCGAGCAGTGCGTGATAGCCACTGCGGAACGGGACTATGTCGAAGATTAACTCCTCGCTTCGGAAGTTATCCGGAGATCCGAAGACCACTTCAAGTGTGACTGAGCCTGTACAGTTGGACTCTACACCTGGTATGACGCCTTTAAAGGTCGTTTTGGTGGGCTTAATCCTCGAGGGATCTATGCCCATTTTCCGCACTGTATCCTGGTAAAGCAGGTTCAGGCTGCTGCCGCCTTCCATAAGGACTCTTGTGAGATGAAATCCGTCAATAATTGGGTCTAGAACCAATGCGGCGAACCCACCATGACGGATGCTAGTGGGGTGGTCCCTTCGATCAAAAGTGATCGGGCAGGAGGACCATGGGTTGAACTTTGGGGCAACTGGCTCCATCGCGTATACATCCCGTAACGCACGCTTCCGCTCCCTTTTGGGGATGTGGGTTGCGTATATCATGTTCACCGTCCGCACTTGTGGGGGAAAACCCTTCTGTCCACTGTTGTTCGGCACCCTGGGCTCCTCCTCGTCGTCGCTACGCAGCCCCTTGTCTCTATTTTCGGCATTTAACTTGCCTGCCTGCTTGAACACCCAACAATCCCTGTTGGTGTGATTGGCTGGCTTTTCGGGGGTGCCATGTATCTGGCACAAGCGGTCGAGTATTCGATCCAAACTGGACGGGCTCTGAGTATTTCTTTTGAATGGCTTTTTCCGCTGACCGGATTTGTAGCCTCTGAATCCGGCATTGGCTGCCGTATCCTCGTTGCTGTCGCTGTTAACGCGGCTCTTTTGCTTGTTCCGACGCGACCTGCCACTTTTGTCCTTGGTATCCGAATTACCAAGGTTCTTAGTTAAGTTGTTGCTGCGAGCTAGCCAGCTGTCTTCTCCCACGCAAAAGCGGGTCATGAGTGTCGTGAGGGCTGCCATAGATTTCGGCTTTTCCTGTCCAAGGTGCCGGGCAAGCCACTCATCACGGATATTATGCTTAAAGGCTGCTAGGGCCTCT
Source organism: Triticum urartu (assembly GCF_003073215.2). Taxonomy (NCBI): domain Eukaryota; kingdom Viridiplantae; phylum Streptophyta; class Magnoliopsida; order Poales; family Poaceae; genus Triticum; species Triticum urartu. Next base: position 63,255,739 of record NC_053026.1, read on the forward strand.
GCGTCCGGACAGTCGACTATTTGGTTTTTCGTTGTTAGGAACCGTGTCCAGAATTGCCTGGCCGATTCCTCTGGCTGCTGAATGATGTGGCTTAGGTCATCGGCGTTCGGTGGTCGCACATAGGTGCCCTGGAAATTGTCGAGGAATGCGGCTTCCAGGTCCTCCCAAGAACCGATTGATTCTGCCAGCAAGCTGTTAAGCTAATGCCGGGATGGTCCCTTAAGTTTGAGTGGGAGGTATTTGATGGCGTGTAGATCATCGCCGCAGGCCATGTGGATATGAAGGAGATAGTCCTCGATCCATACCGCAGGGTCTGTTGTGCCATCGTATGATTCGATGTTCACGGGTTTGAAACCCTCAGGGATTTTATGATCCATTACTTCATCTGTGAAGCATAGTGGGTGTGCGACGCCTCTGTATTGGGCTATATCACGACGTAGCTCAAACGAGCTTTGTCTATTGAGTTCGGCCCGGCCAGATTTATTGTATCCGGGGTGATGATCATCGTCACGTGCCATGGGGCGCCCGCGCGATTCGTAGATCGATCTTGTTTGCCTTGCCTTGTCCTCCAGTATGTCTTGCGGGTCTGGTGCATTTTCCCGTGCCTTAGTATGTTTTGAGCGGCGCCGGGGCATGGCTTGAGTGGAGGGCCGAGAGGCCTCTCTGTCATGGCCATGAGGTGGCCGGTCGGCCATGTCATGCGCTGGTGATGTAGGTTTAGGTGCTTCCTCCTCTAATCGGGGTAGCAGCCTGCGCTTTGGGTAACTCTTGGAGGGGCGTTCGAGTTCATACTCTTCGGCCGCAAGGACTTCAGTCCATCTGTCGGCTAGCAAATCTTGATCAGTTCTAAGTTGTTGCTGCTTTTTCTTGAGGCTGCTTGCCGTGGCCACAAGCCTGCGTTTAAAACGCTCTTGTTCGGCGGGGTCCTCTGGCAGGACGAATTCATCGTTGTCGAGGCTTGCCTCGTCTTCGGAGGGAGGCATATAATTATCATCCTCAACCTCTCTGTCTGCCGCTCTCTCATGAGGGCTGGCTTCTCCATCCTACTGTGCTGAATCTTGCTGGAGGGGGTGTTCTTCGGCGCTCTTCAGACTATTATTATCTCCCGTGCCGGAATCACCGTTTTTGCTTTTGCGGGATTTAGAGCGGCGCCGCCGGCGCCGGCTCTTGGGCTGTTTCTTGGAGGTGTCATCCCCCGCTGTTCCATCGCCATCTCCATCTTTTGGATTGTCCACCATATATATGTCGTACGACGAGGTGGCCTTCCAGTGCCCTATAGGTGCTGGTTCTTGGTTGTCTCCTGCATCGTCGTCCATACCGTCGATGTCTTCGGAGTTGAAGTCGAGCATGTCGGTTAAGTCATCGACAGTGGCTACGAAGTGGGTGGTGGGTGGGCTTTGAATTTCTTCATCGTCCGTATCCCAACCTTGCTGACCGTAGTCAGTCCAGGGCTCTCCTGATAAAGAGAGAGACTTTAGTGACTTCAGAATGTCGCCGAAGGGCGAGGGCTGAAAGATGTCCATGGCGGTGAACTCCATGATTGGCGCCCAATCGGATTCAATCGGCAAGCGCGCGGAGGGCTCGGAGTCCGGAGAGGAATCCGGCCCCTCGGAGTCACGGGCCTTGCGGAGTGCGGAGCTGGTGTTCGGCTCGATCGCCTTTGAGATCGCAGCCCCCGAGGCGGCGTCCAACCACTCATCCTCGATCGGCGCAGTAGGCTCCGAATTAAGGGTCGGAACCGATGTGTGTGCGGCCTCCATGGCACTGTTCGGCGGCAGAGCTAGATCATGCCCATCGAGACAGTGCGGCGCGCTCGGCTGTGGCTCGAATCCGTCGAAGATCAAGTCCCCGCGGATGTCAGCCGTGTAGTTTAAACTTCCAAATCTGACCTGATGGCCAAGGGCGTAGCTTTCGATCTGCTCCAGGTGGCCAAGCGAATTGGCCCGCAGTGCGAAGCCGCCGAAGACGAAGATCTGGCCGGGGAGAAAAGTCTCACCCTGGACTGCATCATTGTTGATGATCGAAGGAGCCATCAGGCCTAAAAGCGACGACACAGAGGAACTCTCAATGAAAGCACCAATGTCGGTGTCAAAACCAGCGGATCTCGGGTAGGGGGTCCCGAACTGTGCGTCTAGGCGGATGGTAACAGGAGACAAGGGACACGAAGTTTTACCCAGGTTCGGGCCCTCTTGATGGAGGTAAAACCCTACGTCCTGCTTGATTAATATTGATGATATGGGTAGTACAAGAGTAGATCTACCACGAGATCAAGGAGGCTAAACCCTAGAAGCTAGCCTATGGTATGATTGTTGTATGTTGTGTTGTCCTACGGACTAAAACCCTCCGGTTTATATAGACACCGGAGAGGGTTAGGGTTACACAAAGTCGGTTACAATGGTAGGAGATCTAAATATCCGCATCGCCAAGCTTGCCTTCCATGCCAAGGAAAGTCCCATCCGGACACGGGACGAAGTCTTCAATCTTGTATCTTCATAGTCCAGGAATCCGGCCGAAGGTATAGTCCGGCCATCCGGACACCCCCTAATCCAGGACTCCCTCACCGACCCCGACCCCCGACACCCGACCCCCTGACCCCCCAACCCCGACACCACACCCCGACACCCTGACCCCGACACCACACCCCGAAAACCGACCCCCTGACCCCCTGACCCCGACACCCCGACCCCGAAATAGCACCCTGACCCCGACACGGCACCCCGACACTGACACGACACCCCGACCCCCGACACCTCCCGAAAAGGTGTTCTTTGGCCTTCTAGAGGCCGACGGGGTCATATATTTGTGAATTATTAGTTAGGTCATATATTTTTCGATTTTGTTATGAAAAAAATCATATATAATTGTGTTGATTGGGTAGATTTAAATGTGCAGTTGTTTCATCACTGCGAGGTTTGGTGTTCGACGACCTCGCCGTGCGTTTGACGAGCTCTGCCCCTTCGTTCGTGGGTGAGCACAAATGACATGTCCTCCTCCCCATTTAATTATTTGCTCTATTCCGGTGTTTGTGCCGATGAAACTTGATAGCTAGCTATATATGTGTCTTGAATCATCAGTATGCGTAACCAATATGTGTCTCCCATTCGAAAGCGTCATAGTTATAAATATGCATGCATTTGCATATTTATAACCTTGATTCTTTTGAATTGTCCAATGCTATCCATGGACAACCCGAGTATGTGTAGATTGGGTTCGTTTTCCCATATGCTTTGCTCCGGATCCGACGCATAAATTTCGTCAGTGCCTCCCCTGTTGTTCTCTGGGTACACATCCTCTCTGTTTATTGCAGAGACGTGTATCAGGAGAACAGCGGGGAGGTGCTACTGAAATTTTGCGTCGGATCTGGAGCATAGCATGGGAAAATGAACCCAATCTACACATAGTCGGGTGGGATTAGGACCTATCATTACCTATTAGAGTGTAGGTTGCATGGACCTAATAAAATTGAGAAAGTAGATCAACTGATGAATATATACATGGTGAATTACATATATAATTGTTGTGTGTCCAGTAGCTCTGAAAGTCAAGATGAGTGATCATGCGTGGATGTATACTGGTCACACTAGTCAGAACAAATGGAGCGCTGAATGGTTCACAAAAACCAAGGGGTTTGTGCAAGCCGCATTTGCAAATGGCCAGAGGAAAACCTGGTTCCCCTGTTTGCGGTGCGGCAATTGGGAAAAGAGGACAGAGGCTGAAATGGGCAAACACCTACAGAAGAGTGGTTTTACGCCCGATTATACGGTGTGGACATTTCATGGTGAGTGTGCCCAACATGACCGAGCTGAGGTGGATTGTCGTCGCACCGACGAGCATGGTACCGGGATGGAAAACATGGTGCAAGACTATGATGATGATCGGGATTCAAACGAGGAGATGAAGGAATCTGCAAAGGCCTTCAATGAAATGTTGGAGTCTTCAAAACGTCCGCTCCACGAGCACACTGAGCTTTGTTAGTTGGATGCCATCTCACAAGTAATGGCTCTGAAGGCTCAGTTCAACTTGGGCAGAGAATGCTATGACGCAATTATGACAGTATTTGGACGCTTTCTACCCAAAGGCCATGTAATGCCTGCAAACCTGTACCAGTCGGACAAAATCCTCCGTGCACTGAAGATGCCCTATGAGAAGATACATGCCTGTGAGAAAGGATGTGCCTTATTTAGGATTGACTATGCGGACTTGAACTATTGTCCCATTTGCAAGTCTTCCAGGTATATTGTGGTAGACAACGGTATGGGTGAGAAGACACAGACCAAAATCCCCGTTAGTGTTCTTCGGTATATGCCAATTGTACCAAGACTTCAACGTCTTTTCATGGTCGAAGAGACGGCCAGACAGATGACATGGCACAAAACAGGCAAAATAATCGAACTAGATGCAGATGGGAATCTGATGATGGTACACACATCGGATGGTGTTGCGTGGAAAAAGTTTGATGAATTACATGCTGACAAAGCGGCAGATCCGAGGCATCCTCGAGTCAGCATCAACACGGATGGGTTTAGTGTGTTTGGTATGACGGCAGCCCAATACAATTGTTGGCCCGTATTTGTCTTTCCACTCAATCCCCCCCGGACAGATTATGCAAAGAAAGAACATTTTCCTGACATTGATAATTCCAGGGCCCAACTATCCCGGGAAAAATATGAATCTGTACATGCAGCCTCTTAAGGAAGAATTGCAAGAAGCCTGGGATAATGGGTTCAAGACATACGACGCCTATAGCAAACGGAACTTCATAATGCGTGTCTAGTACATGTACTCGACGCATGACTTGCCAGCGTATGCGCTATTCATTGGCTGGTGTGTGCATGGAAGGTTCCCGTGCCCCACATGCAAGGGAGCTCTTGAGTTTCGTTGGCTTCAGGCCGGTTGCAAGTTTTCTTGCTTCGACATGCATAGACAGTTCCTGGATCCTCGCCATAAGTTCAGGAAAGACAAGAAGAATTTCATTAGAGGTGGAGTTGTCAAAAACTCTGCACCACCTGCATTGACAGGCCAACAGATCCTGGATCAGTTAAACGTTCTCGAGCCAGATCCACAGCATCTAGGGTACTTCAAGGGGTATAATTCTAAGAACGCCTGGACTCACAAAACATGCTTATGGGATCTGCCTTACTTCAAAGACCTCCTTTGCCCACACAACATCGACGTGATGCACACTGAGAAGAATATCGCCGAGGCACTTTTTGGTACATTGTTCGGCATATATGGGAAGTCAAAGGATAATACTAAGGCTAGAGTCGATCTGGAGGCGCTATGTGATAGGCCGTTACAAAACATGAAAGAACCGAAAGGAAAGCAGAACTGGACGAAGCCAAAGGCATGGTTCAATCTTGGAAGGCCAGCTATGAGGGAAATTATCTTGTGGGTGCAACAGCAGTTGATGTTTCCCGATGGGTATGCAGCGAATCTAAAGAGGGGAGCGAATCTTGATAAATTGAAGATATTTGGTCTCAAGAGTCATGATTGGCACATATGGATTGAGCGGGTAATGCCGGTGATGTTGCGTGGCTTCATCCCTGAGGATGAATGGCTAGTACTGGCAGAACTCAGCTATTTCTTCTGTGTTCTTTGTGCGAAAGAACTATCGCCTGGCGTGCTAGAAGAAATGGAAGAGTTGGTGCCGGAGTAGATCTGCAAGTTAGAGAAGATCTTTCCACCGGGCTTCTTTAATCCAATGCATCATTTGATTTTGCATCTCCTGACCGAGGCATGATTGGGGGGCCCGTGCAAAATCGTTGGTGCTACCCAACTGAGAGGATGTAGAAGACGCTTCGAGAAAAATGTAAAAATAAACGTAGAATTGAAGCATCGATGGCTGAGGCATTCATCACTAAGGAGGCGGCAAACTTCGTAACAGCACACTACAAAGCCAAAAATCGTCATTTGCATAATCCGAAGCCTCGGTACAATGCTGATGACCCTAAAAAGGTCGGATCCGACCTCAGCATATTCAAAGGGAATCTCACACCATCCAGTGTTTCACATCCAGTATCTTTGGATAACGAAGAATGGCGCTCCATTTCGTTGTATATCTTCAACAACCTGATAGAAGTGCGGCCGTACATCGAGTAAGTTCTCGGTACATTGTTTCGCAACTTCTATTTCCTTTGAACTGCTCTTATTCCTGGATATTTCATACAGTCGATACATCGCCATATTCTCGTATGGAGCGGTGATCCAAAAGGATTCCGTCGAAGAGTATGAGCTTCTCACAAAGCAAGGAGGCGGCTATCCCGGTTTCATCTCTTGGCTCAAACAAACGGTAATTTCTATTAGACAATTTCATTTCATTCGCTAATTTGTGCGTAATGCAACAATACTATCATATTAAACTTGTAGGCTAATTCAGAGTCTATGGACGCCGAATTGAGACAAGTCGCTAATGGTTTTGACTATAAGGTCCGTTCATTTGACAAGTACGACATCAACGGGTATCGCTTTCGTACCTATGGCAAAGAGCTATCTATGGCCGACCGAAAGTCTACAAATTGTTTTGTATCTGCTATCGGCGAAGGAGGTACCGAGTATTATGGGAGAGTTGAAGCAATTTATGAACTTCTATTCTATGGTGAAAACCCACCGAATGTCGTAGTCTTCAAATGTTATTGGTTTCAGCCGAAGGAGACTAGAAGGACTCATGAACATATAGGGCTAGTTGAAATCAACCAAAGCACCCATTTAGATGTTCCTGATGTCTATATTACGGCTCAACAGGCGACCCAAGTATTCTATATACCGTGGGCCTGCCAAACTAATCCAAATCTGAAAGGTTGGGATGTCGTATATGAAGCGCCACGTGCTAGACTTTCTCCCCCAAAGGAAGAGGATTATGAACCTCACATTAACCCAGAGATATATGAAGGAGAATTCTTCCAAGAGACACGTCTTTCCAAAAAGAGTTTCAAGAACCGCTATACTTCACCCCAAAGCATTGAAGTAGACAGCGACAGTGAATCCGACATAACCCCAGAGGAGGAACAAGAAGAGCCGGAACAAGAAGAGGTTACTGCTGCGGATGACCTGTCAATGCTTGACCGATTACGTCAAGGTGGCCTTGCACATGTTGATGCCACTGAACCCTATGAGCCCATCATTGATTATAGTGATGATGATGATTATGCATTTATTGATGATACTGATCGAGATTATTAGTAGTGTCACGTATTCAAATTTTTTATGTTGTACTTGATGATGATACACTTAAGTGATATACATATTATTATTCATGTCGGTACTTTTTTTTCTGTTGTACTAATTTCGTTTATTCTTTGTCATGGCAGGTGTTGAAAGATGGTGGGCGCTGGTCGGGAGCGCGCCGACGCTCCTTCTTCGTCGGCGCATGGTGCAAGGTCTTCCATTCCACACGCACCTCTCCGCTGAGCGTTGCTGGACAGTATGGTGACACCGCTGGGCCCTTGTTCGTCGACCGCGGTGCCCAGTAGGGGACGAGGTAAGAAGAAGAGAGGAGGTGGAGCACGTGGTCGCGGGAGAGGAGGTAGGGTGACTGCTACGGCGCCTTCCTCGCCGCCACCCCCAGCTGTTTCACCCGAGCATGTGACTGCTAGGGTGGACTCGTCCGAGGAGGAGGCTACACGGACTCCGGTCCACGAGCCTCTGGTCCACGGGTCTTCGGCCCACGAGCCTCGGGTCGATGGGCCTTCGGCCCATGAGACCCCGGAGGAGCACACATCTGGATGGGGTACCTGGTCGGATCAGCCTGAGGGGCCGAGTGGCCATGCTAATGATGGCGGGGAGCCGACTGATATTGAGGAGGAGGGGGGCAACGTCTACCAGCGTGGTTGTACACAGCTCCCGTCCGTGCCGGCGACTCGCGAGCAGAGGTGGTTGATTTTCCCTCATGGGGAGAGGTAAGTGCATTTAATCTTTTTGTACCTTCTGCATTAACGTTTCTTCAAATAACTAATGTGTTGGCCTTGTCATGCTACAGGGGTTGGGACCACCGTGAAAGTGTCCGCCGGCCCAACTCCGTCCTTGGAGTTCTGATTCGGCAAAACATCCCGGGGTTTGTCACGTTGCCTGGTGAGGGTCGGCTTCCAGAGGTTGGATTGAGTTGGGAGCACTACTTGGCTGCCCCGGCCCCGCCGGGTGAGATTATCGATGGTGTCTTGTGCAAGACGAGGACAGACGTGGTGATCAGAAAGTTCTGGGTAATTTCTCCTATACACAATTAAAAATCTTCAACTAGCTAGTTATTAATTGTATTAATCAATATTGTCTCATTTGATTGCAGACATTCTACAGGTGTAAGGAGGGATACGAGCAGGAGGCGGCAGATGTTATCGACAAGGAGTGCAAGCGCCTACTGCAGAACTTACGGCATGAGGTTCGGGTGCAGGCTGTTCGAGACTACTACGCCGGGCGTGGTATCAAGAAGCCCAAGCAGGCGTGCCGCGATAAGTTCTTGAGTAAGGAGCAGTACATGAAGGTAATTCTTAAGGCCTTGTACTTACTTCCTTCATTTAGTAATTCATAGCCGTAGCGCTCAAGTTTCTATTTGCTAACTTAGGCCCCTCCGAGATGGTGTGCGGATTGGATGGATTGTTGGGAGGTGTTGGTCAATGCGTGGTGCTCAAAAGAATGGCGGTCCACCCACAACGAGGCCAAGGACAAACATTCCCAAATGGAAGGTGTGCCACACCATCAAGGCAGCTCCAACTTATTTCATTACGGGCGGAACTGGGTATGTGGTTTGCTTCATGATTCATGCAATTCATTCATCATGCTAGCTTTAGCCCTTTAATTACTCATTTACTTTGTTTCTCTCTTTCAGGCACGCTACAATAAGGCGGATAAGGTGCCAGAGGTGTACGACCTGTATGCCATGGCCCACACTGGCCCTTACAAGAAAGTTAAGGCATTCTCTACGTCTGACCTCGATGATCTAAAGAACTTCACCAACATCTCTGCCCACGACAAGCTCATGCAATATAGAGATCAGGAGAAGGCGAGGAAAGGGGATGACTTTAACCCGAGCAAGGGTCCCATTGATACAGAGCTGCTGATGATATCTGGTGGTGGGAGGTCCCATGGCTCCATAGCCATGGGAGATGGACTTATCCGTTGTCCTAGCACTCTCCCGGAGATCAAGGCGCGCCAGTCGAGTTCCACTCCTGAGATAAGGCCTCGTGAACGGCCAGTCCAAATCGCCATCAAGGTTAGTTATACGTACTCAGCTATCTTTGTCCATTACATTGTGTGCGCTTCTATCAATGATTACAAATGGTCATGTGAGTGGTGTTGCAGGCTGCTATACAGAGTGAGAGAGATAGAACGGAGAAACTTCTGGCGGAGGCGGCGGAGAGGTAGCGGGAGTTATAGGAGAAGACGACAAAGATGTTCGAGGAGGAGAGGGCACGGAATGACATGTAGGCAAGGGCCATGTACGAGCTCCTTGTGGTAAGTTTCTTCTATAGATTACTTGCTAGTCTTAACATTTGAGTCTCATTACTAACTAGTATGACTCTGTTGTCAAAAGCAAATGTGCAGTCTGTCTGCGAGAAATCCGTTCAGACCGCTTCGCCGATGCCAGTGATTGCTCCTGGGAGCACGGTGAGTTTAATTTGAATGGACATTACTTGATAGTCTTAACATTTGAGTGTCATAATGCTAACGAGACATTGGAAATGATCTTTGGTGCAGCTTAACTCCAGACACGCATCACACGATCCTTCTCCAGCTACCGGCACGAGCCAGCCCGCTCCTACACCTCCTTGATCACGGTAAGTTTCTCTAGTGTTTTGCTTAACAAATGCATAAAGACCTAGACTTAGCTTTATTTCCTCCAATATGCTTACCATAATGACCTAGAGTTAGCTCCTTTTCCTCCAAAATGACTTAATAAGCTTACTGACCTCATAAACCATCCATTTTACCTAAGTTAGCTCTAAAACGATCTGTACTTAGCTTACTTATGTCAAAAATTGCATAATTAGCTTAGTTAGCTCATAAACGATCCACTTTACCTAAGTTAGCTCTAAAATGACCCATTTTACCTTAGTTAGCTTATAAATGATCCAGTTTATCCAACTTAGCTCTAAAATGACCCATTTTACCTAGATTAGCTCCTAAATGATCCATTTTACCTACGTTAACTTTAAAATGACTCATTTCACCTAGGTTAGCTCCAAAATGACCCATTTCACCTAGGTTAGCTCCAAAATGACCCATCTTACCTAGGTTAGCTTATAAATGATCTAGTTTGTCCAAGTTAGCTCTAAAATGACCCAATTGACCTAGAGTAGCTCCTAAATGATCCATTTCACCTAAGTTAGCTCAAAAACGATCCATTTCAGCTAAGTTAGCTCAAAAACGATCCATTTCACCTTAGTTAGCTCAAAAACGATCCATTTCAGCTTAGTTAGCTCAAAAACGATCCATTTCACCTTAGTTAGCTCATAAACGACCCATTTCAACTAAGTTAGCTCATAAATGATCCATTTCACCTAAGTTAGCTCAAAAACGATCCATTTCAGCTAAGTTAGCTCAAAAACGATCCATTTCACCTTAGTTAGCTCAAAAACGATCCATTTCAGCTTAGTTAGCTCAAAAACGATCCATTTCACCTTAGTTAGCTCATAATGATCCATTTCACCTAAGTTAGCTCAAAAACGATCCATTTCAGCTAAGTTAGCTCAAAAACGATCCATTTCACCTTAGTTAGCTCAAAAACGATCCATTTCAGCTTTCAAAAACGATGCCCTTCACCTTAGTTAGCTCATAGACCCATTTCAACTAAGTTAGCTCACAAAATCCATTACTAAGTTAGCTCAAAAACGATCCATTTCATATGATCCATTTCACCTAAGTTAGCTCATAAAGAACATATACTTCTTGTTCTAGTCTTCTTCTTGTAGTCACCTATTTCTAACTTTCTTATTTGCCATTTTGCAGATTTCATTCACTTCATGGAAGCTAGCTTGCTATGATGGAGTGCTTGCTATTTCTTTGATGAAACTTTGCATTGTATCTAGCTTGCTATGATGGAACTTGCTATCTTGATGAAACTTTGCATTGTAATATGTATATGGATGGAACAATGTGTATGGATGGAACTTGCTTATGTATGAATGGATGAAACTTATGTGTTGGATATGTGATATGATTGCTGTTAAATAGCCCTGTGAAATATATCTATATATGTCATATATATTTGCTGTGAAAATTGTTGGATTAAAAAAACAGAAAAAAGAGCCAATATGCAGGCTCTTTGCCGTCTGCCATCGACGGCACAGGGCTCGTTGCCATCAGCAGCGGACGGCAAAGAGGCCACGTGGTAGGCAACTGTGCTTCTTGGGAGGCTGACCAATTTGGTCAGTTTGCGTACAGTGGCTGACGGCAAAGGCTTTGCCGTCCGTGGCAGACGGCAACGAGTAAAAACTTTGCCTACAGCGGCGGACGACAAAGGCCTGCCATGTAGTGACGTCTAGCTGACATCATTTGGCGGACGGCAAAGGCAGGTCAAAAATTTGCCGTCAGCGGCAGACGGCAAAGGCCTGCTGTTAACCACCTAACGGAGTAACATCGCATTTATTGCCGTCGGCTTTCTTTGCCGTCCGCTGCTGATGGCAAAGGCCCCTTTGCTGTCAGCCGCCCGAAGCGGACGGCAAAGTAGCTCTTTGCCGGACCTTACTTTGCCATGGCCTTTTGCCGTCCGCGGCAGACGGCAAAGACCTTTGTCGTCCGCCGTTCATGCCTTTGCCGTCTGCCGTGGCAGATGGCAAAGTAGCTGATTCCTGTAGTGGTGCTTGCTCTAACTTGGCAGTGTGATATCTGGTTGCATGTTGCATATGGTGTCTAGCTCGTATTGCTCCTAATTAGTGTAAACTGCATCTGCTTAGCTTACAGATGATACATGTGAATATGACACGCTTTCCTGTTTTTGGTACATATTATATCTTATGATAAGGCACGTTTAAGTCGCCACTGTGATATTGGTTGTGTCTTGCATATGATTTCTAGCATGTACTGCTTCTAATTTGTTGAAACGCCATACAGTTTGAACTTGGCAGAGTGATATTGGTTGCATCTTTCATATGGTGTCTAGCTTGCAGTGCTTCTAATTTGTTGAAATGCCTTCTGCTTAGTTACCACATCATAGGTGTGAATATGTCACACCATCCTGTTTTTCATACATATTTCATCCTCGCATCATGTGTTTGCCTTTCATCCGAGTAGTGTTCGTCAGTATCATGCATGAATGAGTTCTGAAGAGCGAATTTTATCCCTTTTTCTTATTGGTTTGACTTCACAATGCAACATCATTACAGCTAAAGGAAATTAGTCCGGCAGTGGGTGATGGTGGTCCTTCGGAGCAACTCAAACAGGTGGTCTCTACAGATTCTACTCCGCCATCCTCCCAACAAGATTCGCAAGACAACACAAGGCTGGACAGTCAATGTAGCTGTGTAGATGATGAGTGAGGGAGTCCTGGATTAGGGGGTGTCCGGATAGCCGGACTATACCTTCATCCGGACTCCTGCACTATGAAGATACAAGATTGAAGACTTCGTCCCGTGTCCGGATGGGACTTTCCTTGGCGTGGAACGCAATCTTGGTGATACGGATATGTAGATCTCCTACCATTGTAACCGACTCTGTGTAACCCTAGCCCTCTCCGGTATCTATATAAACCAGAGGGTTTTAGTCCGTAGGATAGAACAACAATCATACCATAGGCTAGCTTCTAGGGTTTAGCCTCCTTGATATCGTGGTAGATCTACTCTTGTACTACCCATATCATCAATATTAATCAAGCAGGAGTAGGGTTTTACCTCCATCGAGAGGGCCCGAACCTGGGTAAAAACATCGTGTCCCTTGTCTCCTGTTACCATCCGCCTAGACGCACAGTTTGGGACCCCGTACCCGAGATCCGCCGGTTTTGACACCAATATTGGTGCTTTCATTGAGAGTTCCTTTGTGTCATCACTTTTAGGCCCAATGGCTCCTCCGATCATCAACAACGATGCAGTCGAGGGTGAGACTTTTCTCCCCGGACAGATCTGCGTCTTCGGCGGCTTCGCACTGCGGGCCAATTCGCTTGGCCATCTGGAGCAGATCGAAAGCTACGCCCCTGGCCATCAGGTCAGATTTGGAAGTTTAAACTACACGGCGAACAACCACGGAGACTTGATCTTTGACAGATCTGAGCCACTGCCAAGCGCGCCGCACTGTCACGATGGGCATGATCTAGCTCTGCCGCCGAACAGTGCCTTGGAGGCCGCACCTGTGTCCGCTTCGACCCTTAACTCGGAGCCGACCACACCAATCGAGGATGGGTGGTTAGACACCGCCTCGGGGGCTGCAATCTCTACGGCGATCAAGCCGAATACCAGCCTTGTCCCCTGCGAAGCCCGTGACCCCAAGGCGCCGGACTCCTCTCCGGACTCCGAACCCTCCGCGCACCTACCAATCGAAGCCGATTGGGCGCCGATCATGGAATTCACCGCCGTAGATATCTTTCAGCACTCGCCCTTCGGCGACATTCTGAAATCACTCAGGTCTCTCTCTTTGTCAGGAGAGTCCTGGCCGGACTATGACCGGCAGGATTGGGATGCGGACGACGAAGAAATTATAAGCCCACCCACCACCCACTTCGTAGCCACTATCGATAATTTAAACGACGTGCTCGACTTCGACTCCGAAGACATCGACGGTATGGACGACGATGTAGGAGACGAACATGAACCAACACCTATAGGGCACTGGACAGCCACCTCATCTCATGATGTGTACATGGTGGACACACCTAAAGGAAGCGACGACGAGGAACACAGGGATGCAACGAGGGATCATTCTCTCGAAAAGCAATCAAAGCGGCGACGTAAAAGCCGCTGCAAGCCCCGCCTCGACAAAGAAAGCAACCATACAGACCCAGCCATAGAGCAGGACAAGCCGGCGGACGACGAACATGCCCTCGAGCAAACGTCCGAACATGGTAACTTGGATAAACAAACCGAACAACCCGTCCCCAGCGAGAACAGCATTCCAGACGACCTAACGCCGGACAAGCTCATGGAGCAGAAGAACCTCCACCAAAGGCTCGTTGCCACTTCGCGTAGCCTGAAAAAGCATAAGCGGAAGCTTAAAACTGCGGAAGATGCACTCAGAATCAGATGGAGCAAAGTACTCAACACCACAGACAAATACGGCGGCAGTCGCCACACCAAAAGCTATCCGAAGCGAAATCTACTGCCTGAATTTGACGAGGAGGCCTTAGAGCCCCCGCAATCAAAAAATAAGAAATCCACCTGGTCGGATAGACGACCCCATGGCCAGCATAAAGCGGCAAGCGGTGCCGCATACAAGCCGGCACGCGACCCACTCAAGGATTCGCATCAAAAAGATGGCCCAGCTAGATCTATCTATGGGCCAAGAAAGCAAGCTCTCGCAAGCAATGCAACACAACCAATATCCGAACATCACGGCACACCCAAATACAGGGGTGCTGCACACCCCCTATGTTTCACCGATGAGGTTCTGGACCATGAATTTCCAGCGGGATTCAAGCCCGTAAACATAGAGGCGCATGACGGAACAACAGACCCTGGAGTCTGGATTGAGGATTATATCCTCCACATACACATGGCAAGAGGAGATGACCTCCACGCCATAAAATACTTACCCCTCAAGCTTAAAGGGCCAGCTCGGCATTGGCTTAAAAGCCTTCCCGAAAACACCATTGGAAGTTGGGGAGAGCTCAAAGACGCTTTCCGGGCAAATTTTCAAGGGACCTATGTCCGCCCTCCGGATGCAGACGATCTAAGTCACATAACTCAACAGCCCAAAAATTCTGGAACAGATTCCTTACTAAAAAGAATCAGATAGTTGACTGTCCGGACGCCGAAGCCCTAGCAGCTTTTAAGCATAACGTTCGAGACGAATGGCTCGCCAGACACCTCGGCCAAGAAAAGCCAAGAACAATGGCCGCATTAACAAGCCTCATGACCCGCTTTTGCGCAGGAGAGGACAGCTGGTTGGCAAGATGTAGCACCAGCGACCCAAGTACATCCGAAATTAGGGATGGAAACGGAAAACCGTGACGCAACAAGGACCAGCACCGGACTAAGGGAAGCAGTCCGAAGAGCACGGTAGTCAATGCCGGATTCAAAAGCTCTCGGCAGAATCAGAAAAAGCCGCCCCTCAAGGATAACAGGGACGAGCTATCCAACTTAAACAAAATCTTGGACAAGATATGTCAAATACACAGTACTCTCGGGAAGCCTGCGAACCATACCCACAGAGATTGTTGGGTTTTCAAGCAATCCAGCAAACTCAACGCCAAACACAAGGGGCTCGACACATCAAGCGAAGACGATGACGAACCCCAAAAGCAGAGCACCAGGAAACAAAAAAATTTCCACAAGAAGTCAAAACAGTAAACTTACTTCACATAACAAAACGAGCGGCGCCCATAGAGATACGCGCCATATGGCCTATCCCAAAGGACTCTCGCCACTGGTTGTTAAAATCGATCACCTTCGACCATCTGGATTACTCTAGAAGTATCTGGAACGCAGGCTGGACTGCCTTGGTATTAGATCCAATAATCGGCGGACTCCACTTTACAAATGTCCTGATGGATGGCGGTTGTGGTCTAAACCTGATATATCAGGACACAATCCGCCACATGGGGATAGACCCAACAAAAATTCGCCATAGAAAACCTCCTTTCAAGGAGTAACGCCAGGCACAGATGCCCACTGCATGGGTTCTCTCCGGCTAGAAGTTATGTTTGGCTCCCCCGACAACTTCCGTCGCGAAAGGCTAACCTTCCATATCGCCCCATTTTCAAGTAGCTATCAAGCACTACTGGGACGCGAAGCTTTCGCCCGCTTTAACACAATTCCGCATTATGCATCTCTTATGCCTAAGATGCTCGGTCCATGAGGCATCATCTCATTAAAGGGAAAGCATTGAGTGCGCCTCCCGCGCGGAAGATTGTGCGGCTTCCTTAACAGCCCCACAATAAAACGACTTCACCAGCCAAAACATCTAAACAGGTCATTAAGACCACGGACACGGCTAGACGAGCCCGGCATAAAAATATAATTGATAAAGGCTTAATAGCCGTATACCCCTGTACTAGGGGCTCCGCGCATATAAAATAAGAGACAATCAAGCTCAATTTTACCCATTTCAATTTATACTTTGTTTATTTAGTATAACTTCTGTTCGGCACGACCTTTCTTCAACTAAGTTCATCTCTTTTACAGATGAACACCGTGCTGCGCCTGTCCAGGATACGACACAACGGAGACACAGACGCAGATGTGCAGCAGGGACCCGTTCCAAGGATTCTTTTTAGATTAAGACCCTGCGTAAACCTTTTTTACTGTCTCTTGTTGATAAACATCCCCTGGTTTTTTGGTGTAACCAAGGAGGAGGCTGGCGTCTTGGCATGTGGCCACGTCAGAATTTTGCGCGTACATGGACACTAGGGGCTTATAACTAAGGGCATTGTCCCGCCCGCCCTCATAAAGACTGAATACCTTAGGGAGTGTTCGGCGTTGCGAGTTTGGCCTTATATGCATCAGCTCCGAATCATGTCTTTGGTCAAATGTTGGGTTGCCCGGCTCCTGTGTTTTGCTGCCTTACATTCCGCTCTATCAGCTAAGGCGGCACCAGGAGAACTACTGCGATTGTGCCCCGGTTCGGCCAGGCGAGCACCTCAGTAGAGAAAGCCGAAAACTGACTATCATGATATAGCGTGAGACTGGTCAACCACTCGATGACTCACCGGAATCTTTAGGATTCCTCCTCTTTAACGAAGGGCCGTTTCCCTGCCAGGCACATACGCGCCCCGAGTTCGGGCGAGCGCAGGCGCCACCGGTGGCTATATAAGTAGCCTCACTGTCAAACTCCTATGGCTAAGTGAAAGTGTTAAAGCATTATAGTCCGATTGCGTAGTTCGCTGCGCTATCGCCTCCTTTGTAGGACCAAGACGTTGGATCAAGTGTGAAAACGCGCCTTCTGCGAACACCCCCGCAATATTTGCGTGGGGGCTGAAGCCGACGACTGCCATCTTTCAGATTATATGTATATATATATATATGTTAAACGGCCGCCCAGGAGGTGTTACAATACTTGAAGGCACAAGTATAAAAAGCTTCTACAATTTATCAAAACATTGTTTTACAATAACATATGCTATTTGAACATAACATCCTTCAAGCACTGCGTCTCTATCACACGAGCGCCTTGAAGAACTTCCTGAAAATAGTGCTCGACAGGTACTCGGCTTTTGTCCGAATCTTGGGATGCAACAACGGTGGTCTCCATCTCCGCCCAGTATGTCTTGACATGGGCAAGATCCATCCGTGCACCCTCTATGCATGTTGACCTCTTCATCGCATTAATATGCGGCACCACACCAAGGAACTGCTGCACCAAGTTGAAATAACTTTTCGGCTCTGGTCTATCCGGCCACAGATGGCTCATGACACACTTCATGGCGAGTCCGGACAACCTATTCAGCTCAGCCCATTCGGCCAGATGATCGGCTACTGACAGCGGACGCTCTAGATTATGGAACTGCGACCAGAAGAGCTTTTCCACTTCGTGATCTTCTTGATCTCGAAAGTGTTCGGTCGCATCTGCAGCACTCGCTGCCAAATCCAGATAGGTGTCCGCCGTACTCCACACTCGGTCTAACGGAGCATGTTTAGGATCACAGAACTTCCTCCGCAGCATAAAGGGATTTCCAGCCGCGATCTCTCTGGCCTGATGCAACTCCTCCTTCATAGCTCTCATCGCAGAGCGAGCATCCTTGGCATCGGCAACGGCCTTCTCTAGGTCTGTCTGTTCCGCCCGGCCTTCTTTTTCAAGAAGCTTGCAACGGTCAGCAGCGCTCTTCAGCTTCACGACCATCTCGTCCATTTCCTTCTTGCTTCGGCAGTGAGCAGCCTGTTCGGCTTTCAGCTCTTCAATTGCCTTTCTGGCAGCCCCATCACTTTTTATGGCTTGCTCCTTGGCTCGGGCAAGTTCTGCCCGAAGATTCTCCATGGCAGCAGCACCATCTGCATCAAGCACACACATTGTAAGATACTGGCATAAAGCTCCTCTTACCATGTGGCACCGGAGGAATTACATACCTTGTGCCTCATCAAGTCGCCTATTAACAAGCGCGATGTCGGCATCTGCCACATCAAGTTGACGCTTTAGCTCGGCAAATTCATCAGTCCGGCTGGCCGCCGGACACTTCGCCACCTACATATGAAGGCGGCATTTTAGACCTGGGGTTATGATCCTCTGCGCGCCGTCACTTTTGACAACGCACAGAGTCTCAAGGGCTACTATCTACACATGGCGCATCTTATTTATGCGCAACTGTCGCAAAAGTGTACATTATTTCACATACCTCAAAACCTGTCAGTAAACCCCTGACGGACTCGTGCAATCCGCTCTCCGTGGACGAAATCCTCTCAATCACCGTACCCATCAATGCACGATGCTCCTCTGAGATAGACGCTCGCCCTAGTTCCTTCAGCTCCTCCGACCACGCACCGGACGGTGCCGGACTCATCCGATGGCCCTTTTCGAAGGCCGGACGCGGAGGGCTTTGGGGGCCCAGATGACTACCTTCCGGCCCTGCCGGATTCGGAGAAACCCTCCGCGACGATAACTCAGGGTAGCCCGCCTCGCTAGGCGGTACGGCAGGGGGAGGCGTTCCGCTCTCCATCATCTCTGGAGACGAGCTCTGCTGAGAAGGACTGAGGTCCGAGCTACAAGGTAAAATTTCGGTTACTTCTCTTAGATATAAAGCAAGGATTTCTCTTATCTCTTAAAAAGAAAACCTCTCTCTACTTACGGCTCGGTGAAGGGCTGATCCCCTTGAGGGCATAATTCGTCCGAGGTATCCCCCGGCGCAGGACCTTCTGACGAGGATTTCTTCCCCCGCTTTGAGGCCATGGTCTCCGGGTCTTCAGAGGGGGTCCTCTTCTTCCCCTGAGGAGAGGAATTTTCGATTCCTCCCTTCCGAACAGCCTCCTTCGAGGAGGCCGTAGTTTCCTTGTCCCCTCCCTTGCTTTCCTCCAAAGGCACAATCTTCAACATCCTGACTAGCACAGGATCCGGCGTGGTCTCGGGGAGGGGAGCCGGACCCTTGATCAGCTTTGCTTTCGCTATCCACTCTTGTCTAAAGGACAGCTCTTTTAGGGGCAAGTTTATGACAAATATACGGATAGCGAGTCTGGGCACAAGGCTACTTACTTGAGTATCCGGGCGATTGCAGCTCAGACCTGCGTCCTCGGTCAAGTCCGGACACATTGCTTCTGATCCGAAGAACAATTTGTACATCTCCGCGGGTGTTGCGCCCATGAAATGCTGGAGAGCTCACGGTCCCTCCGGATTAAACTCCCACAGGCGAAGGTGGCGACGTTTGCCGGGCAGGGTTCGGCGGATCAGCATGACCTGCGTCACTTTGACCAGGCTGAGGTCTCTTTCTAAGAGATCCCTGATGCGGCCCTGCAACAAGGGCACGTCCTTGGATGGCCCCCAGTCTAGTCCTTTATTGACCCATGACGCTAGCTGTGGTGGGCGACCCGAGCGAAAGGCAGGTGGCATCACCCACTTAGTGCCCCTGGGAGCGGTGATATAGAACCACTCTCGTTGCCATAAGCCGAGCTCCTCTTGAAAGAGCCCTCGGGCCATGGAGCATCAGCATTCTTGCTTATAACAGCGCCTCCGCACTCTGCGTGCCGTCCCTCGATCATCTTTGGCTCTACTTTGAAGGTCTTGAGCCATAGTCCGAAGTGAGGAGTAACACGGAGGAAGGCTTCACACACGACGATGAATGAGGAAATGTGGAGGATGGACTCCGGAGCTAAGTCGTGAAATCCAACCCATAATAAAACATGAGCCCCCTCACGAAGGGATCCGTCTGGAAGCCTAGCCCCCGACGGAAGTGAGACATGAACACCATGCTCTCACCAGGCTTGGGAGTGGGAATGGCCTGCCCTTGAGCAGGCAACCTATGCGAGATTTTGTCGGTCAAGAACCTGGCATCTCTCAGCTTTAGCACGTCCTCCTCCGTAACAGAGGAGGGCATCCATCAGCCTCGAAGGTCGGAACCGGACATTGTCGAAGGTCCGAAGTGCCTGAAATCTGGAGCCTTGGGTGTTGGAACTCGAGGCGATGGGCGAACTCATTTGAGATTGAAATAAAGGAGTAAGGCCTTGGTCTCTTTATAAGAGGTTGAATACCAAGGGCCCTCCCCGTGACCGTTTCGGACTCGCCTTTAATCGAGAAAACATGCCAACAGGCACGATTGGGTTACCCACGTCCGTATTGATGAGAATCCCGTAAATAAAGGGGACACGATCTCTGCTTCGATAGGACGTGCCAAGGAAACCGCCTCACTAAACGCGCTGAGGTGGGGCAGTAAAAATGATTTGAATAAAGGCTTGGCCGTGGTGTGATGTCACGCTACGGCATACGTCAGCAGATTAGATCTGTGTAAACATTATTCTCTCTATGGCCATATGTGGAAGCTTATTTTGCAGAGGCGGACACTATCCTTTATGTTCAAAATCTTCTATGAAGTACTTGGAGGAGGAACCCGCCTTGCAATGCCGAAGACAATCCGCGCGCCGGACTCATCGTCATTGAAACCTGGTTCAGGAGCTACTGAGGGAGTCCTGGATTAGGGGGTGTCCGGATAGCCGGACTATACCTTCACCTGGACTCCTGGGCTATGAAGATACAAGATAGAAGACTTCGTCCCGTGTCCGGATGGGACTTTCCTTGGCATGGAAGGCAAGCTTGGCGATACGGATATGTAGATCTCCTACCATTGTAACCGACTCTGTGTAACCCTAGCCCTCTCCGGTATCTATATAAACCGGAGGGTTTTAGTCCGTAGGACAGAACAACAATCATACCATAGGCTAGCTTCTAGGGTTTAGCCTCCTTGATCTCATGGTAGATCTACTCTTGTACTACCCATATCATCAATATTAATCAAGCAGGAGTAGGGTTTTACCTCCATCGAGAGGGCCCGAACCTGGGTAAAAACATCGTGTCCCTTCTCTCATGTTACCATCTGCCTAGACGCACAGTTCGGGACCCCCTACCCGAGATCCGCCGGTTTTGACACCGACAATGAGCACATCTCCCCTACTCCACCATCACAGGTGCTTGCTCTAACTTGACACTATTATATGTGGTTGCATGTTGCGTATGATGTCTAGCTTGTATTGCTTCTAACTTGAATTGCATCTTCTTACTTTACACATAATGCCTGTGAATATGACCCGTGTTCCTGTTTCTAGAACATACGTGTACATGATGAGCACATCTCCCCTACTCCACCATCACAGGTGCTTGCTCTTACTTGGAACTGTTATACGTGGTTGCGTTTTCTGTATGATGTCTAGTTTGTATTGCTTCTGATTATGTTGAATTGCATCTGCGTAGCTTACAACTTATACCTGCAACGATCACTTACCCATAAGACACATTTAACTTGGGACTGTGATGTAGGTTGCATCTTGCATTGTCTTCTAGCTTGTACTGCTTCTAATTTCTTGAAATGGCACTTACGACAAGACACTTTTTACCTGATAGAGTGATATTGGTTGCATGTCCATATGGTGCCTAGTTTTCATTTCTTCTAATTTTGTTGAAATGCCTTCCGCTTACTGTTTTTTCATACATATTCTATCCTCCTATCGTATGTGTGAATATGAAACGCTGTCTTTTTTTGTATATATTCCATTGTCGGAGTAATGGGCCACGGGTAGGCTAACCCAGAGCCCAGAACCTTTCAAGACATCGGGGCAGGCTGCGCCCCTCAAGAACCCCAGGACGGAGAGCCGCCTCTGGGAGTCGGCAGCAGTGCAGCCGACTACCCATTCACAGCCGAGTCCCGGGGGCGACTTTGAGATGAGTCGACTACTAGCTGGCGGCTTCCAGAGAAGCCGGCTATGGGGAGTCGGCCCGCGACTCTAACCACCTCATGCTCTCGTATGGAGGGATGGGACGGGGCGTGGCCTCAGTAAAGTCCACGTCCGCCCCTTACCAAGGGCAGGCATGGCCAAAGTACGCCGTACAATCGGAGATCTCCGTCCGGCGCGGCACTGTTGCCATGCCAGCCTTGACATCAGCCCCAGCGGGCGGAACCCTGTGCCCATGATGGCCTGTCTGTATGACCCAGAGACGATGGGTCCCACCAGTCAGCGGGGGTCCAAAAGACGGCAAGAGTCCCCCCAGTCGGACCTAGTGGGAGTCGGCCTCCAGGAGTCAGCTAGCCCCTCCCACGGGCCCCGCACGCCATTAACCAGACAAGACGGGGAATGGCAACAGTGATCGCCCGTCAGGCGGCGGCACTGTTGCCATGACCCCATGACCAAGCCAGCATCATTAGAAGCACGGCTACAGTAATCCGCAGCCAGCAAGACCCGCCCGCGGCGGACACGGCCTGTCGGCTCCATACTGGGCCAGTCAGCGGGGCCCACCAGTCGGTGGGCCCCAGCAGTCGGCGGAGAAGACGGCGGCCTGAGAGACAAACGGCTGGGACCCGTGCCCAGCCGGATTACCATTGTACCCCTGGGGGGTAGGCCTATATAAGCCCCCAGGGCCCCCATGCAAAGGGTTCGAATCCATTACCACTAGAGCAGATCATATAGGAAGGAGAGAGCTAGCCTTGCCTTCTCCTACCTCCAGGAAACAGCTCAAGGAGCAACCGTGTACACACTTTGCCATAGTGATCATGAGGAGACCCCGCAAAGCAGCAGTAGGGGTGTTATCTCCTCGGAGAGCCCTGAAGCTGGGTAAGATTCGCCGGCGTGCATGTCTTCGCCTCATCCCATTTCCAGGCACCGGTGATGTTCTACTTGCCCCCACCATGATAAGCCATCCCTTGGCATATGTCGCACCCAACCCCCGACATTTGGCACCCACCATGGGGCGAGGTGCACCGTCGTCCGGAGACCTGCTCTGGACGGGAACCCTTTTCCTCCCTGGCGAGCGCAGCCAGCCCGGCATGCTAGACGGAGTCTGCGCCAACGCGCTGCACGGCGCTGAGATCGCCTGCGCAGCCAGCTGGCTTGCCGAACTTGTCGGCGAGGTTTGCCTCTCCGACGAGCCTGCATCCGACGCAGGCACGGGCGGCCCCGAGAGCCTCCTCGCGGGCCTCCTTGATCAACTCCACGTCGCCGGCAAGCCTGCCGTGGACCTGGAGTCCGTAGGCTCCACCGACCCGATGTTGGTCGACTCCGACACTGCGTCGCTCGACGCGTTCCCCACTAACGTGGTGGTCTATGACGAGCCGCTCCCTCGCGCGGAGAGCGGCGGAAGCACCGTCATAGAGGTGCTCGTCATCGGTCATGGCGAGCACTCCGACGGCGGAGCTCATGACCCACTCGACGCGGCACTGCAAGACCTGACCGCGCCGATTCCAGAAGACGCTGACACCGAGACGCTGGAGGCGCGCCGCCTTCAGCTCGTCGAAGGCGCGAAGAAGCTGGCAAGCATGAGACGCTTGTCAGAAGCCTACCAGCGTGAGATGGATTGCGCTGTGGGTGGCTCGCCGGCTCCAACTGGGCCTAGCCGCCTAGGCGCGGTCCAGCAGCGCGGCGTGGCCATCGCCAACCTATTCGGGGCCAATCCCCGTGTGTATACCACACCTGCGGAGAACATCCGAGCCGCCCAAGCAGCGGCTGATGAGCTGGACAACTTCGAGGGAGAAGAGCGCCGCCTGATGACGGAGCGAATCCAGCGGCTCCTCGATGCGGCTACTACGCAGAACGAGGCCGGCTGCCGCACAGAGGCGCCGCAACGGCAGAATGACGACCACCTCCCCGCCGAGACCAAGGCGTGACGTCACAGACACCGACTGGCGGCGTCCGCAGAAGAAAAGACAAGGATCCGGCTGTCAGCCATAGTCGAACTCACATCACCATCGAGCACGACCGAGACGGCCGCCCAAGAGCAGTGGAACGGCGGGACGACTATCTGCCTCCTCCTCCTCGCAAGGAAAGGCGAGTCTCCCCGCCACCCGCTGAGCATCTGACTCTCGGAGACTGCCTTGGCCGCCGAGAGGGAGTCAGAGAAAACGATGCACGCCACCGGATCGACCGACTCCACCGATCCCTGGCGCTGGAAGAAAAAGACGAGTTGGGCCTGCCCTGTTTTGGACCCCGCATCTGAGATGAGCCCTTTCCCAAAGGGTTCACGCTCCCCCGAGACACGCCCAAGTACACCGGCTCCGTGAAGCCGAAGGACTGGCTGGTTGACTACTCCACGGCCGTTAACATAGCGAACGGCAACAAGCGTGTTGCCGTTAAATATGTTCCGCTCATGCTCCAGGGCACGGCCCGGACATGGTTGAACAGCCTAAGGCCCCGCAGCATCAACAGCTGGGTCGACTTCATCGACGCCTTCGTCCTCAACTTCACAAGCACATACAAGCGACCTCCCAAGCCTCGCCAGCTTTCCTTGTGCGTGCAAGGCCCCAATGAGTCAACTCGCGACTACCTCACGCGTTGGGCCGAGCGTCGGAACTCCTGCGAGGGCGTGCACGAGGTGCAGGCTATCGAGTACTTCACCGCCGGGTGCAGAGAAGGCACCCTCCTCAAGCACAAGCTCCTCTGCGACGAGCCAGAGACCCTAGACAAGCTGCTGATCATAGCAGACAAATACGCCATAGCCGACTCCTCCATGAAGGCGGAGATTCAAGTTAGTACGACTGGCAAAGTGGCCCCTCAGGCTCCCAGAACTCCGGCTGGAGACGCCAGTCGGCGACAGCAGCAGAACGACCACAAGCGCAAGGCCCCACAGCCGGCTTCCAGCAGCCGGCAGGTGGCGACAGTCGAAGACCAGCAGCCGGAGGGCAGCCTCCGCCCAAGCGACAGAAAGGCGGCAAGTCCAACTGGTTGCCGACTTTCTCTTACAAGCAGACTCTCGATGGTCCTGGCAAGTTCCACAGCGGCGTGAAGCCGTCGAACCACACCACCCGGAACTGCCACTGGCTCACTAGGATCGCCAAGGGAGACGGCCTTCTGCCTCCCCCGCCTGCTGGGCAGCCGCCTCCGCATCTGCCTCCGCCCCAGCAGCGGGCTGTCAGACCAGTCGTCGCAGTTCAAGATGACACTAGTAGAAAAAGGGTCTTCAGTCCCGGTTCATAAGGGCCTTTAGTCCCGGTTCTGGAACCGGGACTAAAGGGTCGGTACTAATGCCTCTCCCTTTAGTCCCGGTTCAATCCAGAACCGGGACTAAAGGGCGCGGCCACGTGGAGCTCCACCTTTAGTCCCGGTTGGTAACACCAACCGGGACTAAAGGAAATTTTATGATTTTTTTTGAAAAAAAAATTTGAATTTTTTTTGAATTTTTTTTATTTTCAAATTTCTGAATTATTTTAACCTCTAGTCTGTAATCACCACCCCTCATCACTTCTCAATTTATCCTCTAATCACCCCTCATCATTCCAAATCATCTAACTTCCCGAACGGTCACCCATCCTCCCACTCCCCCAGCCTGAGCACGCTTAACTTCCGAGTTCTATTCTCCCTCGCTCCAAGTCTGCACTTGTTGTTTTCCTAACAATACTAAGATGTCAATCCTATTAACCTTCAGGAATTTTGCTTGAGCATGAAGTGACACATTTCATAGTTTTATTTTGAAACTATTGTTTTAAAAAACAATAATTATTTAGTAACACTAATATTTCCTGAATAATTAGTTTGACCATTGTTTGACCGTAGTTTGAACAAAGTTTGACCAGATTTGACCAAAATTGAAATAACTAAAATAATTATTTAGTAACGCTAATATTCTAGAATAATTAGTTTGACCATTGTTTGACCACAGTTTGCCCACTGTTTGAATTTTTTTCGATTTTTTTCACTCTAGATCTTAAAAGCCCCGTAAATTCGGATGTAACTTTTCGAGTAGATGATTTTTCATATAAAAAACTTTTTCATCCGAGTTAGTATGCAAAAGTTATGCCCATTTTTACAAATTTCAGAGAGATTTTGCAAATAAAGTCAAAATTCACATTTGCAAATTTTCCCAACAACTAGACCACATATCACATGGGAAACTTATTTTCTTTTATTTTTTTGACATTTCCATCATTTTCTTTTCTTTTTTTTAAACTGAAAAGGCGATCCACGGGGGGGGGGGGGGGGTAGAGTTTGAAAATGGGACCTTTAGTACCGGTTCGTGGAACGAACCGGGACTAAAGGTCTCAACCCCATTAGTCCTGGTTCGTGCCTCAAACCGGGACTAAAGGTCTAATCTTTAGTCCCGGTCTGAGGCACGAACCGGGACCAATGGTTGTGGTCCAGGAGCGAGGCCCATTGGTCCCGGTTCATCCCACCAACCGGGACCAAAAGGTCCAGATGAACCGGGACCAATGGCCCATGTGGCCCGGCCGGCCCCCTGGGCTCACGAACCGGGACCAATGCCCCCATTGGTCCCGGTTCTGGACTGAACCGGGACTAATGGGCTGACCCGGCCTGGACCAAAGCCCTGTTTTCTACTAGTGTGAGTACCCAGAAGAGCACGGAGCTTATGTGGTGTTCACCAGCATGGCTAACGATCGACGCAGCAGGTGGCTGCAGCAGCAAGAGGTGAATGCAGTGGCATCAGATACACCAGAGTTCTTGCACTGGTCCAAGAAGCCTATCAGCTGGAGCAGAGCTGATCACCCAGAGGTGATGCCAAGTCCGGGCTCCTACGCCCTGGTCTTGGATGCTACCTTTGCCACAGATAGGCGGGCCGCACGTTTCTCGCGAGTGCTGATAGATGGAGGCAGCATCATCAACATCCTGTACAAGGACACGGTGTAGAAGTTAGGAATCAAGCAAAGACAGCTTCAGAACAGCCGGACTGTGTTCCACGGCATTGTTCCTGGCCTTTCCTGCTCGCCAATCGGCAAGATCCTGATAGACGTCCTCTTTGGGGACAAAGATCATTTCCGTCGAGAGTCAGTTTCGTTTGAAGTGGTGGACCTTGAGAGCCCATACCATGCCTTGCTCGGCCGACCTGCTTTGGCCAAGTTCATGGCGGTTCCCCACTACGCCTACCTCAAGATGAAGATGCCGAGTTCCAAGGGGATTCTGACCATAGCTGGCGACTACAGAAAGTCGTCCCACTATGCGGCTGAAAGCAGTCAGCTAGCCGAGTCCCTGGTGATCGCAGCAGAGAAGCGGCTCCTTGATCGGGTTGTGGCGATGGCCGACAAGCGGCCGGAGATGTTGCCCAACCCCAAGGAGTCGGAAGCTGAGGGTTCGTTCAAGCTGGCCAAAGAGACGAAGAAGATACCCTTGGACCCAGAGCACCCAGAGAGGTACGCTGTCATAGGTGCAATCCTCAACAGCAAATAGGAAGGCGAGCTCGTCGATTTCCTCCGTGAGAATCGGGACATCTTCGCATGGTCCCCCAAAGACATGCCAGGTGTACCGACGGAATTCGCCGAGCACAAGCTACATGTCCGATCTGATGTGAAGCCCGTCAGGCAGCCCTTGCGCCACCTTTCGGAAGAGAAGAGAAGAGTTGTTGGAGAAGAGATAGCCTGACTCCTAGCAGCCGACTTCATTATGGAAGTGTTCTTTCCAGAGTGGTTAGCAAACCCAGTCCTGGTGCTGAAGAAGAACAAGCAGTGGCGGATGTGTATTGACTACACAAGCCTCAACAAAGCTTGCCCCAAGGACCCGTTTGCTCTGCCGAGAATTGATCAGGTGATAGACTCCACAGCTGGGTGCGAGCTGTTGAGCTTCTTAGATGCATATTCAGGATATCACCAGATCAAGCTGAACCCGGCCGACAGACTGAAGACCATCTTCATCACGCCGTTTGGAGCATTCTGCTACCTGACCATGACGTTCGGCTTGAGGAATGCTGGTGCCACCTTTCAGCGTTGCATGCAGAAGTGCCTCCTCAAGCAACTCGACAGAAACACCCACGTCTACGTGGATGATGTGGTGGTGAAGATGGAAAAGCGCGGAACACTACTGGAAGACCTCAAGGAGACCTTCGAGAACCTGTGCCGATTCTAGATCAAGCTCAACCCTGAGAAGTGCGTCTTCGGAGTACCAGCCAGCCAACTCCTTGGCTTCCTAGTCTCTGAACGCGGCATAGAGTGAAACCCTATAAAGATCAAGGCCATTGAGAGGATGGAAGTACCCAGCCGACTGCTGGATGTGCAAAAGTTCACTGGCTGCCTGGCGTCCATCAGCTGATTCATTAGTCGGCTGGGCGAGAAAGCTCTCCCCTTGTACCAACTCATGAAGAAGACCATTTTTTCGAGTGGAACCACAAGGCGGACGAAGCTTTTCTCCAGTTGAAGAAGATGTTGACTACTCCCCCTGTGCTGGCGGCTCCGACCCCTAAGGAGCCCATGCTCATGTACATTGCCGCCACCAGCCGGGTAGTCAGCACAGTCATTGTAGTTGAACGCAAGGAGGAAGGCAAAGCACTACCTGTCCAGAGACCGGTATATTACCTGAGCGAAGTGCTGTCGACCTCCAAGCAGAACTACCCCCACTACCAGAAGATGTGCTATGGCGTGCACTTTGCCGCCAAGAAGTTGAAGCCTTACTTTCAAGAGCATCCTATCACTGTTGTCTGCACAGCCCCACTAGCCGAGATCATCGGAAGCCGAGATGCCTCTGGCCGAGTAGCCAAATGGGCCATAGAGCTGGCCCCCTACACCATCTACTACCAGCCCCGCACCGCCATCAAGTCGCAAGCACTGGCCGACTTCCTTGTCGACTGGGCCGAGACCCAGTACCTGCCGCCAGCGCCCGAGTCCACCCACTGGCGGATGCATTTCGATGGCTCCAAGATGCGCACCGGTTTGGGAGCCGGCATTGTCCTCACTTCTCCGAAAGGCGACCAGCTCAAATATGCGCTGCAAATCCATTTCGCCGCCTCCAACAACGTCGCCGAATACGAGGCGCTCATTCACGGGCTCCGGCTTGCCAAAGAGCTTGGCATTCGCTGGATCCTGTGTTATGGCGACTCCGACCTGGTCCAGCAGTCACCTGGCGACTGGGATGCCAAAGATGAAAACATGGCGAGCTACCGTTTCCTCGTATAGCAACTCAGCGGATATTTCGAGGGGTGCGAGTTCCTTCACGTGCCAAGAAATGACAACAACCAAGCAGACACCCTGGCACGAATTGGCTCGACCGGCCAAGCAATACCATCCGGCGTCGCCCTTCAGCGCCTCCTCAAGCTGTCTGTCAAGCCTTCACCAGAATCAGACTCCATCTTTGTGCCGGCTCCCCCCGAAGAAGTCGGATCCGAATCAAGAGCCCCAGCAGACGGCACGAGAATTCTTACAGATGGCTCCAAGAACGCCGCAGTCGAAGCCGGCCCGGGGACTTCAGAACCCGGCCCGGGGACTGCGGCGACCAGACCGAAGACTCTAGAACTCGGCCCAGGGACTTCATCAATCCAGCAAGCGGCCGCAGCCTCCAGCCTGCCGCCTCCCAGCCCAGCCGCCCTCGTCCAAGTCGCAGTTCTGGCAGTCGAAGAAGTAGCAGCGCCCTCATGGGCCCAGCCCATCCTCAAGTTCCTGGTCAACAAAGAGCTGTCGACCGATGAGATCTTGGCTCGGCAAGTACAACGCCGAGCAGCAACCTACACCATAGTCAATAGAGAGCTGGTCAGGCGCAGCGTCACGGTGTCTAACAGCGCTGCGTCGAGCCAGAGCAAGGCCAAGCAATTCTCAAAGACATCCATGAAGGCGAGTGCGGCCACCATGCGACCTCAAGAGCACTCATCGCCAAAGCCTTTCGACACGGTTTTTTATGGCCGACTGCCCTAGAAGAGGCCAAGGAGTTGGTCCAAAAATGCAAGGGGTGCCAGAAGTTTCGCTCCAAGCCGCATAAGCCGGCTTCCGCACTCAAGACTATCCCCATCACCTGGCCCTTTGCAGTCTGGGGCCTGGACATGGTGGGACCATTCAAAACGGCGCGAGGCGGCCTAACTCACTTACTTGTCGCGGTGGACAAGTTCACCAAGTGGATAGAAGCAAAGCCCATCAAGAAGTTGAATGGTCCGACTGCCCGCACTTTCATCTCCGACATCACAATTCGGTACAGCATACCACACAACATCATCACTGACAACGGCACAAACTTTGCCAAAGGTGCCTTGGCCCGTTTGTGCGCGTCACGGGGCATCTGACTGGACTTAGCGTCCGTTGCCCATCCACAGTCAAACGGCCAAGTGGAGCGAGCAAATGGCCTCATCCTGTCTGGCATCAAGCCTCGACTGGTCGAACCGCTAGAGCATTCGGCCAGCTGTTGGCTTGACGAGTTGCCAGCCGTCCTCTGGAGTCTGCGCATGACTCCAAACAAGTCGACCGGCTTCACGCCCTCTTCCTCGTCTATGGCGCCGAAGCCGTCATCCCAACGGACATAGAGTTCGACTCCCCGCGAGTCACCATGTACACCAAGGAGGAAGCAGAAGAAGCACGTCAAGACGGCGTCGATCTGCTGGAAGAGGGCCGACTGTTGGCACTCAGCCAGTCCGGCATCTACCAGCAGAGCCCGCGCCGATACTACAACAGAAAGGTCAGGCCGAGATCTTTCCAAGAGGGCGATCTTGTTCTCCGACTGATCCAGCGAACAGCCAGCCAGCACAAGCTGTCGGCTCCTTGGGAAGGCCCTTTCATCATCAGCAAAGTGCTGGGCAACGACTCCTACTACCTAATCGACGCTCAGAAGCCCCGAGCACGCAAGACGGACGACTCCGGCAAAGAGACGGAGCGGCCATGGAATGCAAATCTCCTCCGAAGATTTTACAGTTGATGCAGTATGTAGCACGCTACCTTTTGTATTTAAGTATCAAGACTTAGGGCCCCCCGAGACGAGCTCGGGGACTGCCCTTTTTTGTTATCTATATGATAAGAATTATGCCTTCGAGTATGCTACTCTTTGTTATGCCGGTTGGCACCGGGTTCGACTAATCAGCCCAGGGACTCGCCGCCTTGCGCTATGAAATGCTTCCTGTAGTCGGACAAGTAGTGTGTGGTGCCTAAGCCGTCTCCTGTCAGAAGCCGCAGCCCACAGAGCGACTGTTTGGTAGGCAGGAGTAAGGAAGAATGGGCGCCCACATGAAAAATGGCTAAGGACTCAAAGCACAAACATAGCTTAAGCTGGCTTCCAGCCTCTCTTCGCAAAACTAACTCTTGAGTAGTCGGCTTGCCGCCTTCTATCCGACTTGTTAAAAGACTCTAAAAATGGCTAAGTATTTGCCTTCCCAAAAGTAGCCAAGCATTTGATCCAGCGGCAGTCCGCAGAGCGGTTGTCCGACTGGCAAGATGGCGACTAAGGGAAGGCGGCAAAGGAAAAAGCCAAAGGAGAAATGAGCAAGAAAAGATAGAACTCGGATGAATATTTACATAACATAGGCCCTTGGCCAAATCTTCAAGCAGAAGTTCAAAATACACCCCGCGGGTGGAATTGTGCGAATTAACAAGTTCTTCAAAGACTACTAAATCAGATAAAATAAAGGCAAGGCGGCAACCTAGGAAGCGGCAGACGGGTTCGGAGGGTCGGAGGATACGGCAGTGTCAGGCGCTAGGGCGGCCGGCTGGGTAGTCTCGGCTTGATCGTCTCCGGCGGCAGCCGGCTCGGTCGGGCGCGGCTCGTTGTTGGAGGCGCGGTCGAGCTAAAGCTGGTCCCCCGCTCTGTCTTTTGGCACCCCCGTCTCATCTCTGTCCTCCGCCTCGCCTTCCTCCTTGGCACTGGAGCGGATCACCTCCGCCGAGTCCTCGTCATAATCCGGGTTCATCCCGAACCACTCCGGCGGCGCCTCCCCGCCGTCTTCAGCCCGCTCAGGGACGAAGACGCTGGTGTATGTGTAGTCGGTGATCACCGCCGCACGCTCGACGAGGACGTCTTCCACAGCTACCAGCTCTTCCCGGGCCTCTGACCGGAGCGTGGCCAGCCGGTCCAGGTCCAGCCCTGGATACCACGCCTTGACGAATTCCAAGGCCCGGCGCGCTCCAGCCCGGGCTGAGGAACCCTTCCAGGCCTCAAGACGGCCAGCCGCGACCTCCAGCCAGTCAGCAGTCCGACTGGGAGTGCGCAGAACCGGCATGTCTGGCCATAGGGCAGCAATCGCCTGCGCGCCGACATGTTGAAGCCGGCGTGGCATCCGATGGGTCGGCCGCAGACGAGCCTCGATGCTCAGAAGCTGCTCATCAAGGGTTCGGGGGGCGTTGGTGGCAATCTCCGCACCATTTGCCCTCCGAGCCTCGCGATCAGCCTCGATGGCTTGAGTGGCAGCCTATGTGTGGCCAGGGAAGAAGTCTGCCAAGACGAAAAAGAAGCAAGTCAAAAAATCAGGAGTCGGACCGACCTATAGTCGGCAGCTCAAAGAAAGAAAGTAAAGAAACTCACCGTCGACGATGTCCTCAATCTCATGGAAGCCGGAGGTCAGCATTGCCTCCTTGTCAGTCCAGGAGGAGCGCTCGCTTGAGAACTCGGCCAGAAGGCCGGTCTCCTTCTCTTCCGCCTCCTTCTGCGCCTTCTTAAGCAGCTCCTTTTTCTTCGCCAACTGTGCGGCCAGCAGGTCGCGCTCTGCGGCGAGCTTGCCGCACTCCTCCCCCTTGGCACGCAAGGCGGTGTTGGTTTCGCCCAGCTACTGCTGAAGAACGGCGTTGGCCTCTGAAGAAAAAGAAGAAAGAGGATGTTAAGTCATCAACAAAGAAGGTCGCCAGGAAGATCCGGCCCGACTGCTGAGCAGTCAGCCCGAATCTCGTGGTCTACAGCCCGCGGGTGCGCCAGCGCGCCCCCGCGAAGAGGAAAGAGGACTCACTCCGGCTCTATGATAAGTTGGCAGTCCGCTTGCCCAGCTCCTCAACATTGCGGTTGAAGGCGGTGACCCGGAGGTTGTGATAATCCTGTGATAAGTATTTCAAACAAAAGTAAGTACTTAGAACTCGCCAATGGAATTCTGAGCCGCCTGCTCAGCAGCCGGCCCGGAACTCGGGGACTACACCCAGTGGGTGCGCTGGCGCACCCCCACAGAGAAGAACAAGAAGACGGAGACAAGGGAAAAACACTTACCTGGATGGCAGCCCGCGACGCCAGGTGCGCCTTGGTGCAGCTCTGGATGGCGTCGCCTTCAGCTCGCAGCTTAGCCTGGACGTCCAGAAGCGCCTGGTTCAGCGGGCCTGTGCCGCCTCCTCGCACCCACCCAACGGGCGCGGCACTCGTCGCCTCGGCGTCTGGGACTGTCGAGCTGGCGGCGCCGATCTCCAAGGGGCGTGGCGCCGAAATCGCCTTCTCAAGGCGGCGGCGCGCTGGCGAGGCGACTTGAAGGAGCAGCTTCGCCACGGCCTCGTCCTTAGTCGGCGGCACCGGCGGATCTCTGTCGGCTGTTTGTCACGTGTGCTCCCAGACAGCGACGGGGGTGGTGGCGGCGGCACGACCGTGCCCGACATGGAGGCATCGCCGCCTCCCCTCTCAATGATCGGGAACTCGCCGCCGACTTCCTCCGACTACGCCGTGAACTCCGGACACTACCGACTGGCGGTGCGCGGCTTCCTCAGCCTGCTGCCTTGCCGCGACGGCGGCCTCGGCCTCATCCAGCTTTTTCTGGGCGGAGGCGTCCGCCTTCTCGGCCTCCGCCTTCTCCAGGAGGGTGGCTTCTTCCTCGTCACGCTTCTCCTGCGCGTTCCGCTCCGTCGCCTCCCGGAGGTTGGCGGCGGGGTCAATCCGCCGAGTAGTGGCAGACGTCTCTGCCGACCCCATGATGGAGGCGGCGGCGACCCTCTCAAAAGTGAGGGGAGCCCTGAAGCGAGGATGGCATGTAAAATATTTGGACAAGATCCACCAGAAGAAAATAAGACAAAGGGCAGAAGCACTTACGCAGAGACCAGTGGCGGCTTCTTCACTTCCTTACGCAAGCGGTTGGCTTGGCGACCGCCTCTTCCCGCTTGGTCGCGGCGGCCGCCCCTTGAACTTCTTTGTCCGGCCGCCAAGAGAACTCGGCCTGGCCTGGCGCTTCCTCGCACCGCCTTGACCATCCAAGACGGCGAAGGAACTCGCGCCGGGCTGGCCGGCCTTTGGCTGGTGGCGCGGGGCGCCTTCCCCCTCGGCGTCGTCATCAGGCCAGTCGACAAAGGTGGCCAAAGGCCTGAAGCCGCCTCCTCCCCCTCCGCCTCCCCCTCCTTCGGCGTCGTCCTCCATCGCCGCCGCCCCCAAGTCGGGGTCGTCGACGTCGCTCTCCACTCGGTCGGGGACGAACTGGCAGGCTGGTCCCGTGGTGCCGGCCGAAGGCTGGACGAGAGGGTTCTGATTCAAAGACTAAAAAAGATTAGAAGTCGGATTCGGCTGCAAAGGAAAGCAGCAGAAGAAGAGAAACGACTTACAACAGGTGGGGGGTTGGCGCGCGAGTACGGCTCCATGCCGAACCGCCAATCTGCCGAGAGGCCGCAGTTCGCGATATAGTTCACCGTGTCCGCCACCTCCGCGTGGGGCATGTCCTTGGAACACGTCCGACTCGGGTCCCGGTGGCCGCTCATCTGACAGATTATATGAGGTCGGCCTTGGAGTGGGAGAACTCGGCGCGCCATAAAGGCGGCCAGCAAGTCGGCCCCGGTCAGACCCTCCGACTGCGTCAGCATTCGGAGTCGCGCGACGGTGGCGGCGCCGGCAGGAGTCAGCGTCTTGGCCCGATGGGACCAGCTGGGGAGCCTTCCAGTCGGCGCGCTGGCTTCGTAAGCCGGCAGGTTGACCCGGTCGCCTTCTGGGGCGACGTTCTTCATGTAAAAATAAGATCGCTGCCACATCTTCACCGATTTGATCAGCGTAATGGTGGGGAACGGGTTGTCGGCCCCCGTTCTCCACATCGCGATGAAGGCACCGCACTAGGCTGGCACGCCGGCGACGTGCGTGCCGACCTTGGACTGGAATAATTCCCCCAAAGCTCGATGGTGGGAAGAACGCCGAGGAAGCCTTCGCACAGGGTGGCGAAAGTAGCCAGCAACACCACCGTGTTTGGAGTAAGGTGGTGCGGCTGGAGCCCGTGGAACTCCAAGAAGGAGCGAAAGAAAGCGCTCGCCGGCAGCCCTAGGCCGCACATGAGGTGCGAGCGGAATAGGACCCGCTCGCCCTCCTCCGGCGCCGGTGATACCTCCCTCGCTGGCGCGGCGCGGGCCTGCACTAGGTCCTTGCCGGGGAGATGACGCATCTTGCGGTGGAAATCAATGTGGTCATCGTCAACCTCGGAGCTGTCCCACACGCCGGAGCGCACGGTGGCGGGCGCGGCAGCAGAGGAAGAGCTCATCGCTGCGGGCGTGATGTGGTTCGGCGCGGCGGCGGCGAAAGGTAGAAGAGGCAAGAAGGAGCGAAAGGGAGTAGGGAAGATGGGCGCGCGTGCTTCGCCGCCCCCTCCTCCCGCCTACTTATAGGCTCGTAGGCTGAGAAGCCGATGGGGCGTCGTGGGATTAACTGCGCCCAGGACCCCACGATCCCCATGATTTACCACACGAAGTTACTGCGCGCAGTTACTGCGCGGGAACCCCAACCGTTCGCACGGCCACAACGGATCCGTTCGCATGCCGAGGCACGGTAGTGGCGGGCCCCGCCTGTGGGCCTGTCCCGTCGCGCGCGTGGGTGGGCAGACTGGCCCGGCCACGTGGCGCCACCCAACGGATCCGCAACGGGTGGCAACCCGGAAGCTTGTCAGGCACGCTGCCTTGACCCCGCTGCGACTTTCAAAACTCTTTAAGGGCAAGACGGCCCTCTGCGAGTCCGGCTCCAGCTAGTCGGACCGAAGGAAGACGGCGAGGCAGGCCCAAATTCAACCACCTGAAAGAAGAAACTGATGACGCTCCTCGACATGTCTCCCTCGGCGCCCCATCAGCTTCAGGGACTACTGTCGGAGTAATGGGCCACGGGTAGGCTAACCCGGAGCCCAGAACCTTTCAAGACATCGGGGCAGGCTGCGCCCCTCAAGAACCCCAGGACGGAGAGCCGCCTCTGGGAGTTGGCAGCAGCACAGCCGACTACCCACTCATGGCCGAGTCCCGGGGGCGACTTTGAGATGAGCCGACTCCTAGCTGGCGGCTTCCAGAGAAGCCAGCTATGGGGAGTCGGCCCGTGACTCCAACCACCTCATGCTCTCGTAAGGAGGGACGGGACGGGGCCTGGCCTCAGTAAAGTCCACGTCCGCCCCTTACCAAGGGCAGGCATGGCCACAGTACGCCGTACCATCGGAGATCTCCGTCCGGCGCGGCACTGTTGCCATGCCAGCCTTGACATCAGCCTCAGCGGGCGGAACCCTGTGCCCACGATGGCCTGTCTGTACGACCCAGAGACGACGGGTCCCACCAGTCAGCGGGGGTCTAGAAGACGGCAAGAGTGCCCCCAGTCAGACCTAGTGGGAGTCGGCCTCCAGGAGTCGGCTCGCCCCTCCCACGGGCCCCGCACGCCATTAACCAAACAAGACGGGGAATGGCAACAGTGATCGCCCGTTAGGCGGCGGCATTGTTGCCATGACCCCATGACCAAGCCAGTGTCATTAGAAGCACGGCTATAGTAATCCGCAGCAGGCAAGACCCGCCCGCGGCGGATATGGCCTGTCGACTCCATACCGGGCCAGTCGGCGGGGCCCACCAGTCGGCGGAGAAGACGGTGGCCTGAGAGACAGATGACTGGGACCCGCGCCTAGCCGGATTACCATTGTACCCCTGGGGGTAGGCCTATATAAGCCCCCCAGGGCACCCATGCAAAGGGTTCGAATCCATTAGCACTAGACCAGATCATATAGGAAGGAGAGAGCTAGCCTTGCCTTCTCCTACCTCCAGGAAACAGCTCAAGGAGCAACCGTGTACACACTTTGCCGTAGTGATCATGCGAAGATCCCGCAAAGCAGTAGAAGGGGTGTTATCTCCTCGGAGAGCCCTGAAGCTGGGTAAGATTCGCCGGCGTGCATGTCTTCGCCTCATCCCGTTTCCAGGCACCGGTGATGTTCTACTTGCCCCCACCATCATAAGCCATCCCTTGGCATATGTCGCACCCAACCCCCAACATCCATCCTCCTATCCTGCGCTTGCCTTACATCAAAGTAGTGTTCATCTGTATCATGCATCAATCAGTTATGCAGAGCTAATTTTATTCATCTTCTTGTGTTTTTGACTTCATATGCCACGTGTCCGTCACCCTTGACGAAAACACTTCTGTGACACGTGATTTATCGTCATGGAAGTGGACACTTTCGTGATGATAATTTTGGCAATGTCATGGAACACTTCTACGACATCACATGTATGACTGTCTTGATTCTGTCATAAATTTGTCATGGATGTACATGCATGACAGAAAACGCGACCTACTGTGACAAACATGTATCATCACGGAAGTGTCTTTTTTTGTAGTGAGGTGCTCCTCCAAGATCTGAGGGTCGGCACGAATGGCAGCCATCGCGACCTCATCTACGTGTGCGGCTGTGATTTGCTTCTCCGCTGCCAAATGCTCCTTGAGATCCTGGCTATACTGCGTGCACCATGGCTTAGGGCGGCGCTTATTTGGTGGAGGGGTCGGTGATTTGGGTGGAAGGTGTCGCGCCGGCGGTCGGGGCATGTGGGATGTGGAAGGAGGAGGAGGATGGGGGTCGGGTGTGGATTACCTGCCTGGATAGATGAGGCCGAGCAGCGTGAAGGAGGGTCGTCGGCGAGGAGGCGGCGCTGCAAGCAAGGAGTGAAGGTTTCAACTTGGAATGGAAGGCGGAAATAGGGGAAATGTGGCTTTTGGTAAGGGGGGGCGGGGAGGTAGATATTTCCGCAGAAGCCAAAAATTTGGAATCGCTTTAGTGAAAAAACTGGCACGCAAAGTGTCATCAAACACGATCCCTTATTCAGAACTATGTATGATATGTGAACATCACAAACGATTCAGATAGCTTAACCCATGTGTGATGAGTTTGAACGTCAAAAGTTTTGGTTCCAATTTCCCTGGTTACAGTGGTCATCCACGCCATTGCATAATTTGTGTACACAAAGGAGACTACAACACTCCCACACTTCTTAATCGAGCAAGTTCAGCAATTAAACAGAGCTAGCTGACCTAAACATTACTCTAACAAATTAAAGACCAGCGCTCTTAATTAAACAAAACAAAGAGTACTACTACGGCTGGTGCTCGTAGATCTCTGCCGCCGCCTCCATGTCCAGCTCGCGCCCGACGGTCTCTTGGGGAAGGGGCTCCATTGCATCCATCACACCATACTCGGCAGGCATCTCGCCATCTGCGTCCGCCATCTCTTTGGAAAAGGATGCCACGAGCTGGGCGTGCGCGGCCACGATCTGGGCTTGGATGGGCTCCGTCATCGCAAGGTATGCGGCGGAGGAACGGACGGCTGCTCGAATGCTCTCGGCGATTGCCAACTCTTCGGCCGTGGGTTGGCGACCGTTGTCGGAGAAGCTTCGTTCGATTTGTGCGGTGACCGCCATGAGCTGGGTGTGGGCGGCCTCCATCAGGGCTAAGGCCGCCGCTGCGAAACGGACAGCTGCTGTGTTGCTCTCGCCAGTTGCTATCCCTCAGGCAGATGTTGCTGCCGCCACCTGAGAAGGAACAAAAGCCGTTTGGGCTGCCTTGGCCGCCCGGTCGTAGATTGCGGTCGCGCGCATGCACCTTGCTCGCACACGCATGGAGGCTGCGGCCGTGCTCTCGCCGGAGTGGGCCACCGAAGTTGATCTCATGACACGGGTTCAGGTGCCCATCTTTCACCGGCGATGATTGAACAGTGAAATGACATTCGGGGAGCGAGCTAGTGTGCTTGAGACGCTGGTTGTGGACTGTAGCCGGCGCACCTTCTCGCGTAAGCCATAGGCGTACTATACACCAACGGTGCTCCAGGATATTTTGTGTTGCATCTCACATGATTGGTGATAATAAAATGTGTGGGATCTACTTGATTTTTCATCTTGATTTGAATTACATAATGGGGTCACAGCGGCAATGGATGGTGTTTGAATTGCTAGACCTTTTATCTGCAGTGAACATGGAACTATATGTGTGTCGTAAAAGAATTGGAATTATTCAGGGTTCTTTTGAATATTTTACACATTAATTTGTTTTCTAGCCATTTCAGGAGCACAATTCAAAATTAAACTAGATGCACATGCTCAAGTGCACCAACATGGGTTGTAAAATCATATATGTGTCTCCGGCAAACATCAACGTGCTTGCTTTTGTAATTCTAGTAAATCCAAAATTCGTCCAAATTTCATGAAACTTGGTTCTATCATGGAGCGACATCAACATGCTGTGGTAATTTTTTTCCCATTTGGGGCAGGTTTGGCTATAAGCTTCTCATAAACCAGAGCTTCTCACAACAAGTGTGTTGGTTTCGGTAGGGAATGTTTCACCTTTCTGGGCGAAATGATATCCGTTGCCTCTTCACGATTTCAAATTTTTTCCAAGTGTCAACATAGAACAACAGGAGTGTTGTGTCAATTTTTGGGTTTTTCGGGGTTCGCTTGGACATTTTTATACATTAACTGAGTTTTCTATGCATTCATGTGCATAATTCAAATTTGAACTATAGGCACATGCTCTAATGCATATAAATTAGTTGAAATTCAAATCTGTGTCCTTGATTGCATGCTTAGGTCCCATGCAAGAAACGGGAATGAATGTGGAACACTCTGCCACCGTCACTGGGCCACAAATATTGAGATACCTGATTTTTAAATTCTAGAAAATCCAAAGCTCGTCTGAAATTCATGAAACTTGGCATGCTGTCATGGAGCGGCATCAACATGTCGTGGTAATTTTTTTCCCATTTGGAGCAGGTTTGGGGATATGCTTCTCACAAACCAGAGCTTCTCACAACAAGCCTGATGGTTTCGGTAGGGAACGTTTCACCTTTCTGGAAGAAACGATATCCATTGCCTCTTCTTGATTTCAATTTTTTTCCTAGTGTCAACATAGAACAACAGGAGTGTTGTGTCAATTTTTGGGATTTGTCGGGGTTCGTTTGGACATTTTTATGCATTAATTGAGTTTTCAATGCATTTATGTGCATAATTCAAATTTGAACTACCTGCACATGCTCTAATGCATATAAATTGGCTGAAAATTCAAATTTGTGTCCTTGGTTGCATGCTTAGGTCCCATGCAAGAAATGGGAATCAATGTCAAACACCCTGCCACCGTAACTCGGATGCAAACATGGAGATACCTGGTTTTTAAATTCTAGTGAATCCAAAACTCATCTGAAATTCATGAAACTTGGCAAGCTATCATGGAGTGGCATCAACATGTTGTGGTAATTTTTTTGTCCCATTTGGGGAAGGTTTGGGTATATGTTTCTCAGAAACTAGAGCTTCTCACAACAAGCATGATGGTTTCGGTAGGGAACGTCCCACCTTTGGGGACGAAACGATATCCATTGCCTCTTATTGCATTCAAAAAATTTCTCGTGTCAACATAGAACAACATGAGTGGTCTGTCAATTTTTGTGATTTTTTGGGGTTTGTTTGGACATTTTTATGCATTAATTGAGTTTTCAATGCATTCATGTGCATAATTCAAATTTGAACTACATGCACATGCTCGAATGCATATAAATTGGTTGAAAATTTAAATCTGTGTCCTTGGTTGCATGCTTAGGTCCCATGCAAGAAATGGGAATGAATGTCAAACACCCTGCCATCGTCACTCAGCCGCGAACATTGAGATACATGGTTTTCAAATTCTAGTAAATCCAAAGCTCGTCCTAAACTTGGGATGCTATCATGGAGCGGCATCAACATGCCGTGGTAAATTTTAGTCCCATTTGGGGCAGGTTTAGGGATATACTTCTCACAAACCAGAGCTTCTC
This sequence comes from Triticum urartu, assembly GCF_003073215.2. Classification (NCBI taxonomy): domain Eukaryota; kingdom Viridiplantae; phylum Streptophyta; class Magnoliopsida; order Poales; family Poaceae; genus Triticum; species Triticum urartu. The sequence continues at coordinate 63,296,575 of NC_053026.1, forward strand.
ACAATAAGCCTAATGGTTCTGCAGGGAACGTTTCACCTTTCTGGACGAAACGATATCCATTGCCTCTTCTCAATTTCAATTTTTTCCTAGTGTCAACATAGAACAACATGAGTGTTGTGTCAATTTTTGGGATTTTTCGGGGTTCGTTTTGACATTTTTATGCATTAATTGAGTTTTCAATGCATTGATGTGCATAATTAAAATTTGAACTACACGCACATGCTCTAATGCATATAAATTGGTTCAAAATTCAAATATGTGTCCTTGGTTGCATGCATAGGTCCCATGCAAGAAATGGGAATGAATGTCAAACACCCTATCACCATCACTCGGCCGCAAACATTGAGATACCTTTTTTTTAATTCTAGTAAATCCAAAACTCGTCTGAAACTCATGAAACTTGGCATGCTATCATGGAGCGGCATAAAGATGCCATGGTAAAGTTTTTGTCCCATTTGGGGTAGGTTTGGGTATATGCTTCTCACAAACTAGAGCTTCTCACAACAAGCATGATGGTTTCGTTAGGGAACGTCCCACCTTTGGGGACGAAATGATATCCATTGCCTCTTATTGCTTTCAAAAAATTTCTCGTGTCAACATAGAATAACAGGAGTGTTGTGCCAATTTTTGTGATTTTTTGGGGTTCGTTTGGACATTTTTATGCATTAACTCAGTTTTAATGCATTTATATGCATAATTCAAATTTGAACTACATGCACATGCTCGAGTGCATATAAATTGGTTGAAAAATCAAATATGTGTCCTTGGGTGCATGCTTAGGTCCCATGCAAGAAATGGGAATGAATTTCAAACAACAGGGCACTGTTGATTGCCCATAAGACGTTGAGATACATTGTTTTTAAATTCTAGTAAATCCAAAACTCGTCTGAAATTCATGAAACTTGGCATGCTATCTTGGAATGGCACCCGACATGCTGTGGTATTTTCAGGTCAATTTTTAGAGAAGGCGCACTCGAATAACAGCCAACAAAGGCATTTTGAAAAAATAGCTGCCACTTTAATATCTCAAACGTTTGTATAATTCAAACCGTGTGTGTTCTGTTAACCATTCACGTGACGCCACGTGTCTTGGTTTTAATGGCTATAGGAGGTGTCATGCGGATAGCTGCTTGACCTTGACTAAACGGGAGGCGTGCGAGCGCAGTGTGGTGCGCAGGCTGACCGAGAGGCATGCAAGCTGTCCTCCAATGCGCAGGCTCGCCGGGAAGCATGTGGGCTGTACGCTGCGTAGGCTCACTAGGAAGCGAGCCCTTTGACATCCATGGCCGCCTTCCTCTCCATAAATGGCGCCCGAGCCGCTGCTTAATACAGGCGGCCTTACTGTTCGCCTCCCTCCCACAGACCTCCACCAATGCCATGGCGTAGAAGGATCATCTGCCACTAGTCTTCAAGTTTGGTGAAGTCGACTCTGAGCTGGAGGAGATAGAAAATAAGGAGGAATGGGGCCTCATGGACATGGCCCAGAACAAGCTGGCCGCGGCGGTTGCTGCCCCCGCTCCCGTCCCAGCTCCCATCCCCGCGCCCACGCCAGCAACCATCCTCGTAGCATTGACGGGCTGGTCGCCGAGCACTATCGCAGAGCTGGAAGCCGTGGGCATCAGCAAGGTCTCCGTGGACCCGCACGAGCTTGTGTACATGCCAGTGCCAGTGCCCGTGCCCGTGCGTGCCCCTCCAGCCACCGCAGCGCAAGTCCCCGTGTGTTTGGCTACACCCACCGCTCCAATGCCCGTGCGCGTGCCCCCCTCAGCGGCATGGGATGCCCCATCCACCGCTACCTCTCAGCACCGATAGCTACCGTCCTCCCGCGCCCCACCCGTCGATCGTCCGGCGACTGATACGTCTCCAACGTATCTATAATTTTTTATTGTTCCAGGCTATTATATTATCTGTTTTGGATGTTTATGGACTTTATTATACACTTTTATATTATTTTTGGGACCAACCTATTAACCTAGAGCCCAGTGCGAGTTCCTATTTTTTCCCTTGTTTCAGTGTTTCGCAGAAAAAGAATATCAAACGGAATGAAACCTTCGGGAGAGTTATTTTTGGAACGGAAGCAATCCAGAAGACTTGGAGTGTACGTAAGGGAAGCAACGAGGAAGGCACGAGGCAGGGGGCGTGCCCTCCACCCTCGTGGATCCCTTGACCGACTTCTTTCGCCTATATATATATGTCCATATACCCTAAAAACATCAGGAAACATAATAGATCGGGAGTTCCGCCGCCGCAAGCCTCTGTAGCCACCCAAAACCAATCGGGACCCTGTTCCGGCACCCTGCCGGAGGGGGATCCCTCACCGGTGGCCATCTTTATCATCCCGGCGCTCTCCATAACGAGGAGGGAGTAGTTCACCCTTGGGGCTAAGGGTATGTACCAGTAGCTATGTGTTTGATCTCTCTCTCTCTCGTGTTCTTGAGGTGGTACAATCTTGATGTATCGTGAGCTTTGCTATTATAGTTGGATCTTATGATGTTTCTCCCCCTCTACTCTCTAGTAATGGATTGAGTTTTCCCTTTGAAGTTATCTTATCTGATTGAGTCTTTAATGATTTGAGAACACTTGATGTATGTCTTGTGTGGGATAACCGTGGTGACAATGGGTTATTCTATTAATTCACTTGATGTATGTTTTGGTGATCAACTTGCGGGTTCCGCCCATGAACCTACGCATAGGCGTTGGCACATGTTTTCGTCTTGACTCTCCGGTAGAAACTTTGGGGCAATCTTTGAAGTACTTTGTGTTGGTTGAATAGATGAATCTAAGATTGTGTGATGCATATCGTATAATCATACCCAAGGATACTTGAGGTGACATTGGAGTATCTAGGCGACATTAGGGTTTTGGTTGATTTGTGTCTTAAGGTGTTATTCTAGTATGAACTCTATGATAGATTGAACGGAAAGAATAGCTACGTGTTATTTTACTACGGACTCTTGAATAGATCGAGCAGAAAGAATAACTTTGAGGTGGTTTCGTACCCTACGATAATCTCTTCGTTTGTTCTCCGCTATTAGTGACTTTGGAGTGACCCTTTGTTGCATGTTGAGGGATATTTATATGATCCAATTATGTTATTATTGTTGAGAGAACTTGCACTAGTGAAAGTATGAACCCTAGGCCTTGTTTCCTAGCATTGCAATACCGTTTACGCTTACTTTTATCATTAGTTGCCTTGCTGTTTTTATTTTTTCAGGTTACAAAAACTCATATCTATGATCCATATTGCACTTGTATCACCTTCTCTTCGCCAAACTAGTGCACGTATACAATTTACCATTGTATTGGGTGTGTTGGGGACACAAGAGACTCTTTGTTATTTGGTTGCAGGGTTGCTTGAGAGAGACCATCTTCATCCGACGCCTCCCACAGATTGATAAACCTTAGGTCATCCACTTGAGGGAAATTTGCTACTGTCCTACAAACCTCTGCACTTGGAGGCCCAACAACGTCTACAAGAAGAAGGTTGTGTAGTAGACATCAAGCTCTTTTCTGGTGCCGTTGCCGGGGAGGTGAGTGCTTGAAGGTATATCTTTAGATCTTGCAATCAAATCTTTTAGTTTCTTGTTTTATCTCTAGTTTAGTCTATAAAATAAATCTACAAAAAATGGAATTAGGGTTGCCTCATATGCTTCATCTTTTTAATGTCTTTCGTGAAAATGATGGGAAGGAAAATTGAGCTCAAGTACTAGAAAAAGAATTACATAGAATGTTTGGCATCAAATATGTGAATGATGAGCATGATTGCAATGTTGTTAGTATGAATTCTTTGAATACCCATGATGCTAATGATATGCAAAGATACAAGCTTGGGGATGCTATGTTTGATGAAGATGATATGTTTAGTTCCCCAAGTTTTGATGAGCAAATTTATTATCATGAAATCATGCCTCCTATTTATGATGATTATTGTGATGACACGTATGCTATAAAGAACAAAGATAACCATGAAACTTTTCATCATGATTTTAATTTTCAATTGGATTATGCTTTAGATGATAGTTATTTTGTTGAGTTTGCTTCCACTACTATTGATGAGAATAAATTTGCTTATGTGGAGAGTAGTAAAATTTCTATGCAAGTAGATCATGAAAAGAATGCTTTAGGTGCTGGTTATATTGTTGAATTCATTCATCATGGTACTGAAAATTATTATGAGGGAGGAATATATGCTTGTAGGAATTGCAATAATATCAAGTTTCCTCTCTATGTGCTTAAAGTTTTGAAGTTATGCTTGTTTTGCCTTCCTATGCTAGTTGATTATTGTTGCCATAAGTTGTTTGCTCACAAAATCCCCATGCATAGGAAGTGGGTTAGACTTAAATGTGCTAGTCATATTCTTCATGATGCTCTCTTTATGTTTCAATTCTTATCTTTTATGTGAGCATCATTGAAATCATCATGCCTAGCTAGGGGCATTAAATGATAGCGCTTGTTGGGAGGTAACCCAATTTTATTTTAGTTTCTTGCTTTTTGGTTATGTTTATGAATAAATAATCCATCTAGCCTCTGGTTAGATGTGGTTTTATGTTTTAATTAGTGTTTGTGCCAAGTAAGACCTATAGGATCTTCTTGGATGATAGTTATTTGATCTTGCTGAAAATTCCAGAAACTTTCTGTTCACGAAAACAATTATTTAAAATCACCAGAACGTTATAAAATACTGATTCCAATTGCAGCAGATCAATGATCAAATTATCTAGGTCATCCTATTTTGGTAGAATTTTTTGAGTTCTAGACGTTAGTTACAGATTACTACAGACTGTTCTATTTTTCTTGTGTTGTTTGCTTATTTTGATGAATCTATGGCTAGTAAAATAGTTTATAAACCATAGAGAAGTTGGAATATAGTAGGTTTAACACCAATATAAATAAAGAATGAGTTCATTATAGTACCTTGAAGTAGTGTTTTGTTTTCTTTCACTAACGGAGCTCACGAGATCTTCTGTTAAGTTTTGTGTTGTGAAGTTTTCAAGTTTTGGGTACAGATTTGATGGACTATGGAATAAGGAGTGGCAAGAGCCTAAGCTTGGGGATGCCCAAGGCAAACCAAGGTAATATTCAAGGATAACCAAAAGTCAAAGCTTGGGGATGCCTCGGAAGGCATCCCCTCTTTCGTCCTCATCCATCGGTAAATTTACTTGGAGCTATGTTTTTATTCACCACATGATATGTGTTTTGCTTGGAGCATCATATTATTTTCTTTTGTTTTGCTTGCTGTTTGAATAAAATACCAAGATCTGAAATCCTTAAATGTTAGAGAGTCTTCACATAGTTGCATAATTATTCGACTACTCATTGATCTCCACTTATATCTTTCGGAGTAGTATGTTGTTTGCTCTAGTACTTCACTTATCTCTTTTAGAGCACGGTGGTGGATTTATTTTGAAGAAATATATGAACTCTCATGCTTCACTTATATTATTTTGAGAGTCTTTAGAACAGCATGGTAATTTGCTTTGGTTATGAAATTTTTCCTAATATGATAGGCATCCAAGAGGGATATAATAAAAACTTTCATATAAAGTGCATTGAATACTATGAGAAGTTTGATTCCTGATGATTGTTTTGAGATATGAAGATGGTGATATTAGAGTCATGCTAGTTGAGTACTTGTGAATTTGAGAGATACTTGTGTTAAAGTTTGTGATTCCCGTAGCATGCACGTATGGTGAACCGTTATGTGATGAAGTCGGAGCATGATTTATTTATTGATTGTCTTCCTTATGAGTGGCGGTCGGGGACAAGAGATGGTCTTTTCCTACCAATCTATCCCCCTAGGAGCATGTGCGAAATACTTTGTTTCAATAACTAATGGATTTTTGCAATAAGTATGTGAGTTCTTTATGACTAATGTTGAGTCCATGGATTATACACACTCTCATCCTTCCACCATTGCTAGCCTCTCTAATACCGCGCACCTTTCGTCGGTATCATACACCCACCATATACCTTCCTCAAAACAGCCACCATATCTACCTATCATGGCATTTCCATAGCCATTCCGAGATATATTGCCATGCAACTTTCCACCATTCCGTTTATTATGACACGTTCCATCATTGTCATATTGCTTTGCATGATCATGTAGTTGACATTGTATTTGTGGCAAAGCCAGCGTTCATAATTCTTTCATACATGTCACTCTTGATTCATTGCACATCCCGGTACACCGCTGGAGGCATTCACATAGAATCATATTTTGTTCTAAGTATTGAGTTGTAATTCTTGAGTTGTAAGTAAATAAAAGTGTGATGATCATCATTATTAGAGCATTGTCCCAGTGACGAAAGGATGATGGAGAGTATGATTCCCCCACAAGTTGGGATGAGACTCCGGATGAAAAATAAAAAAAAGAAAAGAAAAAAAATTGGCCATAAAAAAAGAGAAAGGCCCAAATAAAAAAAATGATGAGAGAAAAGGAGAGAAGGGACAATGCTACTATCCTTTTACCACACTTGTGCTTCAAAGTAGCACCATGATCTTCATGATAGAGAGTCTCCTATGTTGTAACTTTCATATACTAGTGGGAATCTTTCATTATAGAACTTGGCTTGTATATTCCAATGATGGGCTTCCTCAAATTGCCCGAGGTCTTCGTGAGCAAGCAAGTTAGATGCACACCCACTTAGTTTCTTTTTGAGCTTTCATACACTTATAGCTCTAGTGCATCCATTGCATGGCAATCCCTACTCACTCACATTGATACCTATTGATGGGCATCTCCATAGCCGATTGATACGCCTAGTTGATGTGAGACTATCTTCTCCTTTTTGTCTTCTCCACAACCACCATTCTATTCCACCTATAGTGATATGTCCATGGCTCACGCTCATGTATTGCGTGAAGATTGAAGAAGTTTGAGAAGATCAAAAGTATGAAACAATTGCTTGGCTTGTCATCGGGGTTGTGCATGATTTAAATATATTGTGTGATGAAGATAGAGCATAGCCAGACTATATGATTTTGTAGGGATAGCTTTCTTTGGCCATGTTATTTTGAGAAGACATGATTGCTTTGTTAGTATGCTTGAAGTATTATAGTTCTCATGTCAATTTTAAACATTTGTTTTGAATCTTATGGATCTAAATATTTTGCCACAATAAAGAAGAAATCATTGATAAATATGTTAGGTAGCATTCCACATCAAAAATTCTGGTTTTATCATTTACCTACTCGAGGACGAGCAGGAATTAAGCTTGGGGATGCTGATATGTCTCCAATGTATCTATAATTTTTTATTGTTCCATGCTATTATATTATCTGTTTTGAATGTTTATGGGCTTTATTATACACTTTTATATTATTTTTGGGACAAACCTATTAACCTAAAGCCCAGTGCCAGTTCCTGTTTTTTCCCTTGTTTCAGTGTTTCGCAGAAAAAGAATATCAAACAGAGTCCAAACGGAATGAAAACATCAGGAGAGTTATTTTTGGAACGGAAGCAATCCAGAAGACTTGGAGTGTACGTAAGGGAAGCAACAAGGAAGGCACGAGGCAGGGGGCGCGCCCACCCCCTTGGGCGCGCCCTCCACCCTCGTGGGCCCCTCGTGGCTCCCCTGACCGACTTCTTTCGCCTAAATATGTCCATATACCCTAAAAACATCGGGGAATAGAATAGATCGGGAGTTCCGTCGCTGCAAGCCTCTGTAGCCACCGAAAACCAATCGGGACCCTGTTCCGGCACCCTGCCAGAGGGGGGATCCCTCACCGGTGGCCATCTTCATCATCTCGACGCTCTCCATGACGAGGAGGAAGTAGTTCACCCTCGGGGCTGAGGGTATGTACCAGTAGCTATGTGTTTGATCTCTCTCTCTCTCGTGTTCTTGAGGTGTTACGATCTTGATGTATCGCGAGCTTTGCTATTATAGTTGGATCTTATGATGTTTCTCCCCCTCTACTCTCTTGTAATGGATTGAGTTTTCCCTTTGAAGTTATCTTATTGGATTGAGTCTTTAATGATTTGAGAACACTTGATGTATGTCTTGCGTGGGATAACCGTGGTGACAATGGGTTATTCTATTGATTCACTTGATGTATGTTTTGGTGATCAACTTTCGGGTTCCGCCAATGAACCTATGCATAGGGGTTGGCACACGTTTTCGTCTTGACTCTCCGGTAGAAACTTTGGGGCACTCTTTGAAGTACTTTGTGTTGGTTGAATTGATGAATCTGAGATTGTGTGATGCATATCATATAATCATACCCACTGATACTTGAGGTGACATTGGTGTATCTAGGTGACATTAGGGTTTTGGTTGATTTGTGTCTTAAGGTGTTATTCTAGTATGAACTCTATGATAGATTGAACGGAAAGAATAGCTACGTGTTATTTTACTACAGACTCTTGAATAGATCAAGCAGAAAGAATAACTTTGAGGTGGTTTCGTACCCTATGATAATCTCTTCATTTGTTCTCCGCTATTAGTGACTTTGGAGTGACTCTTTGTTGCATGTTGAGGGATATTTATATGATCCAATTATGTTATTATTGTTGAGAGAACTTGCACTAGTGAAAGTATGAACCCTAGGCCTTGTTTCCTAGCATTGCAATACCGTTTACGCTCACATTTATCATTAGTTGCCTTGCTGTTTTTATATTTTCAGATTACAAAAACTCATATCTATCATCCATATTGCACTTGTATCACCATCTCTTCGCCGAACTAGTGCACCTATACAATTTACCATTGTATTGGATGTGTTGGGGACACAAGAGACTCTTTGTTATTTGGTTGCAGGGTTGCTTGAGAGAGACCATCTTCATCCTACGCCTCCCATGGATTGATAAACCTTAGGTCATCCACTTGAGGGAAATTTGCTACTATCCTACAAACCTCTGCACTTGGAGGCCCAACAACGTCTACAAGAAGAAGGTTGTGTAGTACACATCAGCGACATGATGTTTGATTTACAAGTGAATACCATTATGTGCTGCATTGAAGACTTCAACAACATCGTCCTGGAGGACGACAACGACGGCGCGGCACGCCGCCTCAGCCGCCGCCGGAAATAGTTTTTTTCTTGGGTTTAATATTGTATCTCGATCATATGAATATAAATTCGCAGTATGACGGAATAGATATGGTTTGAGCGAACTTGCGTTTTTCTCTCTTAATGTACATACTTATGAAACAATTTTATTTTGAAAAAATGTCAATGGTTTTTAAATATAAAACACTCATCGCAAACGTTTTAGTTAGAATACCCGTATGCAAACCAATAGCTTCCCCAGGAAGCCAAGAGAAAATGTGTCGAGCAGGATTTGTGTAGCACTTGATCGCAAACGTTTTAGATAGAACACCCATATGCAAAGTGAGAGCAGGATTTGTGCATCTCTTCAACGCAAATGGTTCTTTTGGATGACCCGTGTGCAACCACTTACAAACAATTTGGTAAGATTTACATCTGTCATATTGGGTATGTTTCCATTTGTCAAACTGGAAAGATTTACATTTGTTGATCTAGTAACATTGCCATTTGTTAACCTTGTGACACTGCGATTTGTCAAAATATGAAGCTAAAAATCACTAGCAGTATCTAATTTTTGCAACTAATATTCAGTAATTAAGCATAGATTTCATTCATAGATTAAGCAATCGTTCTTAATTTGTACAAATAGTTCAACTCGATAGCTGAACCGACCAAACTTTTCCCCAATTGTTGCCAACCATGTACAGAAATAGCTAGTTCAACTATACATACTAGCTAATTTTAAGTACGTTGTACAGTTCCACCACATCTATAGCCAGATGAACTGAACAAAATAGCCCCTAAATACTACTACTACTACGGAGGGGCTTTGTACTACTTCCCACTACCTCTCCTCTGCCGAGCACGCTCAGTAAGAGGCAGAGAAGGACGAGCCTACTGACGAGCTAGGCAACTACAATACGGTGCCTGCCGCTGCTGCAGCTTTAGCGACGTTCACCTCGAACGCGCTCTGCTGCTCTGATGACCCCTCTCGAAGAAGTGGTTCTCCTTGTAGGTCACCTGATTCCTCGCCTCTGAGGTGGCATGTGCCGCGACCAAGGCGGCAGTAAGGCTCTTTGCGTGCTCGACGAGGCGCTCCTCCTCCCATAGGAACTCGATGTAGCGCGCAAGGTCGCAGACGCACGTGCGGGCATCCACCTCCGCCTCCCGTCTTCGGGCGGTAGTGGCAGAGTGGGTGATAACCCCAGAGGTCGACGGTGGGCTGGCGGCCACGGCGGCCGATGATGGGGTGGTGGCCACGACCACCACCTCCCGCCTTCGAGCCGCGATGGCGGAGCGGGTGATGGCCACGGTGGCCGACAGTGGGGTGGCGGCCACGACGGCCACCTCCCGCCTTCGGGCTGCGGTGGCAGAGCGGGCGATGACCCTGGCTTTCGGCTGTGGTGTGGCAGCAACGGCGGCCGGCAACAGCTGTCGACGGGCATCGGCGACGGAGCATGTGGTGGGTATTCCGCACACACCCAACAGGGACTCCACGTACACTACACAATGCTGGTGACTGCGCCGCCGCCACGGTGTAGCCTCCCAGCTGGAGCTGTCCTCTGATGATGGCGGAGTGGCTGAGCGACGACGATGGACTAGTGCCATTGACGATTGTGGGAGAAGCAGACGATATAAGCTACAAGGAGGGAGGGAAAAATGCGATGCATGACTCGCCGACCGTGAGGGTTTATATAGCAGGCCGATAAGCATTGAAATTTTGGGGGATTTCACTGAGTCGGGAGGGAAGCTCGCGCGGGAACCTGCGATGTTGTGTGGGAACGGGCTCACCGACGATTCATTGGTGCCACCGTTTGGCCAAAAGAACGCCCCGGCGCGCTGCGCAAGCTTGCGCTGTAAGCCGTTTGCGGCAGCGGGGTGACAAGACGTGCGAGAGGAGGGCAAAATGCCATGTACACATAAGGTTTATAAAAAAACATTTGCGATTTAATTACCTACTATACCCCCGTCCTGGTTTATAAGTATGATTTAACTAATAAAATACAAATGCATGTTGCCAAAGATTATATAGTTGGATTCGTATTTGAACATAGTTTCCAATTATATAATTTTTATAACATGCATTAACATTTTGTTGGTTAAATCAGGGCAAAGTTTGGCACAGAATATAAAGGGGACTATAGACTACACGGAGGTAGTAGCACATGGCCGCTCTCTACGCAGCGACGCAACTGTCGCCCGACTTGTAGGCGAGCATTTCCTGCGTGTTCAACTGCTCTATGCATGTGGTTGCTTGCGGTTCAGGCGGCCGCGGCACGCTCTACTCGCGTCCCGCCGCGCGCCCTCTGCTCTCGCATCCCTCTGGGTGCTCCGCCCTCATCCCTCCACGTGCACTGCCAATGTTTGGGGCCTGCGCACAATCACGCACACTCGTGTGCATGCGGTTGCGCCGGGCACGACGCGACAATGCAGTTACCCGCTGCAAAAACTGCCATGCGTACGCGCAGAGAATCCAGGCCACCCGGCCCCCATTTATTCCTGCGGCCATTTACCTTCATCTCTCGCGTCACACGACACAATAAGCACACCCCCGACAACACATAAAGAGAGGACATCCAGCGGTTCCAACGGCGCTCCCAGCGGCCGACGACGACAACGGCGGGCAGTTCACCACGCATCATGTAGTGGACACCTACATGAGGGGGAAGGCCCTCTCGGTGGTGTACACGAACGATCTGGTCTCGGTGGAGAGCTCCATCCAAACTATGGAGCAGTTCCTTGCCGAGGACAAGTACCAAGTGGTTGGCTTCGACCTCGAGTACACCATCGGTCGTGCCGGGCATGATCAGAAGGTTGTCGTTGCCCAGTTGTGCGTGCGACATGACTTCCTCGTCTACCACTACCACCTTGCCACAAGGCCTTGCGAGCGTTTCTCCAGGTTAATCAACAGCTCCGTTTACAGTTTCGCTACGGTGGACGCCACCAACGATCTAAAAGCGCTCAAGGTTTTGGGCTTGAAATGCCTGAATCTGTCAACATCCAGCACCACTACAAGGTCTGGGGCAGTGACAAAAACAAACTGAACTCCCTACTTGACCTCGCCTCGGCCATCATCGACCCCTACCACATGAAGATGAAGAATGAGAGCAAGAAGGACAAGAACGCATGGCATAGTGTGTGGCATGAGAGACTAGATGAACAACATGTCAAGTACGCGGCCAAGGACGCGTACACAAGCTACGAGATGTACAGGCGGACTGTTGACATGAGGAAGTGTCTTCTTCCTGCCCCAGACGAGGGATCGAGCCACAACACAGTGGCGGGAGCGTCACAAGAAGTAGATGACTAGACGATCATTTCTCCTACTTTATAATGCATGCAATTGTTTATTGAGGTGTGTGTGAATGATCTATATAGTCACTTATGTAATTGGATGTTTATTTTAGTTTTATATATACATACATGTTATTCTTCTGTAGATAGAGCAAATCACACGGCTTATTAGCAGCAATCGTCTGTGTTATTATTGGTCTTCGCACACATTTGTGATTACGGACCTATTTCCCGCGTATCACACACATCTTGTTCAGTCCATTGTGTTGCCTAATCACACACAGTTCTTCCTAGTGAACCGTATGCTATATATCGCACACACCTTCATTTGGCTGCCCATTTCTTTTGTTCCTCCTCATCCCATACAGTTAATTAAACTGAACTATATGCCCTGCATCGCACACGCAACTAAAATCTGAATCATGTTTGATGCATCCGTCATCGCAAACGTTTTGCACCTTTTTTGACGGTTTTTACACCACTATTTGCGATTATGGCCTCACACACAGTTTCGTCGAAGGGTCTCTGATCGTAGTGTCGCGTTTGGACCATCCTGCAGTAGTGATTGTGCACAGTGGCTGGGTTAGCCCGCTCAGGAGAGGCGTGCGCCCTGCGGTCGCGCCCGTGGCGATGGCAGCCAGAGGGTGGCGATTCACCCGAAAATGGGTGCCACCACTGCGGCTATGCCCTTCGACAGGGAGGAGGGGTACAGACAGAATAACACCTTCATTCATACCTTGTGGAGCATGACCGCTGGGATGTTGCTGATGCTGCTCTTCTCCGGTGCCTCCCGCTCCTGCTTTGGCCGCGGGAGAGGTGGTGACAATGCCGCCTACATCGCCCGCATCCCCTACAGTGCCCACATCCTTGTTTACCACCGCATTCCCTGTGGCGTCGGCAGCCATAGGTGGCGGAGCCTTCGAGGCGGACGGGTGAGCTGCAACACCGGACTTCTTCTTGGGCGCCATAGTCGATGGAGCCGTCAATGATGAAAATGGTGATGAAGATGACGCGCTGCTCACGCTTTCGGGTTCGCGCAAGTGACCCCCCTACCCATCGTGCTCAAGATGTCGTGGGAAACCATGGCCACCTATGGGGCCAAGAGCCCCTTTCTGGTTCGGCGGGGGGATATCACATTGCACAAAGAGCGGAGAAGCGTGGAACAGCATGACAGAGATCACACGGGTAGTCTTTACCCAGGTTCAGGCCGCTGTGAGGCGTAAAACCCTACTCATGCTTTCGTGGAATGATGGTGGGAAAATGGTGGTGAGCACAGCATGCTTGCCCAGTAGGGTCGCCTCGGGCCGAGAGCAGCTATGCGCATATGAGTGTGTAAGGGTCCGAATTAGCCAACCCTTACTCTATTTGCCATGGGCCTCCTTTTATAGATCAAGGGATCACCATAGTGGCAAACTAGTCATTGCACACTGATTAGATAACAAACAGTGCTATCATACCTAACTCTGCAGGCTAACAGAGCGCATTAAATGTGCCGCTCAACGTCACATCACAGCTTGCCCGGCAGGCCCTGCCGAGCTGTTTCGCCAGCTTCACACCTGCTTGCTTGATACGTCTCAGGACGGGTGTCACTTGCAGGTATCTTCTGTAGGAAGTGGCTGCCATGTGGCAAATAACAGCCACTCAGTCACTTTGTACCTTGACACAGCACCGATCGACGATGTGCATCGTGATGAGGTGGTGCAGTGGTGTGGTTTGTGTCCGTAAGCCCCGGCAGGCTTACCGGGACGATCCAAAGGCTTGCTTCCGGGGGTAACGCCATCTTTGCCAAGCACGCCTGCCCAGCAAGGGAGGTTTTTCCCTTAGCGATATCTTGCTTCCCTGGCTAGTCTTGGTCCTCTTGATCTGCAAGTTGGTCCTTCGAAGAACTAATCCCTTGTGCTCGAATCTAATCTTGGTGCCCTGATCTTGTTCTTGTGCCTGTGCACAGTCTGGGCAATGGACCCAGGGTTTGTTGCATCGACAATAGCCACAAGGGCTTTTGAGGACTTGGTGCACCTAGCCCAATAAGGCCAAGGCGCCTCCCCGCAGCCCATGCTAGGCCTTGGGTCGTGGTGGACCCACTTGTGGACTTCCGGGCCCCTCCGGAATCCTCCGGAACCTTCTACAATACCAAAAAACTGCACCTTTTCCCGGAACCCAAAATATGACTTCCCACATATAAATCTTTACCTCTCGACCATTCCGAGACTCCTCGTGACGTCTAGGATCTCATCCGGGACTCCAAACAACATTTGGTTACCACTCATCAAATATCCCAAAACTACTCTAACGCCAACAAACGTTAAGCGTGCGACCCTGCGGGTTCGGGAACTATGTAGTCATGAAGGAGACACCTCTCCGGTCAATAACCAATAGCGGGACATGGATGTCATATTGATTCATACATATTCCACGAAGATCTTTTATCGGTTGAACCTTTATGACAGCATACGTAATTCCCTTTGTCTGTCGGTATGTTACTTGCCCGAGATTCGATCGTTCGTATCTCTATACCTAGTTGAACCTCATTACTGGCAAGTCTCTTTACTCATTCCATAATACATCATCTTGCAACTAACTCCTTAGTCACTTTGCTTGCAAGCTTCTTGTGATGTGTATTACCGAGAGGGCCCGGAGATACCTCTCCGATACACGGAGTGACAAACCCAATCTCCATTCACGCCAACTCAACAGACACCCTCGGTGATACCTATAGAGCATCTTTATGATCACCTAGTTACGTTGTGACATTTGATAGCACACAAGGTATTCCTCCGGTATCCGTGAGTTGCATGATCTCATGGTCGAAGGAACATGTATTTGATATTAAGAAAGCAGTAGCAATAAACTGAACGATCATATGCTAAGCTAACGGATGGGTCTTGTCCATCACATCATTCTCCTAAATGATGTGACCCCGTTATCAAATGACAACTCATGTCTATGGTTAGGAAACTTTAACCATCTTTTGATCAATGAGCTAGTCTAGTAGAGGCTCACTTGGGACACGGTATTTGTTTATGTATCCACACATGTATTTAAGTTTCCGGTCAATACAATTCTAGCATTAATAATAAACCTTTATCATGATTAAGGAAATATAATAATAACAATTTTATTATTTCTCTAGGGCATATTTCCATCAGTCTCCCACTTGCACTAGAGTCGATAATCTTGTTCACATCGTCATGTGACTAACACCCGTAGTTCACATCGCCATGTGACTTACACCCAAAGAGTTTACTAGAGTCAATAATCTAGTTCACATCGCCATGTGATTAACACCCAAAGATTTTACTAGAGTGTGATCATGTTTTGCGTGTGAGAGTGGTTTTAGTCAACGGGTCTGTAACATTTAGATCCATGTGTACCTTGCAAATGTCTATGTCTACAATGCTCTGCATAGAGCTACTCTAGCTAACTGTTCCCACGTTCAAACATATCCAGATTGAGACTCAGAGTAATCTGGATCAGTGTTAAATCTGGCATCAACATAACCCTTTACAACGAACCCTTTATCACCTCCATAACCGAGAAACATTTCCTTAGTCCTCTTTTGATACCTAAGGATAATTTTGACTGTTGTCCAGTGATCCACTCCTAGATCACTATCGTACCGCCTTGCCAAACTCATGGCAAGGCACACAAAAAGTCTGGCACACAGCATGGCATACTTTATAGAACCAATGGCTGAGGCATAGGGAATGAGCTTCATTCTTTCTCTATCTTCTGTCATGGTCGGGCTTTGGGTCTTACTCAACTTGACACCTTGCAACACAGGTAAGAACCCTTTCTTTGACAGATCCATTTTGAACTTCTTCAAAACTTTTCCAAAGTATGTGCTTTGTGAAAGTCCTATTAAGCATCTTGATCCATCCCTAGACATTGATGCCCAATATATAAACTGCTTCACCGAGGTCTTTCATTGAAAAATTCTTATTCAAAGTATCCTTTTATGCTATCTAGAAATTCTATATCATTTCCAATCAACAATATGTTATCCACATATAATATCATAAATGCTATAGAGCTCCCACTCACTTTCTTGTAAATACAGGCTTCACCGTAAGTCTGTATAAAACCATATGCTTTGATCAACTCATCAAAGAGTATATTCTAACTCTGAGATGCTTGGACCAGTCCAGAGATGGATCGCTGGAGCTTGCACACTTTGTTAGCACCCTTAGGATCGACAAAACCCTCTGGTTTCATCATATACAACTCTTCCTTAAGAAATCCAATAAGGAATGCAGTTTTGACGTCCATTTGCCACATTTCATAATCATAAAATGCGGCAATTGCTAACATGATTTGTACAAACTTAAGCATCGCTACGGATGAGAAAGTCTCATCGTAGTCAACCCCTTGAAATTTTTGAAAACCTTTCATGACAAGTCAAGCTTTGTAGATAGTGATATTACCATCAGCGTCTGTCTTCCTCTTGAAGATCCATTTATTTTCAATGGCCTATCGATCATCGGGCAAGTCCACCAAAGTCCACAGTTTGTTCTCATACATGGATCCTATCTTTGATTTCATGCCCTCAAGCCATTTATCGGAGTATGGGCTCATCATAGCTTCTTCATAGTTCATAGGTTCGCCGTGGTCTAATAACATGACTTCCAGGATAGGATGACCGTACCACTCTAGTGTGGAACATGTTCTGGTCGACCTACAAGTTCAGTAGCAACTTGATGTGAAGTTTCATCATAATCATCATTAGCTTCCTCTCTAGTTGGTGTAGGCATCAAGGAAACGTTTTTCCCTGGTGTGCTACTTTCCAATTCGAGAGAAGGTACAACAACTTCATCAAGTTCTACTTTCCACCCACTCACTTATTTCGAGAGAAACTTCTTCTCTAGAAAGGACTCATTCTTGGCAACAAAGATCTTGCCTTCAGATCTGTGGTAGAAGGAATACCCAATAATCTCTTTAGGGTATCCTATGAAGACGCACTTCTTCATTTTCGGTTCGAGCTTATCAGGCTGAAGCTGTTTGACATAAGCATCGCATCCCCAAACTTGAAGAAACGATAGCTTAGGTTTCTTGCCAAACCATAGTTCATACGGTATCGTCTCAACGTATTTAGATGGTGCCCTATTTAACGTGAATGCGTCTATCTCTAATGCATAACCCCAAAATGGTAAAGGCAAATGGGTAAGAGACATCATAGAACGCACCATATCTAATAAAGTACGGTTACAATGTTCGGACACACCACTACGCTGGGGTGTTCTAGGTGGCATGAGTTGTGAAACAATTCCACATTGTTTTAAATGAAGGCCAAACTCGTAACTCAAATATTCACCTCCACGATCAGATCGTAGAAACTTTATTTTCTTGTTATGATGATTCTCTACTTCACTCTGAAATTCGTTGAACTTTTCAAATGTTTTCAGAATTGTGTTTCATCAAGTAGATATACCTATATGTACTCAAATCATCTGTAAAGGTTAGAAAATAATGATACCCTCCGCATGCCTCAACACTCATCGGACCGCAAACATCGGTATGTATTATTTCCAATAAGTCATTAGCTCGCTCCATTGTTTCAGAGAACAGAGTTTTAGTCATCTTGCCCATGAGGCATGGTTTGGAAGTATCAAATGATTCATAATCAAGTGATTCCAAAACTCCATCCACATGGAGTTTCTTCATGCGCTTTACACCAATATGACCTAAACGACATTGCCACAAGTATGTTGCACTATCGTTCTCAACTTTGCATCTTTTGGCATCAATATTATGAATATATGTATCACTATGATCAAGAATAAACCATTCACATTGGGTGTATGACCATAGAAGGTTTTATTCATGTAAACAGAACAATAGTTATTCTCGAACTTAAATGAATAACCATATTGCAATAAACAAGATCTAATCTTGTTCATGCTCAACGCAAACACCAAATAACATTTATTCAGGCTCAACCCTAATCCTGAAGGTAGAGGGAGTGTGTGATTGTGATCATATCGTCACCTCGCCCTTAACTAGTCTCCGTTTATTCTGCAACTCCTGTTTTGAGTTACTAATCTTAGCAACTGAACCGGTATCAAATACTGAGGGGCTACTACGAGCACTAGTAAGGTACTCATGAATAACATGTATATCAAATATACCTTTGTTTACTTTGCCATCCTTCTTATCTGCCAAGTATTTGGGGCAATTTTGTTGGAGATATACCCTAGAGGCAATCATGTATGATGATATTTCCTATGTGTTTATGAATAAAGATAGTCCTTGGACATTATCAATGATGTGTATCAGCAAGTACGTGACTTGTTTGTGGGACTATGCATTGTATGATAACTGTCCTAAAAGGTCCCTAGTCGAAAGGGCTGTGTGGACGCACAGCCAACTAGACTTGCATATGACACGGTTGATGGCTTGGTCTCACTAGCCATGAAGCATTCGATGCTAACCGGATAATATGGGCTTGGAAAGGTCTGGTCGGATTAGACATAATCAGATCCGAGTTGAGATAAGGTCATATGTCATATGTGAGTCTTTAGTACAACATACGTTCTATGTCCTAAGACCTGAGGTGGCACATGTACTCGGGATGGTGACAGACTTTCTTTGGGCTGACCAAACGCTACTCCGTGACTGGGTAGTTTCAAAGGTAGGTTTCAGGCTTGTCCAGGCCCATGCTGCGAGACATGGTCGAGCAAGATGGGATTTGCCCCTCCGACCAGGAGAGATATACTCTGGGCCCCTCGTGTGATCCGACCAGGATAAGCATGGCCATGAGACAAGGATTATGAGATAATCCAGATAGTGGTCGGCATCACTGGAACGAGAAAGAGGTCGGGCTAGCACAAGGATGACAGACTCGCCTTGAGCTCGACAAACATATATCGTGTGGTAAAAGGAATAGATGTGTGATGTACAGGTTCGCCTAACCAGCTTCATAGTCTGCTTGGTGTTCGGCATGCCTTGCTAGAGGCCGCTACCAACTTTGCGGTTCGGAGGTGATCCGAACTGCGACCAAGCCGGCTTGAACCTAAGGGTTCACGCGCTTAAGGGAAGGAACCTACGAGGTCCGATCCGGGGACACTGGTCGGATGTGATCCGAGTTGTATCCGGATTGTGGCCGAGTAGACTTATGGGCTTTAGGGTCCGTGCGAGGCCCAAGTGTTAAGCCTGCGACGGACGCCTATATAAAGTGGAGGTGTCGCACGCTCATGAGATTGATCGCTTCGGCACTATCACTAGGGTTTGCATGTGTTGCGAATAGACACCTCCACTTGCCGTCGGTTGTGTGATCGGACCTAGCAGTCCACCGCACGACGTTCCTCCTGCACGCGCAGATACTATTAGAGGCGGTGCACCTGCACCGCTTCGGCGAACTTGTACGTGGGAACGGACGATCGGTTGTTCGAGGAAGATTAGACGAGGAGGAGACGATCCACACGGACGTGCTGCCCCAACTCTTCTTCCGCTGCACGGCACTGCACGTCTAGTGGTACCGAACTATGATCCATCTCCCATAGCATGTTCTTGGTTGTTCTGCACGTAGGAAATTTTGAATTGCAGTCGACGCACCCTACCATAGAACCCAACAGTGGTATCAGAGCCTCTTCTATAGGATTTTGATTCAGATCATATGCATATTAGATATGTGGAGGCGGCAGATGAGATCTGTTGTCGTTGTTGAGACCGGCTGTGTGCACGGTTGATGAGATCAACAACACATGGGGATCGATGATGCTATGTTTTCTTTCAGTTGGGATAGATGAGGTCGTGACACGATCTACCCCTACCGGTCGGTTATCCGCCATCGGGGTTAACAGTGAAACGTAACTCCGAATTGAATTCGCGATGATCGATGAGATCGGTTAGATCAGAGAATTTGGCGTGATCGGAGTTCATATGTGATCTGTGATTTCTGAAAACATTGGGCGCTGCCCGCACCCGCGAGGGGCGCTGCCCCTTCGAACCCCGCCCGCTAACCGGCTAGCGGGACCGCTGTATGCATAGCGCCTTGTATTTCGTACCCGACACAAATGCGATTCTATGCATAACTTTGTTTTGCAGGTTTGAGGTGAATAGTATGGCTCATGTGTATGTGATGCATGTGTGTAATTTATACATGGCCTGCGCGTCATGTTTGTCAGCCAGCAGGAGCCAAAGTGTTGTCATTATATTGTATAACGACCTGCGTGTCGACTTGTGACTCTATGCAAAATTCATTACTAGTTGTAGTAGGTGGATAATAGAGATCAGGTTGGTGGCTTGGTGTCCGGGCGGGACAAACAAGATGGAGTTTCTAGATGGTCATCGGAGTTGGAGCCGGCCTGGAAGAACGTCCATGAAGGAGCCATACTATTTCACAATATGTGTTTATTTGTGATTGATATGCTTCTTGTTTTCTATGCATGTTAGAATGGTAGAAAGATCCCTCATGAATATCAAGTGAATTGTCATCCCCCGATGTTGCACCTTCGCACGTCAAGTACGTCTAGTAGTGGGCTCATAAAATTGAGGTGCTGCTGGATGTCCTTGAACTGAAGGGTTCGTGTCGGACACGGACATGCACTGCATCAGGTTGACTTGACAAGGCTATCGAAACGGTTTTGGGCCTTGTGGGAAAGAAGGTTTGGGCCGGGGTATGAGATACCTTCCCGGCCGACAGGAGTCTCATAGAGATACGATTAGCAAGGAGTTGCTTACCGAATAGGCATGTTGTCTAGCAATGATGCTAAAGCTCACTAGTCTCATGTGCTAGTCGGATCCTGAATCACTGAAAGTTTGCGGAGGGATGCCAACTTCAGTGGGATTATTTTCGTTTAAGGCTCGAATTACTCTACATAAAAACATTGCTTAGTAATTGCATATTTTCTGTTGTAGATCAATGGCACCTCCTGCTCAACCCAACTTTGCATTGAAATCAATTCTGGAAAAGGATAAACTGAATGGAACAAACTTTACCACCTGGTATAGAAATCTGAGAATTGTTCTCAAGCATGATAAAAAGGAACATGTTCTAGAGGATCCACTTCCAGAGGAACCTGTTGATAATGCTAGTGCCACAGCTAAGAATGCCTACCAGAAACTTGTTGATGAATAAATGGAGATCAGCTGTCTGATGCTGGCTTGTATGGAGCCCGATTTGCAACAGCATTTCGAAAATGTTGAGGCTTACGATATGATCGAGAGTCTCAAGAGCATGTTTCAGACACAGGCTAGGACAGAAAGGTTCAACGTTTGGCGATCCTCGATGGATTGCAAGCTGAAGGAAGGTGATCCACTGAGCCCACATGTGATCAAGATGATCGGATATGTGAAAGCTTTGGATAGGTTGGGCTTCCCACTCTTGGATGAGCTGGCTATTGATGCAGTTCTGGGTTCTCTTCCGCCCAGCTATGGGATGTTCATCTCGAACTATCATATGCATGGCATGGATAAGAAGCTCACTGAATTGCATGGGATGCTCAAAGTGGCAGAGCAGGATATTAAGAAAGGCACGCATCAAGTGTTGATGGTGCAGAAATCAGCTAAGTTCAAGAAGAGTTGGTCTAAGAAAAAGGCTAAGGCAAAGGGCACGGAGACGGTAACCTCTGCCGCTGCGCCAAAGTCTGGAGCGGACTCAAAGACCATTTGCTATCATTGCAAGGAGACCGGTCACTAGAAGACGAACTATAGCAAGTAGCTTGTAGAGCATGGCAAGAAGGCCGGAAATGCTTCTTCAGGCAAAGGTACACTTGTTGCATATGTTATAGACATTTACATTGCTGACATACCTAGTAGCTCTTGGGTATTTGATACCGAATCGGTTGTTCATATTTGTAACTCGATGCAGGGGCTGGTAAGAACTAGGCGTGTGGCACAAGGGGAGATTGACATCAGGGTCGGCAACAAAGCAAGAGTTGCTGCGTTGGAGGTCGGCACAATGCAGCTCCAGCTTCCTTCTGGATTTATTTTGGAATTGAATAATTGTTATTACATTCCTGCACTTAGTTGGAACATTATTTCTGCCTCATGTTTGATGAGTCAGGGTTATGAATTCAATTTAAAGGACAATGGTTGTTGTCGGTGTCAAAACCGGCGGATCTCGGGTAGGGGGTCCCGAACTGTGCGTCTAAGGTAGATGGTAGCAGGAGGCGGGGGACACGATGTTTACCCAGGTTCGGGCCCTCTCGATGGAGGTAATACCCTACTTCCTTCTTGATTGATCTTGATGATATGAGTAGTACAAGAGTTGATCTACCACAAGATCGTAGAGGCTAAACCCTAGAAGCTAGCCTATGGTATGATTGTTGTTCTCCTACGAACTAAACCCTCCGTTTTATATAGACACCGGAGGGGGCTAGGGTTACACAGAGTCGGTTACAAGGGAGGAGATCTACATATCCGTATCGCCAAGCTTGCCTTCCACGCCAAGGAGAGTCCCATCCGGACACGAGACGAAGTCTTCAATCTTGTATCTTCATAGTCCAATAGTCCGGCCAAATGATATAATTCGGCTGTCCGGATACCCCCTAATCTAGGACTCCCTCAGTAGCCCCTGAACCAGGCTTCAATGACGATGAGTCCGGCGTGCAGATTGTCTTCGGCATTGCAAGGCGGGTTCCTCCTCCGAATACTCCATCGAAGCTTTTGAACACAAGGATAGTGTCCGGCTCTGCAAAATGAATTCCACATACCACCGTAAAGAGAATTATAATTCCACAAATCTAATCTGCTGACGCATCTTGAAGCATGACATCACACCACGGCTCGGTCATTATTCAAACCATTTTTCTTGGAATGTTTCGTCGAAGCAGATATCGTGTCCCCTTGTCACGGGATTCTCATCAATACGGACGTGGGTAACCCAGTCGCGCCATCAATTACGGCATTTGGGGGGAAAGAGGTTTTACCAGGCAAGTGGGGAGGCGCATCGCCTCTTTTGTCCTTATAAGGGGACAAGGATCTATCCTTCTAACCCACGCCTTCCTCCCAGCAAACTCCAACGCTCAAGCATTCCTCTTCTCCGTCCACAAGAGGTCCTCCGAAGATGTCCGAACCCGGAGCGGGAGGCAAATGGATGGCCTCTACTGTCCAAGAGAAGGATATTAAAAAGCTTCGGAAGGCCGGGTATCTGGCCAAGAAAATCAGCCACCGTCTTCCGACGGTGGGACAAATCGTCCCTACTCTGGAACCCCACAAGAGGGTTGTATTCCTCCCTCATTTCGTCCACGGGCTGGGGTTTCCCCTCCACCCGTTTGTTCGTAGCATCATGTATTATTATGGGATCGATCTTCACGATCTGTCCCCCAATTCCTTCCTCCACATCTCGACATTCATTGTCGTGTGCGAGGCTTTTCTCCGCATTTCACCACACTTTGGCTTATGGTTGAAGATCTTTAATGTGAAGCCCAAGGTGGTGGGTGGTGAGCACGCCGAGTGTGGGGGCGCCATGGTGAGCAAGATGCCCAACATCATATGGCCAACGGGAACCTTTAATGATTCTGTCAAGGAGTGGCAACAGCAGTGGTTTTATATCACTAAGCCGCGCGGTACAGAGTGGGCTGCCTTTCCCATGTTCCGATCCGGCACCCCCCTCCCCCCCCCCCGCGGCTTACATCCTGGATCAAGAAAGTCCCAGACTGGTCCTCGTCCGACAAACTGTCGGAGCTCTAGATGTGCGTTGAAGGTATGGGAGATAAGAACATTGGGCTTCTCAACGTGGTCCAGGTGATGTTCATTCGCCGGATCTTTCCTTGTCAGCACCGGACTTGCAATTTGTGGGAATTTGATCCGGCCTGGCATCAAACCTTGCGGGGGGTTTTCGGCTCCTCGCACAAGGACATTTGGAAGGTGCTTTTGAAGTCCAGCAAATCATGGCCGGACTCCGCCGAAGACCGTGGGTACCAACTGTCCCGTCCGGCAAGTTCGGTGAGTTATCAAACTTTCTTATCCGCGTAACCCAAAAGAAACGCTTGACGTGTTTTATACAACTCTCCCAGGGCTAGACGAAGAAGGCAGAGCGGATCCATTGTCCGGCTCCGCTGCCCGAAGAACCGGCCATCCCGCTTCTGACGAAGATGTTGGTCCCGGCACCTTACAAGGTGCCGAAGAAGACGGCCGAGAAGGAGGCCAAAAAGACCCGGGGCAGCCCTCGTCGCCGCGGCACATCGGACACAATATCTGAAGGCTCCAATGCCCATCCCGCCGCTGAAGAGGACGAGGAGGAGGAGGAAGATGAGTCCCGCGCGGGGGGAAGAAAGAAGAGGTCGGCCTCCGTGCACTTGGAGGCCGAGCTTCCCAAAAGGGGAAAGGATCCTCTTCCGGAGGAGTCCACTGCTGCCGCCGACAGCATCCCGGCATGGGATCCCAGGGCCCAGCCCCTGGTGAACTCATAAGTGTATAAGATCCGAGTACGTTTTAGGCTTCCGAACTCATCGCGGCTTAGTATTTTAACCCAAGCCATATTTTTTGTAGTCCGGCGAGGTCTCGTGCCAAACAATCCTCATCAGAGGACTTGCTGAGCTCAAGTGCTATGGAGAGCGGGACACCCCCAATGGCCCCTTCCTCCAAACAGGTGTACAACACTGAGGCGTCATCCCAGAAGGACCCCGGCCAAGGAGGAAAGGAAAGAACCGTGAAGGCGGCGCCTGGAGGTCAAACCTCAGGGGCCGGACACATGGGGGGAAAGATTCCCATGGGGGCTGATGGCGGGAGCGATACTGAGTTTGGCTCCCAGCCGGATGTGATTCCAGAGACCTGTACGGCTCCAGGATCAAGTAGGCAGCCTCCTTTGGCTAGAGGGGGAGTTCCTGTTCCATTAGAGACCTCTATCTGTCCAGAAGTGTCGGATGCTTTGTTAGTGGCGTTGTAAGACGCCTCCCTCATTGACGAACACCGTGCCCTTATGGGTGCGGTGATTGAGAAAATTCAATCAACTGAGAGTGGACTGGACGAAGCCTGTATCAGCCTTATAAGAGGCTTTGAGGTATGTTTTATGTGTTGTCGAAGAGTGTCATGGTATGGATAGTAGCCCCTGATACTCTGTTCGGTGAAGAAACCGGACAAAGGATGAAATATATATTCGCAAAAAGACTCATTAAATGATAGTTATTTCTCTTCTGTTGTAAGCAAGCGTCTGTAGCGGCTGCTGCCTCCCATACTATGGAAATCTCCGAACTGAATCAAAGTCTGGAGCGGGCCAAGGAATAACTTGACCAGTTGAAAATGCAGTTGAGGGATAAACAGGGTATGCACAAGTCTTGTTCGCGTTTATGGCGAATGAATTTTCAGTATGAACTGAGCTTTATGACATTGCTCTAGGAATTGTGACCGAAGTCAAAGCCCTCAACAAGGTTGTGGCCAAAGCCGAGAAAAAGGCGGCCACTGAGCAGGCTCTTCGTGAGAGACACGAGGCCAGGGTTGTTAAAGCTGAACAGGTGCTACAAGAGGCCGTAGAGAAATGCGAGACCTTGGAGCAGAGTTTAACGGTGAAAGGGTCCAAACTCACTAAGGCTCATCAGGCCACAAGCGATGTCCAGGGGGAAACCCGAAGCGCCCTACAGGAGATCCAAGAGGCGAGAAAGATCGCGGCTGGTAAGGTGTTTTCCCCGTAAAGTATTTGGGGGGGCGGACTTATGTTTCTAATTTTGAATTCAGATTTCTCAGGGGTATTTGCCAAGCTACCTCGCAGCATATCAGATGCCGCTCAATTCTACTGAGCCGAAGAAAGGAATACTGCAGATGAGCTCTTCTGGTCGTAGTATTTGGCACCGAATTATCCGGTGCCTTTTGCCGATCAACTGAAACAACTGATCGAACTAGAGAAAGCGGCGGAACTAGCCACGAAGGATTTAATTATCCGGCTGTGGCCTGGTGAGCCGATTCCAACTAGCTACTTCGGGCTCGTGAAGCGGCTTGTGAGTGCATGTCCTCAACTTGACGTCATCAAGCGGTCGGTCTGTATAGAGGGTGCACGAATGGCCTTCGCCCGCGCAAAGGTGCATTGGGGGAAGATGGACGCTGAAAAGTTGATGACCAAAGGACCGCCGGAGGGGAAGGAACACCGCAAGCCCGAGTTATATTATAAGAATGTCCTGAAAGGATCCTACCTTGCCGCAGAGTTATGCACCAAGGACTTTATATTTCCATGAATGTAAATCATGTTGTCCTTTGTAATGTTAAAACAAGGTTGGTTATAGCAGTTACCGCCTGTTATATGAAAGTTTACCCTCCTGTGCGGCCATTTTATATATTAAATCTGAGAGTTGGCCAGTCGTCGGCTTCTGCCCCCACATATGAAGTATGGGGGTGTTCGGGATAAACCTGAGCACTCTTTATCCCAGTTTTAGGTCCTCCGAAGGAGGTGCTTAGCACAACGAACCAGGCAATCGGACTATAGGGCTTTATCACTCTCACTTAACCATAGGAGCTTTAGTATGGTCGGCGCAGCCCCTGGTGTTCGAAAGACCGTACTAGGGGCTCTATAAGCACCTGATCGGAGAAAGAACCGATCCATCACACGTTGCATTGGTTATGGCATTGTGCGGAAGAAATCCTTAAAGATTTTGCAACCTCTCGAACAGCTGACCAGCTCTCGCCTTATCATGGCAGTCAGTTTTAGCTTTCTCTACTGAGGTGTTCGTCTGGAAGAACCGGGACACAATCGCAGTAGTTCTCCCAGTGCTACCTTAGCCGATATAGCAGAACATAAGGTACCAAAACATGGGAGCCGAGCAAACCCAACTATTGACCCAATACATGATTCAGAGCTGATGCATATAATGCTATAAGTTCGGGGTGCCGAACTTCCATGAAGGTGTTCGGACTTTACTGCCGTACTATGGGTAAAACGTAGCCCCTGGCATATTTTAAGGCGTAGCGCTATTTGCAGATGCCACTTTAACAAAAGAATTTCAATAAGAAATAATCAGCAGATAAGCGTCATATAAATCCTCATGTTGTATTTAGGTGGTACGTCTATGCGTATAGGTACAAATAATGTGATATATAAAAGAAAGGAATATGAATGCGGAACCTGCTAAAACCAGGTTGAAGAGGCTGAGTGCGGATCCGTAGTATAACCGAATGGTCATTGCGGGGAATGTCAAAGGATTCCCTTACGCGTTCAAGCTACCTTCATATAGTCCATCCTGGTCGGGGCAAAGGTGAACCTGCGAGGGAAATGTAAGAAATATTTATGTGACGCAGGGTGGTTAAGCCGCCGAGTGCGGCCTGTCCTGGCCTTTGCTAGAGTGTTTAATTGAGCCCTGGACAGGCCAGGCTATCCTTCCTTGAAGTAGGTCGGAGTTCCTTGATGGTATCCGTAGGCCCGGACATCTCTTGAGGGTCGACTTCCAGGTGCTGCTCATTGTCTCTGCTGCTAAGGCAGTGGTGTATATGCTGGCGCCGAGGGATAGTTCGGACTTGCCATTAACCGTGATGACACCGCGTGGACCGGGCATCTTGAGCTTATGGTAGGCATAGTGTGGCACCGCATTGAATCGAGCGAATGTGGTTCGTCCGAGCAGTGCTTGATAGCTACTGCGGAAAGGGACGATTTCGAAGTTTAACTCTTCGATACGGTAATTTTCTGGTGAACCAAAGACTACCTCAAGGGTAATGGAGCCTGTACAGCAAGCCTCCTCACCTAGTATAATGCCTCTGAGAGTGGCTTTAGTGGGTTTGATCGCCGAATGATCGATGACCATCTTGCGCACTGTGTCTTGGTAAAGCAGATTTAAACTGCTACAGCCGTCCATAAGGACTCGAGTGAGGTGGAACCCGTATATTATTGGGTCCAGGACTAGTGCGGCTGGGTTGCCCTAAATGGCGTTGACCGGACGATCCGTGCGGTTGAAGGTGACTGGCCCCAGTTTATATTGTGGGACGACAAGGTCCGTTGAGTCACCATCCCTAAGGATGGATATCCGGTCCGAGTTGGTAATTTGGGTGGTATGTACCACATTCACCGATTGAATATGCAGGGGAAATTTCTTTTGCCCTCCTGTGTTCGGTGGTCTGGTCCCTTTGTCGCTATCGTCGCTTTGAGCCCCCCCTTTGTCTTTGGCCCCTGCCTTGCCAGCTTGTTTGAAGACCCAGCATTCTCTATTGGTATGGGTGGCTGGCGTTTCTGGGGTGCAATGAATTTGGCATTGCCGATCGAGTATGCGGTCCAGACTGGAAGGACCTGGATTTTTATTTTTGGGTGGCCCATTCCGCTGACCGGACTTTGAGCCCCTGAACCCGGCATTAACTGCCGTGTTTTCAGCATTTTCACCATATTTGCGGCGCTTATGTTTGTTGCGTCATGGTTTTCCATTGCTGTCCCTGGCATCTGATGTGCCAGGTTTGCTTGCTATTTTGGTACTACGACCCAACCAGCTATCTTCGCCCGCACAAAAGTGGGTCATAAGTGTCGTGAGGGCTGCCATGGATTTTGGCTTCTCTTGACCGAGGTGCCGGGCGAGCCATTCGTCATGGATATTATGTTTAAATGTCGCTAAGGCCTCTGCATCCGGACAGTCTATTATTTGATTCTTCTTGGTTAGGAACCGGGTCCAGAATTTCCTGGCCAATTCCCATGGCTGCTGGGTTATATGACTTAAATCGTCAGCATCCGGTGGTCGCACATAAGTGCCCTGGAAGTTGTCAAGGAATGCATCTTCCAAATCCTCCCAACTGCCGACGGAGTGTGCTGGCAAGCTATTCAGCCAGTGCCGAGCTGGTTCTTTGAGTTTTAGTGGGAGGTACTTGATGGCCTGTAGGTCATCACCATTGGCCATATGGATGTGGAGGAGGAAATCCTCAGTCCATACCGCGGGGTCTGTTGTGCCATCATACGGTTCGATATTTATGGGTTTAAAACCCTCTGGGAATTCGTGATCCATAACTTCATCAGTGAAGCATAGGGGGTGTGCGGCACCTCTATGCCGGGCTATATCACGACGCAGTTCATATGAATCTTGTCTGCCGTGTTCGGCTCTGCCGGATTTACATTTAGTGTATTCGGCGTGACGATCATCGTCACGTGTAGGCGCGCGCCCTCATGATCCGTAAATTGATCTTGCGTGTTTTGCCCTATCTTCCAATACATCTCGCAGGTCTCGCGTGTTTCCCCGTGCCTTGGTATTTTTGTTTGAGTGGTGGCGGGGTGCGGGCGGAGCTTCAGGCTGGAATGCCTCTCTATCTCGGCCACGAGGTGGCCGATCAGCCGCATCGTACGCTGGTGATGTAGGTTTCAATGCTTCCTCCTCAAGTCGGGGTAGCAACCTACGCTTTGGGTAACCCTTGGAAGGGCGTTCGAGTTCATATTCCTCGGTCGCAAGGACTTCAGTCCATCTGTCTGCTAGCAAATCCTGATCAGCTCGAAGTTGTTGTTGCTTTTTCTTCAAGCTATTTGCTGTGGCTATAAGCCGGCGCATAAAGCGCTCCTGTTCGACGGGATCGTCAGGCACGACAAATTCTTTGTCTCTGAGGCTCACTTCATCTTCGGAGAGAGGCATGTAATTGTCATCCTTCACCTCTCCCTCTGCTGCTCGCTCAGGAGAATTGACTTGCTCATCCTCCGGCCCTAAATCTTGCTGGAGGGGATTGTCATCATCTTCGGCACTGTGCAGAGTACTATTATCTCCTGTGCCGGAATCACCGCTTTTGCTGTGGCGGGACTTAGAGCGGCGCCACTGACGTCGGCGGTTGGGTTGCTTCTTGGAGGGGTCATCCTCCACTGTCTTGTCGCCATTGCCTTCTTTGGGTGTATCCACCATGTATATATCATATGATGAGGTGGCGGTCCGGTGCCCTATGGGCAGTGGTTCCTGTTCGTCTCCCGCATCATTGTCCAAACCATCGATGTCTTCAGAGTCGAAGTCGAGCATGTCGGTTAAATCATCGACAGTGACTACTAAGTGGGTGGTGGGTGGGGAATTAATTTCTTCATCATCCGCATCCCATTCTAGCCGGACATAGTTCGGCCAAGGTTCTCCTGATAAGGAGAGAGACCTTAACGAGTTTAGCACATCGCCGAAGGGCGAGTACTGAAAGATATCCACGGAGGTGAACTCCATGATCGATGCCCAATTGGATTCAATAGGCGTGGGTGCAGGCGGTTCGTAGTCCATGGCCGGAGATGAATCCAGTGGTTCTGGGTCACAGCTCTCATGAGGGGTAAGGTCAGTATCCGGCTCTATCGCCGCTGAGAGTGCAGCCTCCAAGGCGGGATCTATTCGCTCGTCCTCGGATGGCGCAATTTGCCCCAGATTGAAGGCCGGAGTAGTTGCGGGTGTGATCTCCCGAACACTGTCCGATGGCAGAGCTATATCATGCTGGTCGCGATCGTGCGGCACACCTGGCATGGGCTCGGATCCGTCGAAGATCAAGTATCCGGGGATGTCGGCAATGTAATTCAAGTTTCCGAACCTGACCTGATAGCCAGGGGCGTAGCTCTCGACCTACTCCAGATGGCCAAACGAGTTGGCCCGCAGTGCGAAGCCGCTGAATACAAAGATCTGTCCGGGGAGGAAGACCTCACCCTGGACCGCATCGTCACCAATTATCGAAGGGGCCATCAAACCTTACGGCGACGACACAGTGGAACTCTCAATGAAAGCACCAATGTCGGTGTCAAAACCGGCGGATCTCGGGTAGGGGGTCCCAAATTGTGCGTCTAAGGCAGATGGTGACAGGAGGCGGGGCACACGATGTTTACCTAGGTTCAGGCCCTCTTGATGGAGGTAATACCCTACTTCCTGCTTGATTGATCTTGATGATATGAGTAGTACAAGAGTTGATCTACCACGAGATCATAGAGGCTAAACCCTGGAAGCTAGCCTATGGTATGATTGTTGTTCTCCTACGAACTAAACCCTCCGGTTTATATAGATACCGGAGGGGGCTAGGGTTACACAGAGTCGGTTACAAGGGAGGAGATCTACATATCCGTATCGCCAAGCTTGCCTTCCACACCAAGGAGAGTCCCATCCGGACACGAGACGAAGTCTTCAATCTTGTATCTTCATAGTCCAATAGTCCAGCCAAAGGATATAATGCGGCTGTCCGGATACCCCCTAATCTAGGAATCCCTCAGTTGTTCATTTTATTTGAATGGTATGTTCCACGGCTATGCACCCATTGTTGATGGGCTATTTATACTGAATCTGGAACAGGAACCGGTATATAACATGAATGTCAAGAGGCATAAGCCTAACGAGATAAATCCGACATACTTCTGGCATTGCCGGCTTGGACACATTAGCCTGAAACGCATGAAGAAGCTCCATGATTATGGGCTCCTAACTTCTTCCAACTTTGGGTCGTTCGAGACATGTGAATCATGCTTGCTCGGCAAGATGACTAAGTCTCCTTTCGCAAAGAGTTGCGAGAGGGCGTCCGAGCTGTTGGAGCTTATACACAGCGATGTGTGTGGTCCAATGAGCACAACTGCCAGAGGCGGCTATCAGTACTTCGTGACTTTTACCGACGACTTGAGTAGATTTGGATATATCTATTTGATGAGGCACAAGTCGGAAACTTTTGAAAATTTCAAAGAGTTTCAGAACGAAGTTGAGAATCAGCTCGGCAAGACTATAAAGCTTCTACGATCTGATCGTGGAGGTGAGTACATGAGCCAGGAGTTTGATGATCATCTGAAAAGCCGAGGTATAGTACCTCAGCTCACACCTCCGGGTATGCCACAGAGAAACGGCGTGTCGGAACGGAGGAATCATACCTTGTTGGACATGGTCCAGTTTATGATGAGCAAATCGGATTTACCCTTGTCATTCTGGGGACACGCTCTAGAAACTGCAGCTTTCACACTTAACAGGGTACCATCAACATCCGTAGACATGACACCACATGAGATGTGGACCGGGAAGAGTCCCAGTTTGTCTTTTCTAAAGATTTGGGGCTGTGAAGCATTTGTCAAGCGACTTATGTCACACAAGCTTACACCTAAGTCGGATAAATGCATATTCGTGGGATATTTGAGGGAAACCTTGGGATATAACTTCTACATCCGGGAAGAGAACAAAGTGTTTGTTGCTTGGAACGGGGTTTTCCTTGAGAAAGAGTTTCTCAGTCGGGAGGCCAGTGGGAGGACGGTCTGACTCAAAGAAATTCGAGGACCAATCGGGGACGGCTCGGCTGGTGATGAGATCATACCGGAGTCAGTCAGGGAACCCGTAGTGGAAGCGGCACCGGAACCACGAAGGCCGAAGAGATTGCGCAGAGTGCGCGATGTATTGTTGCTCGAAAGCGATGAGTCGGCCACATATGCAGAAGCGATGGTGAGCCCAAATTCCGAGGCATGGCTGGAGGCCATGAGATCCGAGTTAAAGTCCATGGATGAGAATCAAATCTGGGACTTGGTTGATCCTTCGCCTGGCGTAACAGCCATTGGTTGCAAATGGGTCTTTAAGAAGAAAACCGATGTGGATGGAAATGTTCAAATCCACAAAGCTTGGCTTGTCGCTAAGGGTTATGGACAAGTTCAAGGAATTGACTACTACGATGGGTCTTTAAGAAGAAAACCGATGCTGAAGTCGGTGAGGATCGTACTAGCTATAGCTACATATTTCGATTACGAGATATGGCAGATCGATGTCAAAATGGCTTTCCTTCATGGGAATTTAACCGAGGACGTGTATATGATACAGCCTGAGGGTTTTGTCGATCCGACTAGCACTAGTAAGGTATGCAAGCTCAAGAGATCCATTTATGGGTTGAGGCAAGCATCTCGGAGCTGGAACATTCATTTTAATGAGGTCGTCACTGGTTTCGGCTTCATCAAAAGCGAAGAGGACTCTTGTTTATACAAGAAGTTAAGTGGGAGCTCGATAGTGTTTTTGATCTTTTATGTGGATGACATACTATTGATCGGAAATGATGTTTCGATGCTGAACTCGGTCAAGGAGTCATTGAATGGCAAGTTTTCGATGAAGGATCTTGGTGAGGTAATGTACATTTTAGGCATTAAGATCTATAGAGATAGATCGAGGAGGCTACTCGGCTTAAGCTAGAGCACGTACATAGATAAAGTGTTGAAGCGGTTCAACATGAGTGAGGCGAAGAAAGGGTTCTTGCCACTCTCACGTGGTATAAGGCTAAGCGAGACTTAGAGTCCTTCGACGTCTGATGAGCGAAGTAGGATGAGTAGGATTCCGTATGCCTCAGCAATCGGATCCATCATGTATGCCATGGTATGTACAAGGCCAGATGTTG
The DNA here is from genome assembly GCF_003073215.2 of Triticum urartu. Taxonomy (NCBI): domain Eukaryota; kingdom Viridiplantae; phylum Streptophyta; class Magnoliopsida; order Poales; family Poaceae; genus Triticum; species Triticum urartu. Next base: position 63,330,031 of record NC_053026.1, read on the forward strand.
CTTTTGCAATAAGCCTAACAAGAAGATACCAAGCCAACCCAGGTGAGAGTCACTGGGCAGCGGTAAAGACTATATTGAATTACGTGAAAAGGACTAAAGAGATGTTCCTAGTTTATGGAGGTGAGGAAGAGCTCGTCGTAAGGGGTTACGCCGATGCTAGTTTCCAAACCAACAGAGATGATTGTCGATCACAGTACGGATTCTTGTACGTCATCAACGGAGGAGCAGTGAGCTGGATGAGTTCCAAGCAAGATACGGTGGCCGATTCTACCACATAAGTCGAATATATTGCGGCTTGTGAAGCTGCGAAGGAAGGTGTTTGGATCCGGAACTTTCTAGATGATCTTGGTATTTTCCCAGCCTCGGTAAAACCGTTGGACCTTTATTGTGATAATTCTGGTGCCATCGCACAAGCCAAGGAGCCGAGGAATCACCACAAGGTCAGACACATAGATCGGAAATATCACCTGATACGAAAGATCGTAAAGAATGGTGATGTAGAGTTATGAAAGATTCACATGGATGCAAATGTTGCACATCCGCTAACTAAGCCGCTTCCACAACCCAAGCATGAGGGGCACGTTAGAGCTATGGGCATTCGATGTCTATTTGATTGACTCTAGTGCAAGTGGGCGACTGTTGGAGATATGCCCTAGAGGCAATCATGTATGATGATATTTCCTATGTGTTTATGAATAAAGATATTCCTTGGACATTATCAATGATGTGTATCAGCAAGTACGTGACTTGTTTGTGGGACTATGCATTGTATGATATCTGTCCTAAAAGGTCCCTAGTCGAAAGGGCTGTGTGGACGCGCAGCCAACTAGACTAGCATATGAAACGGTTGATGGCTTGGTCTCACTAGCCATGAAGCATTGGATGCTAACCGGATAATATGGGCTTGGAAAGGTCTGGTCGGATTCGACATAGTCGGATCCGAGTTGAGATAAGGTCCGAGTCAGACAGACCCAACTATGAGACACAGCGACATGTCATATGTGAGTCTCTAGTACAACATACGTTCTATGTCCTAAGACCTGAGGTGGCACATGTACTCGGGATGGTGACAGACTTGCTTTGGGCTGACCAAACGCTACTCCGTGACTGGGTAGTTACAAAGGTAGGTTTCAGGCTTGTCCAGACCCATGTTGCGAGACATGGTCGAGCAAGATGGGATTTGCCCCTCCGACCAGGAGAGATATACTCTGGGCCCCTAGCAGTCCGCCGCACGACGTTCCTCCTGCACGCGCGGATACCATTAGATGCGGTGCACCTGCGCCACTCCAACAAACTTGTACGTGGGAACGGACGATCGGCTGTTCGAGGAAGATCGGACGAGGAAGAGACGATCCACGCGGACGTGCTGCCCCAACTCTTCTTCCACTGCACGGCACTACGCGTCTAGTGGTAATGAACTGTGGTCCATCTCCCGTAGCATGTTCTTGGTTGTTCTGCGCATAGGAAATTTTTAATTGCAGTCGACGCACCCTACCATAGAACCCAACAAATTCCGCTTCCAGTGATCATTTCCTTTGCAGTAGAAGCACTCAGTTTCAGGCTTGTGTCCAGCTTTGGGCTTCTTCATGGGAGCGGCAACTTGCTTGCCATTCTTCTTGAAGTTCCCTTTCTTTCTCTTGCCCTTTTTCTTGAAACTAGTGGTCCTGTTAACCATCAATACTTGATGCTCCTTCTTGATTTATACCTCCACCGATTTCAGCATCGCGAAGAGCTTTGGGAATCATTTTTGTTATCCCCTGCATATTTATAGTTCATCACGAAGCTTTAGTAGCTTGGTGATAGTGACTGGAGAAATCTGTCAACCACTATCTTATCTGGAAGATTAACTCACACTTGATTCAAGCGATTGTAGTACCAGTCATTCTGAGCACATGCTCATTGGCTAAGTTATTCTCCTCCATCTTGTAGGCAAAGTACTTGTCAGAGGTCTCATACCTCTGAACATAGGCATAAGCCTGAAATACCAATTTCAGCTCTTGGAACATCTTATATGTTCCATGGAATTCGAAACGTCTTTGGAGCCTTGATTCTAAGCCATAAAGCATGGCGCACTAAACTATCAAGTAGTCATCAGATCGAGCTTGCCAAACATTCATAACGTCTGCATCAACTCCTGCAGCAGGTTTGTCACCTAGCGGTGCATTAAGGACATAATTCTTCTGTGCAGTAATGAGGATAATCCTCAGATCATGGGCCCAGTCTGCATTATTGCTACCATCATTCAACTTAGTTTTTTCTAGGAACGTATCAAAAGACGGGGAAGCTACATCGCGAGCTATTGAACTACAACATAATTTTCAAAGACATTTTTGACTATGTTCATGATAAATCATAGTTCAATTAATCAAATTACTAATGAACTCCCACTTAAATCAACATCCCCCAGTTTGTCCAAGTGATACATGATCCAAGTCAACTAACCCATGTCCGATCATCACATGAGATGGGGTAGTCATCAATGATGAACATCTCTATGTGGATCATATCTACTATATGACTCATGTTCGACCTTTCGGTCTCCAGTGTTCCGAGACCATGTCTGTACATGCTAGGCTCTTCAAGTTTAACCCAAGTATTCCGTGTGTGTAAATCTAGCTTACACCCATTGTCGGAGTCAAAACCGGTGGATCTCGGGTAGGGGGTCCCGAACTATGCGTCTAGGCGGATGGTAACAGGAGACAAGGGACACGATGTTTTTACCCAGGTTCGGGCCCTCTCGATGGAGGTAAAACCATACTCCTGCTTAATTAATATTGATGATATGGGTAGTACAAGAGTAGATCTACCACGAGATCAGAGAGGCTAAACCCTAGAAGCTAGCCTATGGTATGATTATCCTTCGACGGACTAAACCCTCCGGTTTATATAGACACCGGAGGGGGCTAGGGTTACACAGAGTCGGTTACAATGGGAGGAGATCTACATATCCGTATTGCCAAGCTTTCCTTCCACGCCAAGGAAAGTCCCATCTAGACACAGGACGAAGTCTTCAATCTTGTATCTTCATAGTCCAGGAGTCCGGCCAAAGGTCATAGTCCGGCTGTCCGGACACCCCCTAATGCAGGACTCCCTCAGTAGCCCCTGAGCCAGGCTTCAATGACGACGAGTCCGGCGCGCAGATTGTCTTCGGCATTGCAAGGCGGGTTCCTCCTCCGAATACTTCATAGAAGATTTTGAACACAAGGATAGTGTCCGGCTCGGCAAAACAAGTTCCACATTCCACCATAGAGAGAGAGAGAGTAATATTTTCACAAATCTAATCTGTTGACGTATTCTGTAGCGTGACATCACACCATAGCCAAGCCTTTATTCGAATCGTTTTTACTATCCCACCACAGCGCGTCTTACAAGGCGGTTTCGTTGGCACGTCTTGTCGAAGCAGAGATCGTTTCCCCTTTATTTACGGGATCCTCATCATTACGGACATGGGTAACCCAGTCGTGCCCGTTGGTATATCCCCCCGATCGAAGGTAAGTCCCAAATGGTCACGGGGAGGGCTCTTGGTATTCAACCTCTTATAAAGAGACCAAGGCTTTACTCCTTTCTTTCAATCTCCATCGAATCTGCCTCTCACCTCGAGTTCCAACACCCAGGGCTCCAGATTTAGGCGCTTCGGACCTTCGATGATGTCCGGCTCTGACCTTCGAGGCCGATGGATGCCTTCCTTCGTCACGGAGGAAGACGTGCTAAAGCTGAGAGAGGCCAGGTTTTTGACCGGCGAAATCTCGCACAGGCTGCCTGCTCAAGGGCAGGTTATTCCCACTCCCAAGCCCGGTGAGAGTGTGGTATTCGTGTCTCACTTCCTCCGAGGGCTAGGCTTTGCGCCGGATCCCTTTGTGAGGGAGCTCATGTTCTATTACGGGCTGGAATTTCACGACTTAGCTCCGGAGTCTATCCTCCACCTCTCATCGTTCATCGTCGTATGCGAAGCTTTCCTCCGTATTACTCCTCACTTCGGACAGTGGCTCAAGACCTTTAAAGTAGAGCCGAAGATGATCGAGGGACAGCACGCAGAGTGTGGAGGCGCTGTTATAAGCAAGAATGCCGACGCTCCGTGGCCCGAGGGCTCTTTTCAAGAGGAGTCCAGCTTATGGCTACAAGAGTGGTTTTACATCACAGCTCCTAGGGGCACCAAGTGGGTGGCGCCGCCTGCTTTCCGCTCGGGTCCCCCGCCCCGACTAGCATCATGGGTTAATAAGGGGCTGGACTGGGGGCCATCAAAGGATGTGCCCTTGCTGTAGAGCCGCATCTGAGATCTCCTGGAAAGAGACATCAATCTGGTCATGGCGACACAGGTTATGTTAATTCTCCGAGTTCTGCCCTGCAAACGTCGCCCCCTCTGCCTGTGGGAGTTCAATCCGGAGGGACCGCGAGCTCTCCAACATTTTCTTGGCATGACACCCGTGGAGATGTACAAATTGTTCTTCGGACCACAAGTAGTGTGTCCGGATTCTACGGAGGACACAGCTCTGAGCTGCAATCGTCCGGATACCCAAGTAAGTAGCCCTGTGTCCGGACACGCTATCCGTCCATTTATCACAACATCGCCCTTAAAAGAGATGTTCTTGAAACAGGAGTGGATAGCGAAGGCGAAGTTAATCAAGTGTCCGGTCCCCTTCCTGAAACTTCGCCAGATCCCGTGTTGACCAGGATGCTGGAGATCGCGCCTTCGGAAGAAAACAAAGAGAACAAGCAAGCTACTGCCTCCGCGAAGGAGGCTATCCGGAAAAGAGGAATCGAAAATTCCTTTGCTCTGGGGAAGAAGAGGACCGCCTCTGAAGACCCGGAGACCGTGATATCAAAGCGGGGGAAGAAGTCTTCGCCAGAGGGTCCTGTGCAGGGGGATACCTCGGCCGTACTATGCCCTCAAAGGGATCAGCCCTCCATCGAGCGTAAGTAAAAAGGGGGTTTAAAATGAGAGAAATCCTTGCTTTATTTCTGAGGAAAATAACCGAAAATTTACCTTGTAGTTCGGATCTTAGCCCTTCTCAGCAGAGCTCGTCTTCGGGGGATCTTCTTCCGGAAATGATGGAGAGCGGAACGCCTCCCCCTGCCGTACCGCCTTACGAGGCGGGCGACCCTGAGGTATCGTCGCGGAGGGTTTCTCCTAATCTGGCAGGGTCGGAAGGCAGTCATATGGCCCCCCCAAAGCCCTCCATGCCCGGCCTTCGAAAAAAGTAATCGAACGAGTCCGGCACCACCTGGTGAACGGTCGGAGGTACTGAAGGATCTGCTAGGGCGAGCGTCTATCTCAGAGGAGCACCATACGTTGATGGGTACGGTAATTGAAAGGATTTCGTCCGCGGAGAGCAGGTTGCATGAAGCTGTCAGGAGTTTGCTGACCGGTTTTCAGGTATGCGAAATGATGTACCTTTTCACAGTTCCGCATATTTTAAGATGTGCCCTGTGTAGATAGTAGCCCCTGAGACTCTGTGTGCTGTCGAAGACGACGGCACGCAGAGGATCGTAGTCCCAGGTATAATTTTGCCGCCTTCCTATGTAGGTGGCGAAGTGTCCGGTGGCCAGCCGGACTGATGAATTTGCCGAGCTAAAGCGGCAACTTGACGTGGCAAATGCCAACATCGCACTTGTCAACAAGCGGCTTGACGAGGCACAAGGTATGTAATTTCTTCGGAGACCCCTGGTAAGAGGAGCTTGATGCCAGTATCTTACAACGTGTGCGTTTGATGCAGTATGGGGCTTCCGCCGTGGAGGGCCTTTGGGTAGAGCTTGCCCGAGCTAAGGAGCAAGCCAGAAAAAGCGATGTGGCTGCCCTAAAGGCGGTTGAGGAGCTAAAAGCCGAACTGGCTGCTCACTGCCGAAGCAAGAAGGAAATGGCCGAAATGGCTGTGAAGTTAAAGAACGCTGCTGACCGCTGCAAGCTTCTTGAAAAAGAAGATCGGGCGGAGCGGACAGACCTGGAGAAGGCCACTACAGCGGCCAAGGATGCTCGTTCTGCGATGAGAGCAATGAAGGAGGAGCTATGTCAAGCCAGCGATATCGCGGCTGGAAAGCCCTTTATGCTGAGGATGAAGTTCGGAGATCCTAAATATGCTCCGTTGGACCGGATGTGGAGTTCGGCGGACGCATATCTGGATTTAGCGGCGAGTGCCGCTGATGCGGCCGAACACTTCCGGGATCAGAAAGATCGCGAAGTGGAGAAGCTCTTCTGGTCACAGTTCAACAATCCGGAGCGTCCGCTTCCATTGACCGATCGCTTGGCCGAATGGGCCGAGCTGAATAGGTTGTCCGGACTTGCCATGAAGTATGTCGTGGATCATCTGTGGCCGGAAAGGCCAAAGCTGAACAATTATTTTAGCTTGGTGCAGCAGTTCCTTGGTGCAGTGCCATATATCAATGCGATGAAGAGGTCAGCATGCATGGAGGGTGCGCGGATGGCCCTTGCCCGTGTCAAGACATACTGGGCAGAGATGGAGGCCATCGCCGTTGCATCCCAAGATTCGGACGGAAGCCGAGTACCTGCCGAACACTACTTTCAAGAAGTTCTGGAGGGCGCTCGTTTAATAGAGACGCAGTGCTCGAAGGATATTATGTTCGAATAACATGTATTCTTGTTTAAAACATTATTTTGATGAAATGTAGAAGCTTTTTATACTTGTGCGTGCAAGAATTATGATACCTCCTATGCGGCCGTTAGTGTATATCTGTATATAATCTGAAAGATGGCAGTCGTCGGCTTCAGCCCCCACGCATATAATGCGGGGGTGTTCGCAGAAGGTGCATTTTCACACTTGATCCAACGTCTTGGTCCATGAAGGAGGTGATAGCGCAGCGAACTAGGCAATCAGACTATAATGCTTTATCACTTTCACTTAGCCATAGGAGCTTGACAGTGGGGCTACTATATAGCCCCTGGTGGCGCCGCGCTCGCCCGAATTCAGGGCGCGTGTGTGCCTGGCCGGGAAACGGCCCTTTTTTAATGCGGAGGAATCCCGAAGATTCCGATAAGTCATCGAGTGGTTGACCAGTCTCTCGCTATATCATGACAGTCAGTTTTCGACTTTCTCTACTGAGGTGCTCGCCTGGCTGAACCAGGGCACAATCGCAGTAGTTCTCCTGGTGCAGCCTTAGCCGATAGAGCGGAACGTAAGGCAGCAAAACACAGGAGCCGGGCAAACCCAACATTTGACCAAAGACATGATTCGGAGCTGATGCATATAAGTCCAAACTCGCGATGCCGAACACTCCCTAAGGTATTCGGTCTTTATGAAAACGGGCTGAACAGTGCCCTTTGTAATAAGCCCCTGGTGTCCAGGTACGTGCAAAATTCTGACGTGGCCATATGCCAAAACGCTAGCCTCCCTCTCGGTTATACTGAGAGTCCGGGGGATATGTATCAACAAGAGACAGTAAAAAAGGTTTACGCAGGGTCTTAATCTAAAAAGAATCCTTGGAACGGGTCCCTGCTGCACGTCTGCGCCTGTGTCTCCATTGTGCCGTGTCCTGGACGGGTGTAGCACGGTGTTCATCTGTAAAAAGAGAGGAACTTAGTTGAAAAAATAGTCGTGCGGAATGTACGTTATACTAAATAAACAACGTATAATTCAAGATGGGTAAAATTGAGCCTTATTGTCGCTTATTTTATATATGCGGAGCCCCTTGTATAGGGGTGTGCGGCTATTAAACCTTTATCAATTATGTGTTTGCTCCGGACTCGTTTAGCCGTGTACGTGGTCTTAACGACCTGTTAGATTCTTTGGTTGGTGAAGCCATTTTAATGTGTGGCTGCTAAGGCAGCCGCATAGTCTTTCGCGTGCGAGGAGGGCTCAATATTTCCCTTTAATGACATGATGCCTCGTGGACCGGGCATTTTAAGCGTGAGAAACGCATAATGCGGTATTGCATTGAAGCGGGCGAAGGCTTCGCGTCCCAGTAGTGCTTGATAACCGCTTTGAAACGGAGCGATGTGGAAGGTTAGGCTTTCGCTACGGAAGTTGTCCGGAGAACCGAACACGACTTCTAGTAGGAGGGAGCCTGTGCAATGGGCTTCTGGGCCTGGCGCTACTCTTTAAAGGAAGTATTGCTATCGCTAATTTTTGTTGGGTCCATCCCCATTTTGCGGACTGTATCCTGATAAATCAGGTTTAAACCACTCCCGCCGTCCATCAGGATGTGTGTAAAGTGGAATACGTCAGTTATTGGGTCTAACACCAAGGCAGTCCATCCTGCGTGCCGAATACTTCCGGAGTAATCCTGATAGTCGAAGGTGATCGGTTTTGACCACCAGTGGCGAGACTCCTTTGTGATAGGCCGCATGGCACGTATCTCTGTGGGCGCCACTTCGTTTCTCCCTTTTGTCACGTGTAGTACGTTTACTGTCTTGACTTCTTGTGGGAATTTCTTTTGTTCCCCAGTGCTTTGTTTGTGGGGTTCATCATCGTCCTCACTTGGTGTATCCGGCCCATTGTGTTTGGCATTGAGTTTGCCGGATTGCTTGAAGACCCAACATTCTCTGTGGGAATGATTTGCAGGCTTCCCGGGGGTGCTGTGGATTTGACATATCTTGTCCAGGATTTTGTTTAGATTAGATAGTTCGTCCCTGTTATCTTTGAGGGGCAGCTTTTGCTGACCCTGCCGAGAGCTTTTGAATCCGGCGTTGACCGCCATGCTCTTCGGGTTGTTTCCCTTATTCCGGCGCTGGTCTTTGCTGCGTCATGGCTTCCCGTTTCCATCCCTGACTTCGGATGTACTTGGGTCGCTGGTGCTGCATCTTGCCAACCAGCTGTCCTCTCCCGCGCAAAAGCGGGTCATGAGGCTTGTTAATGCGGCCATTTTTCTTGGCTTTTCTTGGCCGAGGTGTCTGGCGAGCCATTCGTCTCGAACGCTGTGTTTGAAGGCTACTAAGGCTTCGGCGTCCGGACAGTCGATTATCTGGTTCTTTTTAGTAAGAAATCTGTTCCAGAGCTTCCGGGCTGACTCTACGGGTTGTTGAGTTATATGACTTAAATCATCTGCATCCGGTGGTCAGACATAGGTCCCTTGAAAATTTGCCCGAAAAGCGTCCTCGAGCTCATCCCAGCTTCCAATGGTGTTTCCGGGAAGGCCTTTAAGCCAATTCTGGATTGGGCCTTTGAGCTTGAGGGGTAGGTATTTTATGGCATGGAGGTCGTCTCCTCTGGCCATGTGGATATGGAGGATATAGTCCTCAATCCAGACTCCAGGGTCTATCGTTCCGTCGTATGCCTCTATGTTTACGGGTTTAAATCCCGCTGGAAATTCATGGTCCAGCACCTCATTGGCGAAACATAGGAGGTGTGTGGCACCCCTGTATTTGGGTGTGCCGTGGTGTTCGGATATTTGTTGCGTTGCATTGCTTACTAGAGCTTGCTTTCTTGGCCCGTAGATAGATCTTGCTGGGCCATCTTTTTGATGCGAATCCTCGTGTGGATCGCGTGCTGGCTTGTGTGCGGCGCCGTTTGCCGCTCTATGTTGGCCATGAGGTCGTCTATCCGTCCGGGTGGCTTCTTTGTTTTTTGATTGCGGGGGCTCTAAGGCCTCCTCATCAAATTCGGGCAGTAGCTTTTGCTTTGGGTAGCTCTTTGTGTGGCGACTGCCGCCATATTTGTCTACGGTGTTGAGTACTTTGCTCCATCTGATTCTGAGTGCATCTTCCGCAGTTTTGAGCTTCCGCTTCTGCTTTTTCAGGCTACGCGCAGTGGCGACGAGCTTTTTGTGGAGGTTCTTCTGCTCCAGGAACTTGTCCGGCGTGAGGTCGTCCGGACTGTTCTCTTCGCCGGGGACGGGTTGTTCAGTTTGGTTGTCCAAGTTGCCTTGTTCGGACGGTTGCTCGATGCCATGTTCATCGTCCGCCGGCTCGCCCTGCTCTGTGGCTGGGTCTGTGTGACTGCTATCTCTGTCGAGGCGTGGCTTGGAGCGGCGCTTACGCCGCCGCTTTGACTGCTTTTTGAAGGAACGATCCTTCGTTGCGTCCTCCCGTTCCTCGTCATCATTTCCTTTGGGTGTGTCCACCATGTATACATCGTAGGATGAGGTGGCTGTCCAGTGCCCTGTGGGCGCCGGTTCCTGTTCGTCTCCTACATCGTCGTCCATACCATCGATGTCTTCGGAGTCGAAGTCTATCATGTCGGTTAAATCATCAACAGTGGCTATGAAGTGGGTGGTGGGTGGGCGTTGAATTTCTTCGTCGTCCGCATCCCAGTCCTGTCGGTCATAATCCGGCCAGGACTCTCCTGAAAAAGAGAGAAACCATAGTGAATTCAGAATGTCGCCGAAGGGCGAGTGCTGAAAGATATCTGCGGCGGTGAAGTCCATGATCGGCGCCCAATTGGATTCGATTGGCAGGGGCGCGGAGGGTTCACAGTCCGGAGACGAGTCCGGCAATGTGGAGTCACGGGCCTCGCGAAGGATAAGGCTGGTGTTTGGCTCGATCGCCATTGAGACTGCAGCCCCCGCATCTCATACAACAACGTATATCACATCACGTCTTGACCCATATCACATCACAACATACTTTGCAAAAACAAGTTAGATTTCCTCTACTTTGTTGTTGCAAGTTTTACGTGGCTGCTACGGGCAACTAGCAAGAACCGTTCTTACCTACGCAAAACCACAATGGTCACTATCAGGTTTGCTGTTTTAACCTTCTTCAAGGACCAGCCGTAGTCAAATTCCATTCAACTAAAGTAGGAGAAACGGACACCCGCCAACCACCTTTATGCAAAACAAGTTGCATGTCAGTCGGTGGAACTGGTCTCATGTGCATGGACATGTAAGGTTGGTCTGGGCCGCTTCATCCCACAATGCCCCTGAATCAAAATAAGACGTTGGTGGTAAGCAATATGAACCTCACCTCCCACAACTCTTTGAGTTCTACCTGTGCATATCATCTACGCATAGACCTGGCTCTCATACCACTATTCGGAAACGTTGCATGGAAAACAAAAAAACCTACACACACGCAAGATCTATCCATGGAGATGCATAGCTACGAGAGGGGAGAGTGTGTCTACATACCCTCATAGACCGTTAAGCGAAAGTGTTTATCACGCGGTTGATGTAGTCGTACTCTCCGTGATCCGATCACGATCCAACCGATCTAGTGCTGAACAGACGACACCTCCGAGTTTAGCACACGTGCGGCTTGATGACGTCTCCTCCTTCTTGATATAGCAATCCGGAGAGGAGAAGTAGATGGGATCACAACCAACATGACGGTGTGGTGGTGATGGTGGTCGTGGATTACCGACAGCGCTTCGCTAAGCGTCGCCAGGACGAGGCGGTGGAACTACGGAGTAACGGGAGAGAGAGGGGCGCCAAGGGCTTGGTGTATCCTCTTGGGGCGCCACCTCCCATCTATATATAGGCGGAGGGGCATGAGAAACGGCCACTCCAAGCCCTAAGGTGCAGCTAAGGGGGGAAGACTTGGACTCCAAGTCCAATCCTATTCCTACTAGGACTCCTTCCTTTTTTTCCTTTCCTAGCCACATGGGCTTTTGAGGACTTGGTGCGCCTAGCCCAATAAGGCCAGGGCACCTCCCCACAGCCCATGCTAGGCCTTGGGTCGTGGTGGACCCACTTTTGGACTTCCAGACCCCTCCGGAATCCTCCAGAACCTTCTGAAAGCTTCCCAATACAATACCGAAAAAACTGCACCTTTTTCCGGAACCCAAAACATGACTTCCCATATATAAATCTTTAGCTCTTGACCACTCCGAGACTCCTCGTGACATCCGGGACCTCATACGGGACTCCGAACAACATTTTTTTTACCACTCATCAAATATCCTAATACTACTCTAGCGTCAACGGATGTTAAGCGTGCGACCCTGCGGGTTCGGGAATTATGTGTAGTCATGACCGAGACACCTCTCCAGTCAATAACCAATAGCGGGACCTGGATGCCCATATTGATTCCTACATATTTCATGAAGATCTTTTATTTGTTGAACCTTTATGAAAACATACGCAATTCCGTCTGTCGGTATGTTACTTGCCGGAGATTCGATCGTCGATATCTCTATACCTAGTACAATCTTGTTACCAGTGATACGTCTCCAACATACCTATAATTTTTTATTGTTCCATGCTATTATATTATCCATATGGGATGTTTTATATGCATTTATATCCTATTTTATATGATTTTTGGGACTAACCTATTAACCTAGAGCCCAGTGTCAGTTTCTGTTTTTTTCCTTGTTTTTGAGTTTTACAGAAAAGGAATACCAAACGAAGTCCAATTCATGCGCCAATTTTTGATGATTTTTATGGACCAAAAGAAGCCCCCATAGTAAAAGAGTTGGGACAAAAGAGTCCCGAGCCATCCACGAGGGTGGAGGGCACGCCCTACCCCGTGGGCTCGCCCCCCTATCTCGTGGATGACTCGTAGACCCCACTGACGTGAGACCGACGCCAAAAATTCCTATAAATACAGAAACCCCCAGAAAGAAACCTAGATGGTAGTTCCACCACCGCAAGCCTCTATAGCCGCAAAAAACCAATCGGGGCCCTATTCCAGCACCCTGTCGAAGGGGGAGTCCTTCATCGGTGTCCATCTTCATCATCCCGGCGCTCTCCATGACGAGGAGGGAGTAGTTCACCCTCGGAGCTGAGGGTATGTACCAGTAGCTATGTGTTTGATCTCTCTCTCTCTCTCTCTCGTGTTCTTGATTCGGCACGATCTTGATGTATCGCAAGCTTTGCTATTATAGTTAGATCTTATGATTTTCTCCCGCTCTACACTCTTGTAATGGATTGGGTTTTCCCTTTGAAGTTATCTTATCGGATTGAGTCTTTAAGGATTTGAGAACACTTGATGTATGTCTTGCATGTGCTTATCTGTGGTGACAACGGGATATTCACGTTATCTACTTGATGTATGTTTTGTGATCAACTTGCGGGTTCAGTGACCTTGTGAGCTTATGCATAGGGGTTGGCACACATTTTCGTCTTGACTCTCCGGTAGAAACTTTGGGGCACTCTTTGAAGTTCTTTGTGTTGGTTGAATAGATGAATCTAAGATTGTGTGATGCATATCGTATAATCATACCTGTGGATACTTGAGGTGACATTGGAGTATCTAGGTGACATTAGGGTTTTGGTTGATTTGTAACTTAAGGTGTTATTCTAGTACGAACTCTAGGATAGATCGAACGGAAAGAATAGCTTCATGTTATTTTAATATGGACTCTTGAATAGATCGATCAGAAAGAATAACTTTCAGGTGGTTTCATACCCTACAATAATCTCTTTGTTTGTTCTCCGATATTAATGACTTTGGAGTGACTCTTTGTTGCATGTTGAGGGATACTTATATGATCTAATTATGTTTTCCTTGTGTGGAGAACTTGCACTAGTGAAAGTATGAACCCTAGGCCTTGTTTCCTAGCATTGCAATACTGTTTACGCTCACTTTTACCACTTGCTACCTTGCTGTTTTTATATTTTCAGATTACAAAAACATATACCTACCATCCATATTGCACTTGTATCACCATCTCTTCGCTGAACTAGTGTACCTATACAATTTACCATTGTATTGGGTGTGTTGGGGACATAAGAGACTCTTGGTTATTTGGTTGCAGGGTTGTTTGAGAGAGACCATGCATCTTCATCCTACGCCTCCCATGGATTGATAAAGCTTAGGTCATCCACTTGAGAAAATTTGCTACTGTCCTACAAACCTCTGCACTTGGAGGCCCAACAACATCTACAAGAAGAAGGTTGTGTAGTAGACATCATGCTCTTTTCTGGTGCCGTTGCTGGGGAGGCGAGGAAAGCGGCACTAACACCCCGTCAACGAAGCTCTTTTCTAGCGGCGTTGCTGGGGAGGTTAGTGCTTGAAGGTATATCTTTAGATCTTGCAATCGAATCTTTTTGTTTCTTATTTTATCACTAGTTTAGTCTATAAAAGAAAACTACAAAAAAATGGAATTAAGGTTGCCTCATATGCTTCATCTTTTTAATGTCTTTCATGAAAATGATGGGAAGGAAAACTGTGCTCAAGTACTAGAAGAAGAATTACATAGAATGCTTGGCATAAAATACGTGAATGATGAGGTTGATTGCAATGTTGTTAGTATTAATTCTTTGAATACCCATGATTCTAATGATATGCAAAGACACAAGCTTGGGGATGCTATGTTTGATGAAGATGATATGTTTAGTCCCCCGAGTTTTGATGAGCAAATTTATTATGATGAAAGCATGCCTCCTATTTATGATGATTATTTTGATGACACGTATGCTATAAAGAATAAAGATAACCATGAAACTTGTCATCATGATTTTAATTTTTAATTGAATTATGCTTCACATGATAGTTATTTTGTTGAGTTTGCTCCCACTACTATTCATGAGAACAAATTTTGTTATGTGGAGAGTAATAAAATTTGTATGCTTGTGGATCATGAAAAGAATGCTTTTATGTGATGGTTATATGGTTGAATTCATTCATGATGCTACTGAAAATTATTATGAGGGAGGAATATATGCTTGTAGGAATTGCAATAATATCAAGTTTCCTCTCTATGTGCTTAAAATCTTGAAGTTATGCTTGTTTTGCTTTCCTATGCTAGTTGATCCTTGTTCCCATAAATTGTTTGCTCAAAAAATCCCTATGCATAGGAAGTGGGTTAGACTTAAATGTTCTAGTCATATTGTTCATGATGCTCTCTTTATGTTTCAATTCTTATCTTTTATGTGAGCATCATTGAAATCATAATGCCTAGATAGGGGCGTTAAACGTTAGCGCTTGTTGGGAGGCAACCCAATTTTATTTTTGTTCTTTGCTTTTTGCTCCTGTTTAGTAATAAGTAACTCATCTAGCTTCAGGTTAGATGTGGTTTTATGTTTTAATTAGTGTTTGTGCCAAGTAGAACCTTTGGGGAGACTTGGGTTAAGTCTTTGCGATCTTGCTGTAAAAAAACAGAAACTTTTGCGCTCATGAGATTAGCTACCTTTTTTACTGGAGAGTGCTTTTAGGTTGATTCTTTTTGCGGAAGATTAATAGACAAATTCCTCACGTCCACCAATTTATTTCACAATTTTTTGAGTTACAGAAGTATTCGAATGATACAGATTGCTAACTGTTCTGTTTTTGACAGATTCTGTTTTCTATGTGTTGTTTGCTTATTTTGATGAATCTATGAGTAGTATCGGAGGGTATGAACCATAGATAAGTTGGAATACAGTAGATATTACACCAATATGAATTTAGAATGAGTTCACAACAGTACCTAAGTGGTGATTTATATTCTCATACTAACGGAGCTTACAAGTTTTCTGTTAAGTTTTGTGTTGTGAAGTTTTCAAGTTTTGGGTAAAGATTCGTTGGACTATGGAATAAGGAGTGGCAACAGCCTAATCTTGGGGATGCCCAAGGCACCCCAAGGTAATATTCAAGGACAACCGATAGCCTAAGCTTGGGGATGCCCTGGATGGCATCCCCTCTTTCGTCTTCATTCATTGGTAACTTTACTTGGAGCTTTATTTTTATTCAACATATGATATGTGTTTTGCTTGGAGCATCATTTTATTTTATTTAGTTTTTCTTGATTTTTTTAATAATATCCCAAGATCTTAAATTCTTCAATGTTAGAGAGTCTTCACAAAGTTACATAATTATTCGACTACTCATTGATCTTCACTTATATCTTTTGGAGTAGTTTGTCATTTGCTCTAGTGCTTCACTTATATATTTTTAGAGCACGGCATTGGTTTTATTTTGAAGAAATAGATGAACTCTCATTCTTCAATTATATTATTTTGAGAGCCCTAAACTGCATGGTAATTTGCTTGGGTTATAAAACTAGTCCTAATATGATGGGTATCCAAGAGGGATATAATAAAAAAATTCATATAAAGTGCATTGAATACTACGAGAAGTTTGATTCCTTATGATTGTTTTGAGATATGAAGATGGTGATATTAGGGTCATGCTAGTTGAGTATTTGTGAATTTGAGAGATACTTGTGTTAAAGTTTGTGATTCATGTAGCATGCACGTACGGTGAACCATGTGATGAAGTCGGAGCATGTTTTATTTTTTGATTGTCTTCCTTATGAGTGGCGGTCGGGGACGAGCGATGGTCTTTTCCTAAAAATCTATCCCCCTAGGAGCATGCGCATAGTACTTCGCTTCGATAACTAATATATTTTTGCAATAAGTATATGAGTTCTTTATGACTAATGTTGAGTCCATGGCTTATACGCACTCTCACCCTTCCACCATTGCTAGCCTCTCTAATACCTCACAACTTTCGCTGGTATCATACACCCACTGTATACCTTCCTCAAAACAGCCACCATACCTACCTATTATGGCATTTCCATAACCATTCCGTGATATATTGCCATGAAACTTTCCACCGTTCCGTTTATTATGACACGCTCCATCATTGTCATATTGCTTTGCATGATCATGTAGTTGACATCGTATTTCTGGCAAAGCCGCCATTCATAATTCTTTCATACATGGCACTCTTGATTCATTGCACATCCCGGTACACCGCCGGGGGCATTCATATAGAGTCATATTTTGTTCTAAATATCGAGTTGTAAATAAATAGAAGTGTGATGATCATCATTATTAGAGCATTGTCCCATCTGAGGAAATAAAAAAGGAAAGGCCAAAGAAGCCAATGAAAAAAAGAGAGAGGCCAAAGAAGCCAAACAAACAAAAAAAGAAAAAGAGAGAAGGGACAATGCTACTATCCTTTTTCCACACTTGTGCTTCAAAGTAGCACCATGATCTTCATGATAGAGAGTCTCTTATTTTGTCACTTTCATATAGTAATGGGCACTTTCGTTATAGGACTTGGCTTGTATATTCCAACGATGGGCTTCCTCAAATGCCCTAGGTCTTCCTGAGCAAGCAAGTTGGATGCACACCCACTTAGTTTCTTTTGTTGAGCTTTCATACATTTATAGATCTAGTGCATCAGTTGCATGGCAATCCCTACTCACTCACATTGATATCTATTGATGGGCATCTCCATAGCCCATTGATACGCCTAGTTGATGTGAGACTATCTTCTTTTTTGTTGTCTTCTCCACAACCACCATTCTATTCCATGGGTCACGCTCATGTATTGCGTGAAGGTTCAAAAGGTTTGAGAACACTAAAGTATGAAACAATTGCTTGGCTTGTCATCGGGGTGTGCATGATTTGAATATTTTATGTGATGAAGATGGAGCATAGCCAGACTATATGAATTTGTAGGGATAAACTTTCTTTAGCCATGTTATTTTGAGAAGACATGATTACTTTGTTAGTATGCTTGAAGTATTATTGTTTTCATGTCAATATTAAACTTTTGTTTTGAATCTTATGGACCTGAATATTCTTGCCACAATAAAGAAGATTACATTGAAAAATATGTTAGGTAGCATTCCACATCAAAAATTCTGTTTTTATCATTTACCTACTCGAGGACGAGCAGGAATTAAGCTTGGCGATGCTTAATACGTCTCCAACGTATCTATAATTTTTGATTGTTCCATGCTATTATATTATCCAACTTGGATGTTTTATATGAATTTATATGCTATTTGGGACTAAACTATTAACCTAGAGCCCAGTTCCAGTTTCTGTTTTTTCCTTGTTTTTGAGTTTTACAGAAAAGGAATACCAAACGGAGTCCAATTGACGTGGCAATTTTTGATGATTTTTGATGGACCAAAAGAAGCCCCCGGAGTAAAAGAGTTGGGCCAGAAGAGTCCCGAGCCATCCACGAGGGTGGAGGGCGCGCCCTACCCCCTGCGCTCGCCCCCTATCTCGTGGATGACTCGGAGACCCCTGACGTGAGACCGACGCCAAAAATTCCTATAAATACAGAAACCCCCAGAAAGAAACCTAGATCGGGAGTTCCGCCGCCGCAAGCCTCTGTAGGCACGAAAAACCAATCAGGGCCTTGTTCCGGCACCCTGCCAGAGGGGTAATCCTTCACCGGTGGCCATCTTCATCATGCCGGCGCTCTCCATGATGAGGAGGGAGTAGTTCACCCTCGGGGCTAAGGGTATGTACCAGTAGCTATGTGTTTGATCTCTCTCTCGTGCTCTTGATTCGGCATGATCTTGATGTATCGCGAGCTATGCAATTATAGTTGGATCTTATGGTGTTTCTTCCCCTCTACTCTCTTGTAATGGATTGAGTTTTCCCTTTGAAGTTATCTTATCAGATTGAGTCTTTAAGGATTTGAGAACACTTGATGTATGTCTTGCATGTGCTTATCTGTGGTGACAATGGGATATTCACGTGATCTACTTGATGTATGTTTTGGTGATCAACTTGCGGGTTCAATGACCTTGTGAACTTATGCATAGGGGTTGGCACACGTTTTTGTCTTGACTCTCCGAAACTTTGGGGCACTCTTTGAAGTTCTTTGTGTTGGTTGAATAGATGAATCTGAGATTGTGTGATGCATATCGTATAATAATACCCACGGATACTTGAGGTGACATTGGAGTATCTAGGTGACATTAGGGGTTTTGGTTGATTTGTGTCTTAAGGTGTTATTCTAGTACGAACTCTAGGATAGATTGAACGGAAAGAATAGCTTCGTGTTATTTTACTACGGACTCTTGAATAGATCGATCAGAAAGGATAACTTTGAGGTGGTTTCGTACCCTACAATAATCTCTTCGTTTGTTCTCCGCTATTAGTGACTTTGGAAGTGACTCTTTGTTGCATGTTGAGGGATAGTTATATGATCTAATTATGTTATCCTTGTTGAGAGAACTTGCACTAGTGAAAGTATGAACCGTAGGCCTTGTTTCCTAGCTGACTACTATGGCCCAAGAGGGTGAGAAGAAGATCCTCCAGCTTCGTAAGGACAATGATGATGCAACCTCGCAACTAGCAAAGGCACATAAGTATTGTCGTGACTTGGAGGCCACAACTAAAGGTAATACGCCTAGTGCCTATTTTTCTCCATTTTGTGCGGTAAATAGCCGTTGTTGTTTTTTTTTACCCTTTTCCTTTTTAGCTCCTCTTCTTGACATTCAAGATGATGACGCGGAGACCCGTCTTCAGGACATCACGGCGGTGGCTGGGAAGACGCTGGGTGCGCTCAGGGTTGCTGTGGGTATGCTCTTCTGTGGAGACCCTAGGCTGAAGACTATCATCGAGATTGTCCTTACTTTGCTCGGACAGTCCATTGATCAGCTGGAAGACTGGATCTACTCTGCGGCCTTTGAGGGAGCCCGCTATGTTTTTGCTGGCATGAAGGCACATCACCTCGACATTAACTTCTGGCCCTTGGTGCATTCCTCGCCCAGAGGTCGCAATATGCGGCAATTCTTTGCCAAGGTCGCAAAAGAAGTTGAGTGCACTTCTGGAGTTTGTGCCCTGTAAGACATAGTTAAGAGCTCGCCCCAAGCCCGATGATCCTGCAAGTTAACTTCTTGCATAATTGACATTAAGAAAGCAGTAGCAATAAACTGAATGATCATATGCTAAGCTAACAGATGGGTCTTGTCCATCACATCATTCTCCTAATGATGTGACCCCGTTATCAAATGACAACTCATGTTTATGGTTAGGAAACTTTAACCATCTTTTGATCAACGAGCTAATCTAGTAGAGGCTCACTAGGGACACGATATTTGTTTATGTATCCACACATGTATTTAAGTTTCTAGTCACTACAATTCTAGCATGAATAATAAACCTTTATCATGATTAAGGAGATATAATAAAAACTATTTTATTATTGCCTCTAGGGAATATTTCCATCATCTTCAACAGGAACAAGAGGCCTGCAGCATCCTCCGCAATGACCTACAAGGTATCAAGGACCGTCAGGGCTTTCTTCAACGAGACTTGGAGGCTGCGGAAAAAAAGCTATCGAAGCTGACTACTGTGGCCCAAGAGGGTGAGAAGAAGATCCTCCAGCTTCATAAGGACAATGATGATGCAACCTCGCAACTAGCAAAGGCACATAAGTATTGTCGTGACTTGGAGGCCACAACTAAAGGTAATATGCCTAGTGTCTATTTTTCTCCATTTTGTGCGGTAAATAGCCGTTGTTGTTTTTTTTACCCTTTTCCTTTTTAGCTCCTCTTCTTGACATTCAGGATGATGACGCGGAGACCCGTCTTCAGGACATCACGGCGGTGGTTGGGAAGACGCTGGGTGCGCTCAGGGTTGCTGTGGGTATGCTCTTCTGTGGAGACCCTAGGCTGAAGACTATCATCGAGATTGTCCTTACTTTGCTCGGACAGTCCATTGATCAGCTGGAAGACTGGATCTACTCTGCGGCCTTTGAGGGAGCCCGCTATGTTTTTGCTGGCATGAAGGCACATCACCTCGACATTAACTTCTGGCCCTTGGTGCATTCCTCGCCCAGAGGTCGCAATATGCGGCAATTCTTTGCCAAGGTCGCAAAAGAAGTTGAGTGCACTTCTGGAGTTTGTGCCCTGTAAGACATAGTTAAGAGCTCGCCCCAAGCCCGATGATCCTGCAAGTTAACTTCTTGCATAAAAAACCACTAGTAGAAAACAGGGCTTTGGTTCAGGCCTGGCTAGCCCATTAGTCCCGGTTCAGTCACGAACCGGGACCCATGGGGGCATACGTCCTAGTTCGTGCGCCCAGGGGGCCGGCCGGGCCACGTGGGCCATTGGTCCCGGTTCGTCTGGACCCTTTTGTCCCAGTTCCAGACACAAACCGGGATCAATGGGTCTCGCTCCTGGCCCACATCCATTGGTCCCGGTTCGTGGCTGGAACCAGGACCAAAGTGTGGCCTTTAGTCCCGGTTCCAACCACCAAGAAGGACCAATGAGGTGGCTATATATACCCCTCGCCCGCGAGCAGAACACTCCACTGCTCTGTTTTTTTTTGCCGGTGAGGGGAGGGCTTTGTGGTGCTCTAGCTCACCTCCTATACACATGAGGTGTTCGATGAAATTCCTGAGCCACACTACTTAAGCTTTCTCCTCTCCAAGCTCGACCTCCAAGCTCCATTTTCCTCAAGATTTGTCTAGGTTTATCGGTCCGTCACGTCCCATCCCCGTCTTCACCGCCGTCGATCGCCCGTGACGATCTCGTTGCCGGCACCACCGTGGTGAGTGATACGTCTCCAACGTATATATAATTTTTGATTGTTCCATGATATTATATTATCTCTTTTGGATGTTTAATGGGCTTTATTAAGCACTTTTATATTACTTTTGGGACTAACCTATTAACCCAGAGCCCAGTGCCAGTTTCTGTTTTTTCCCTTGTTTCAGTGTTTCGTAGAAAAGGAATATCAAATGGAGTCCAAACAGAATGAAACCTTTGAGAGCGTGATTTTTGGAACGAACGTGATCCACTTGATGTATGTTTTGGTGATCAACTTGCGGGTTCCGCCCATGAACCTATGCATAGGGGTTGGCACACGTTTTCGTCTTGACTCTCCGGTAGAAACTTTGGGGCACTCTTTGAAGTACTTTTTGTTGGTTTGAATAGATGAATCTGAGATTGTGTGATGCATATCATATAATCGTACCCACGGATACTTGAGGTGACATTGGAGTATCTAGGTGACATTAGGGTTTTGGTTGATTTGTGTCTTAAGGTGTTATTCTAGTACGAACTCTATGATAGATCAAACGGAAAGAATAGCTTTGTGTTACTTTACTACGGACTCTTGAATAGCTTGATCATAAAGAATAACTTTGAGGTGCTTTCGTACCCTACCATAATCACTTCGTTTGTTCTCCGCTATTAGTGACTTTGGAGTGACTCTTTGTTGCATGTTGAGGGATAGTTATGTGATCCAATTATGTTATTATTTTTGAGAGAACTTGCACTAGTGAAAGTATGAACCATAGGCCTTGTTTTAAGGGAAAACTTTGTTTTTGCCACTCTAGTTTTTGCCGACTTTGCTTATGCCACTCTAGAATTTGACATCTCACTTTTGCCACTCCTACCTTTTGACAATACATCACAAATGCCATTGGATGGCACAAGCAATAATTTTTTATATCACTTCTGCCACTCTTAGATTTTGAAATGTATCACAATTGCCACTCTGAAAATTTTGTTTTTGCCATGGAATGGCAATTGTGATAATTGTCAAAAGCTAAGGGTGGCAAAAGTGATATGTCAAATTCTAGAGTGGCATAAGCAAAGTGGGAAAAAACTAGAGTGGCAAAAACAAAGTTTTCCCTTGTTTTAACGCATTGCAATACCGTTTATGCTCACTTTTATCATTAGTTACCTTGCTGTTTTTATATTTTCAGATTACAAAAACCTATATCTACCATCCATATTGCACTTGTATCATCATCTCTTCGCCGAACTAGTGCACCTATACAATTTACCATTGTATTGGGTGTGTTGGGGGCACAAGAGACTCTTTGTTATTTGGTTGCAGGGTTGCTCAAGAGAGACCATCTTCATCCTACGCCTCCCACGGATTGATAAACCTTAGGTCATCCACTTGAGGGAAATTTGCTACTGTCCTACAAACCTCTGCACTTGGAGGCCCAACAACGTCTACAAGAAGAAGGTTGTGTAGTAGACATCAAGCTCTTTTCGAGCGCCGTTGCTAGGGAGGTGAGTGCTTGAAGGTATATCTTTAGATCTTGCAATCGAATCTTTTAGTTTCTTGTTTTATCACTAGTTTAGTTTATAAAAGAAAACTACAAAAAAATGGAATTGAGTTTGTCTCATACGCTTCATCTTTTTAATATCTTTCGTGAGAATGATGGAAAGGAAAATTGTGCTCAAGTGCTAGAAGAAGAAATCTATAGAATGTTTGGCACTAAATCTTTGTATGACGAGCAAGATTGCAATGTTGTTAGTATGAATTCTATGAATATCCATGATGCTAATGATATGCAAAGCCACAAGCTTGGGGAAGCTATGTTTGATGAAGATGATATTTTTGTCCCCCAAGCTTTGATGAGCAATTATTATGATGAAAGCATGCCTCCTATCTATGATGATTATTGTGATGACACGTATGCTATAAAGAATAATGATAACCATGAAACCTGTCATCTCGATGTTAATTTTCAATCACATGATAGTTATTTTGTTGAGTTTGCTCCCACTACTATTGATGAGAATAAATTTGCTTATGTGGAGAGTAGTAAAATTTCTATGCAAGTAGATCAGGAAAAGAATGCTTTAGGTGCTGGTTATATTGTTGAATTCATTCATGATGCTACTGAAAATTATTATGAGGGAGGAATATATGCTTGTAGGAATTGCAATAATATCAAGTTTCCTCTCTATGTGCTTAAAGTTTTAAAGTTATGCTTGTTTTGCCTTCATATGCTAGTTGATTATTGTTCCCACAAATTGTTTGATCACAAAATCCCTATGCATAGGAAGTGGGTTAGACTTAAATGTGCTAGTCATATTCTTCATGATGCTCTCTTTAGGTTTCAATTCCTATCTTTTATATGAGCATCATTGAAATCATCATGCCTAGCTAGGGGCGTTAAACGTTAGCGCTTGTTGGGAGGCAACCCAATTTTATTTTAGTTTCTTGCTTTTTGGTTCTGTTTAGTAATAAATAACTCATCTAGCTTCAGGTTAGATGTGGTTTTATGTTTTAGTTAGTGTTTGTGCCAAGTAAGACCTATAGGATCTTCTAGGATGATAGTTATTTGATCTTGCTGAAAATTCCAGAAACTTTCTGTTCATGAAAATAATTGTTTAAAATCACCAGAACGTGATAAAATACTGATTCCAATAGCAGCAGATCAATAATCAAATTATCTAGGTCTTCCTATTTTGGTAGAATTTTTTGAGTTCCAGAAGTTTGCGTTAGTTACAGATTACTACAGACTGTTCTGTTTTTGACAGATTTTGTTTTTCGTGTGTTGTTTGCTTATTTTGATGAATCTATGGCTAGTAAAATAGTTTATAAACCATAGAGAAGTTGGAATACAGTAGATTTAACACCAATACAAATAAATAATGAGTTCATTACAGTACCTTGAAGTGGTGCTTTGTTGTCTTTCGCTAACGGAAGTTACGAGTTTTCTGTTGAGTTTTGTGTTGTGAAGTTTTCATGTTTTTTGGGTAAGGATTTTATGGACTATAGAATAAGGAGTGGCCAGAGCCTAAGCTTGGGGATGCCCAAGGCACCCCAAGGTAATATTCAAGGATAACCAAGAGCCTAAGCTTGGGGATGCCCTGGATGGCATCCCCTCTTTCGTCTTCGTTCATCGGTAACTTTACTTGGAGCTATATTTTTATTCACCACATGATATGTGTTTTAATTGGAGCGTCATTTTATTTTCTTTTGTTTTGCTTGCTGTTTGAATAAAATACCAAGATCTGAAATTCTTAAATGAGAGAGAGTATTCACATAGCTACATAATTATTCAACTACTCATTGATCTTCACTTATATTTTTCGGAGTAGTTTGTTGTTTGCTCTAGTGCTTCACTTATATCCTTTTAGAGCACGGCGGTGGTTTTATTTTGAAGAAATAGATAAACTCTCATGCTTCACTTATATTATTTTGAGAGTCCTAAACAGCATGGTAATTTTCTTTGGTTATGAATTTAGTCCTAATATGATGGGTATCCAAGAGGGATATAATAAAAACTTTCATATAAAGTGCATTAAATACTATGAGAAGTTTGATTCTTTATGATTGTTTTGAGATATGAAGATGGTGATATTAGAGTCATGCTAGTTGAGTAGTTGTGAATTTGAGAGATACTTGTGTTAAAGTTTGTGATTCCCGTAGCATGCACGTATGGTGAACCGTTATGTGATGAAGTCGGAGCATGATTTATTTATTGATTGTCTTCCTTATGAGTGGCGGTCGGGGACGAGCGATGGTCTTTTCCTACCAATATATCCCCTTAGGAGCATGTGTGTAGTACTTCGTTTCGATAACTAATAGATTTTTGTAATAAGTATGTGAGTTCTTTATGACTAATGTTGAGTCCATGGATTATACGCACTCTCACCCTTCCACCATTGCTAGCCTCTCTAATACCGCGCACCTTTCGCCAGTATCATACACCCACCATGTACCTTCCTCAAAACAGCCACCATACCTACCTATCATGGCATTTCCATAGCCATTCCGAGATATATTGCCATGAAACTTACCACCGTTCCGTTTATTATGACACGATTCGTCATTGTCATATTGCTTTGCATGATCATGTAGTTGACATCGTATTTGTGGCAAAGCTACCGTTCATGATTCTTTCATACATGTCACTCATGAGTCATTGCACATCCCGGTAAACCACCGGAGGCATTCATATAGAGTCATATTTTTTTCTAAGTATCGAGTTGTAATTCTTGAGTTGTAAGTAAATAAAAGTGTGACGATCATCATTATTAGAGCATTGTCCCAGTGAGGAAAGGATGATGGAGACTATGATTCCCCCACAAGTTGGGATGAGACTCCGGACTAAAAAGTAGAGGCCATAAAAAAAAGAAAAGGCCCAAATAAAAAGAATTATTAAAAAAATGAGAGAAAAAGAGAGAAGGGACAATGCTACTATCCTTTTACCACACTTGTGCTTCAAAGTAGCACCATGATCTTCATGATAGAGAGTCTCCTATGTTGTCACTTTCATATACTAGTGGGAATTTTACATTATATAACTTGGCTTGTATATTCCAATGATGAGCTTCCTCAAATTGCCCTAGGTATTCGTGAGCAAGCGAGTTGGATGGACACCCACTTAGTTTCTTTTTTCAAGCTTTCATACACTTATAGCTCTAGTGCATCCATTGCATGGCAATCCCTACTCACTCACATTGATATCTATTAATGGGCATCTCCATAGCCCGTTGATACGCCTAGTTGATGTGAGACTATATTCCCCTTTTTTGTCTTCTCCACAACCACCATTCTATTCCACATATAGTGCTATGTCCATGGCTCACGCTCATGTATTGCGTGAAGATTGAAAAAGTTTGAGAACACCAAAAGTATGAAACAATTGCTTAGCTTGTCATCGCGGTTGTGCATGATTTAAATATTTTGTGTGGTGAACATAGAGCATAACCAGACTATATGATTTTGTAGGGATACCTTTCTTTGGCCATGTTATTTTGAGATGACATGATTGCTTTGTTAGTATGCTTGAAGTATTATTGTTCTCATGTCAATATTAAACTTCTATTTTGAATCTTATGGATCTGAATATTCTTGCCACAATAAAGAAGATATCATTGATAAATATGTTAGGTAGCATTCCACATCAAAAATTCTGTTTTTATCATTTACCTACTCGAGGACGAGCAGGAATTAAGCTTGGGGATGCTGATACGTCTCCAACATATATATAATTTTTTAATGTTCCATGCTATTATATTATCTCTTTTGGATGTTTAATGGGCTTTACTAAGCACTTTTATATTATTTTTGGGACTAACCTATTAACCCCGAGCCCACTGCCAGTTTCTGTTTTTTCCCTTGTTTCAGTGTTTTGCAGAAAATGAATATCAAACGGAGTCCAAACAGAATGAAACCTTCGGGGGCATGATTTTTGGAACGAACGTGATCCACTTGATGTATGTTTTGGTGATCAACTAGCGGGTTCCGCCCATGAACCTATGCATAGGGGTTGGCACACATTTTCGTCTTGACTCTCCGGTAGAAACTTTGGGGCACTCTTTGAAGTACTTTGTTTTGGTTTGAATATATGAATCTGAGATTGTGTGATGCATATCGTATAATCATACCCACAGATACTTGAGGTGACATTGGAGTATCTAGGTGACATTAGTGTTTTGGTTGATTTGTGTCTTAAGGTGTTATTCTAGTACGAACTCTATGATGGATCGAACGGAAACAATAGCTTTGTGTTATTTTACTACGGACTCTTGAATAGCTTGATCAAAAAGAATAACTTTGAGGTGGTTTCGTACCCTACCATAATCTCTTCATTTGTTCTCCGCTATTAGGGACTTTGGAGTGACTCTTTGTTGCATGTTGGGGGATAGTTATGTGATCCAATTATGTTATTATTGTTGAGAGAACTTGCACTAGTGAAAGTATGAACCCTAGGCCTTGTTTCAACGCATTGCAATACCATTTACGCTCACTTTTATCATTATTTACCTTGCTGTTTTTATATTTTAAGATTACAAAAACCTATATCTACCATCCATATTGCACTTGTATCATCATCTCTTCGCCAAACTAGTGCACCTATACAATTTACCATTGTATTGGGTGTGTTGGGGACACAAGAGACTCTTTGTTATTTGGTTGCAGGGTTGCTTGAGAGAGACCATCTTCATCCTACGCCTCCCATGGATTGATAAACCTTAGGTCATCCACTTGAGGGAAATTTGCTACTGTCCTAAAAACCTCTGCACTTGGAGGCCCAACAACGTCTACAAGAAGAAGGTTGTGTAGTAGACATCAGTGAGCCTCTTGTTCTTATCTTCTTTCTAAAAGAAAAAATCTTACTTGTATGATTAGATAGATACTTGTATAATTTTCTTACTTTTATTATTGTTTGTTATTATATAGTGCGATGGTTTTGGTATCCTCCCCCATCGGCCCTCATCCTGTCTATGATTCGGATGTGGTATATATTATCTTTTATAACTATTTGGTTCGTTTATTTTTTATGACAATTATGCCGACCAATGTGACATAATTTTTTTATTTAGGAGGTATGTGAACCGTAAATTCCAATTGACCCTATTGTCGAGAGGTTAAATTTAGTTGAAGAAGAAAACAATTACTTGAAGAAAAAAATAAAAAGAATTGAGGAGGATAAGATAATATTGGAGTTGCATGTTGCAGATGTCGTCAATGATCACAAGATCAAGATGGATGCAATGCGCTTGAAGATTAGAAAGATTAGAAAATATGCCATTCATACCGAAGCTTGGTATCATTATGCCGTTGGATCAATTGTTACCTTGGTTGCGATTATGATCGCATTTGTTGTTGCATTGAAATGTTTTACATAGTTTCAATGTATGGTTATGCTCTGGAGAGCTATATGTTGTTCAATGAGAACTATGTATGTACTTTGGTTTTAATGTGATGATGAACTTCTATTAATTTGGTCACTTATCTATTCATGATGTTCTGTAATGGTTTTTGACACACTTAATTATATATAATGCACGTAGATGAACCGGCAATGGATGTACGGTGACAGACACACCTTCGAGTACATTAAGGGCGTGCATAATTTTCTCGAAGTGGCTGAGGCAAACAAGCAGAATGGTTTTATGTGATGTCCATGCCCTATATGTGGGAATAAGAAGTCTTACTCTGACTGAATGTCCTTCACACCCACCTGCTTTCTAAGGGTTTCATGCCACACTATAATATTTGGACCAAGCACGGAGAAATAGGGGTTATGATGGAAGACAATGAAGAAGAAGAGGATGATGTCAACTATGTGCCCCCAGAATACGGTGATGCTGCAACGGGGGAAGCTGAAGATCAAGAGGAACCAGACGATGTGCCCGATGATGATCTCCGCCGGGTCATTGTTGATGCAAAGAGACAGTGCGAAAGTGACAAGGAGAAGCTGAAGTTCGATCACATGTTAGAGGATCACAAAAATGGGTTGTAGCCCAATTGCGAAGATGGCAACACAAAGCTCGGTACCGTTCTGGAATTGCTGTAGTGGAAGGCAGAGAATTCTGTGCCTGACAAAGGATTTGAGAAGCTACTGAAAATGTTGAAGAAGCTTCCAAAGGATAACGAATTGCCCAACAGTATGTATGCATCAAAGAAGGTCGTATGCCCTCTAGGATTGGAGATGCAAAAGATGCATGCATGCCCTAATGACTGCATCCTCTACCGCGGTGCGTACGAGGATTTGAACGCATGCCCGGTATGTCGTGCATTGCAGTATAATATTAGATGAGATGAACCTGGTGACGTTGACGGCGAGCCCCCCCACGAAGAGGGTTCCTTTCTAGGTGATGTGGTATGCTCCTATAATACCACCGTTGAAACGTCTGTTCAGAAACAAAGAGCATGATGCGATGGCACAGAGAGGACCGTAAGAAAGACGGGAAGTTGAGAGCACTCGCTGACGGGTCGCAGTGGAGAAAAATCGAGAGAAAGTACCGGGCTAAGTTTGCAGGTGACCCAAGGAACATATGGTTTGGTTTAAGACCGGATGGCATTAATCCTTTTGGAGAGCAGAGCAGCAATCACAGCACCTGGCCCATGACTCTATGTATCTATAACCTTCCTCCTTGGTTGTGCATGAAGTGGAAGTTCATTATGATGCCAGTACTCATCCAAGGCCCTACGCAACTCGGCAATGACATTGATGTGTACCTAAGGCCATTAGTTGAAGAACTTTTAGAGCTGTGGAATGGAAACAGTGTACGTGTGTGGGATGAGCACAGACAGGAGGAATTTGACCTGCATGTGTTGCTATTTGTAACCATCAACGATTGGCCTGCTCTCGGTAACCTTTCAGGACAAACAAACAAGGGATACCATGCATGCATGCACTGTTTAGCTGACAACGAAAGTATATACCTGGAAAAATGCAGGAAGAATGTGTACCTGGGGCATCGTCGATTTCTTCTGACCAACCATCAATGTCGAAAGAAAGGCAAGCATTTCAAAGGCGAGGCAAATCATCGGAAGAAGCCCGCCATGCGTAGTAGTGATCACGTACTTGCTATGGTCAATGATTTACACATAATCTTTGGAAAGGGTCCCAGCAGACTATCTGTTCCGAAGGACGCTGAGGGACGCGCACCCATGTGGAAGAAGAAATCTATATTTGGGACCTACCCTACTGGAAATACCTAGAGGTCCGCTCTTCAATCTACGTGATGCACATGACGAAGAACCTTTGCGTGAACCTGCTAGGCTTCTTGGGCGTGTATGGGAAGACAAAAGATACACCAAATGCACGGGAGGACCTGCAACATTGGCATGAAAAAGACGGCATGCCTCCAAATCAGTATGAAGGTCCTGCCAGCTACGCTCTTACCAAAGAAGAGAAGGAAATCTTCTTTGAATGCCTTCTTAGTATGAAGGTCCAGTCTGGCTTCTCGTCAAATATAAATGGAATAATAAATACGGCAGAGAAAAAGTTTCAGAACCTAAAGTCTCATGACTGCCATGTGATTATGACGCAACTTCTTCCAGTTGCATTGAGGGGGCTTCTACGGAAAAACATTCGATTAGCCATTGTGAAGTTATGTGGATTCCTCAATGCAATCCCTCAGAAGGTGATCAATCCAGAAATCCTACCAAGGCTAAGGAGTGATGTGGCGCAATGTCTTGTCAGTTTCAATCTGGTGTTCCCGCCATCCTTCTTCAATATCATGACGCAGGTCCTAGTTCATCTAGTCGATGATATTGTCATTCTGGGCCCCGTATTTCTACACAATATGTTCGTAAAGAAATATGTCTGTAACCGTGCTAGGCCAGAAGGAAGCATCTCCATGGGCCATCAAACAGAGGATGTCATTAGGTTTTATGTTGACTTCATTCTTGGCCTTAAGAAGATTGGTCTCCCTCAATCACGGTATGAGGGGAGACTGACTAGAAAAGGCATGCTAGGAGGGGACTCAATAATATGTAGGGACGGGAATTGTTGGTCTCAAGCACACTACACAGTTCTACAGAACTCTACCTTGGTGACCCCGTATGTCGGTGAACACAAGAACATTCTGCGCTCCAAACACCCGGAGCAGTGTGACGACTGGATTACATGTGAACACATCAGGACTTTCGGCAGTTGGTTGGAAACACGTCTCAAAGGTGACAACACTGTTTCTGATGAGTTGTACTCGCTGTCCAGGGGACCATCTTCGACTGTATTGACTTACAAAGGATACGAGATAAATGGGAATACATTTTACATGATCGTCCAAGATCAAAAGAGCACCAACCAAAACAGCGGTGTCCGCTTTGATGCAGTAACCAAGAGGGGAAATGACACATATTATGGTTACATAGTGGACATGTGGGAACTTGACTACGGACATGATTTTAAGGTCCCTTTGTTTAAGTGCAAATGGGTCAATCTGTCAGGAGGCGGGGTACAGGTAGACCCACAGTACGGAATGACAACAGTGGATCTGAATAATCTTGGGTACACAGATGAACCATTCGTCCTAACCAATGATGTGGCGCAGGTTTTCTATGTGAAGGACATGTCTACCAAACCGAGAAAAAGATAAGATAAGGAAGCGAATACATCATACGATGAGCCAAAGCGCCACATAGTTCTTTCAGGAAAAAGAGACATCGTGGGATTGGAGGGCAAGACAGACATGTCTGAATATTATGAAAAGTTACATGAAATTCCTCCCTTCAAAGTCAAGGTTGACCCAAGCACCCTGTTAAGCGATGAAGAATATCCATGGTTACGACGCAATAAGCAAAGGACACCAGCGAAGAAAAAGTGAAGACTTTCTCTCCACAACTATTATGATGGTGCCTTTGATCTAGAATATCACTGCAGTTACATCTGAAGAAATAAAATGCCTTTTGTAACAGACGAGTTTCTGTATGAAACCCTGATACTTCAAAACATATTGTCCATTTTGTACACGAAGTGGATCCAGTTTTTGCCATAACCCTCTCAACTTTTTAGCAGATGCTATGTGGGTGAAATGATGATACCATGCCAATTTTCAACCATTTCAGAGTTCATTTGTAGTGCTTTTCAATTTTAGGGTCATATAACTCAAAAAAAATCAGTAAATGCATGAAAAATAACAAATGAAGTCAGAAAGGGTTGAAAATTGATGGTGTGGCTTTGAATGGTGCATTTTCAACACTCAAAAAGTCTGGAGTTCAAAAAATGAAATCCCTTTGTAACAAATGAGTTTCCGTATGAAACTCTGATACTTCGAAAGAGATTATCCGTTTTGTACACGAAGTGCATCTAGTTTTTGCCGTAACCCTCTCAACTTTCTAGCACACATGCTATGTGGGTGAAATGATGATACCATGCCAACTTTCAACCTTTTGAGAGTTCATTTGTAGTGCTTTTCAATTTCAAGGTCATATAGCTCAAAAAAATTCAGTAAATGCATGAAAAGTAACAAATGAAGTCAGAAAGGGTTGAAAATTGATGATGTGTCTTTGAATGGTGCATTTTGAACACACATAAAGTCTGGAGTTCAAATAAGTTCAAAAAATGAAATCCCTTAGTAACAGATGAGTTTTCGTTCGAAACCCTGATACTTCAAAAGAGATTGCCCATTTTGTACACGAAGTGCATCCAGTTTTTGCCGTAACCATGGATCAACTAAAACAAAACTATAATATTCTTCGATAGCAAAAAGAATCAACTAAAGATCTTTTATAAAACTCTAATAGCAAAAGGAATCAACTAAAAAGCTTTTATAAACCTCTAGTATTTTTTAAACTAAAATTATATAAAATTTATGCAACTAAAATTATCAAAGTATTTTCTGTTCAAAACATTAATGGCAAAAATAATTTTCATAAAGAAATATTTTGTTAGAAACTTTAATAGCAAACTAAAATAATAAATTCTGTTTTTGATTAAAACAGAAATTTAAAATAACCTAAAAATTACCAAATTGAATATAATGATAAAATACAGTAATATTAAGTAGCAGGAAAAAGAATCACTCAAAAATCTATTTTTATAGTAAAGTTATTCACAAACTAGTGATTCACAGAAATTTCAAAAAATTCAAATTTAAACTATTCAAATTTGAAAACTAATGGCACTAACAGAAAGTTTATAATTGTTGTGTCCTAAAAGCAAAAAGGAAAAACTGTAAGTAGAAACAAAAGAAAATAAATATAGCAAAAAACAAAACAAAAAAACTGGAAAAAAAAGAAAAAAATGCCACCTACTGGGCCACCACGGCCTGAATACGACTAGAAACCCAACTATCCTGTTGGGCCAGGATTCAGGCCCGCAGAAGGCCTAGTAGGCCCATAGGGAGATTGACTAGTTTAGGCCAGCAGGCCTGCAATTGAGAGGTGCTCTAAGTGGTTGGCGCAGCGGTGCTTGTAAACCACAACGAGCCCCTCTCAGCTAGCAAGGTGGGACTAATGTTTTGGCCGTGGCAGCAGCACCCACCTTTGGTTCCGGTTTGTGCCACCAATCGGGACCAATACCCACCTTTGGTCCCGGTTGGTGGCACAAACTGGGACGGATGCCCACCTTTGGTCCCGGTTCGTGCCACCAACCGGGACCAAAGGTC
Source organism: Triticum urartu (assembly GCF_003073215.2). Taxonomy (NCBI): domain Eukaryota; kingdom Viridiplantae; phylum Streptophyta; class Magnoliopsida; order Poales; family Poaceae; genus Triticum; species Triticum urartu. The sequence goes on from NC_053026.1 coordinate 63,363,150, forward strand.
TCTTTTCAGCAGCCCAAAGGGCGGGAAGCAGATACCTTTGGTCCTGGTTTGTGGCACGAACCGGGACCAAAGGTGTGTATTCGTCCCGGTTAGTGCCACGAACCGGGACTAAAGCCTTTGCTATATAAGAAACACTTAGCAAAAATTCAGAACTTCATCGCCAGTTGCCCCTGACGACGCCGACCACCTCGACGCCGCCAGGCTGCCCCGATGCCGTCGCCGTTGCCCGTGCCTCCAAGCCCACGCCCACGCCGTCCCCGAGCCCACACCGACGCCGTCCGCCACCCCCGAGCGCGCCCGGCCTCGCCCCTGCGCCATGACCCGCCCACATCATCGTCGTCGTCGTCGCCCTCACCGCCCCCGCCGTCGCCCACGCCGGCCGCCCCCGATCTGAGCCGCCGCCGCCTCGGCTCTATTCAAAGTTTTTTTTTCATATAATGTGTATTATTTTTTTGTTCATAGCATTTTTTCATATATATATAATGTATATTTGTATGTTGTAGCTATATGATGAATGGATGTGGCTATGTATGTATGGATATAATGTTCATAGCATTTTTTGTTTATATATGTTTTTTTCATATATGTATTAATTTTTTATTTAGGTTGTTAGTAGATATCGATTTTAGGTTAGTTGATTTAGTGCATTTTTAGGTTAGTTGGGCTGTTAGTGCATTTTAGGTTACTAGATTTTAGGTTAGTGGAGTGGAAAAATAAGAAAAGAGGAAGAAGGAAGAAGAAGAAAAAGAAGGAGAGGGAAAAAAGAAAATAAGAAGAGGAAGAAGGAGGAGAAAAAAAAGAAGAGGAAGAAGAAGAAAAAAAAAGAGGACAAGAAGAAGAATAGAGGAGAAGAAGAAAAAATAGAATAATATTATTCTATTTTTCCCTCTTCTCCTCTTTTTTTTCTTCTTTTTTTCTTCTTCTCCTCTATTCCTTCTTCTTCTCCTCTTTTTTTCTTTTTCTTCCTCTTCTTATTTTTTATCGGGTATATCGTTATCGATATACCCCTCCCCGATAACTTCGACATGAGGGGGGGGGGGTCGATATACCCCCTCCCCGGTAACATTTTTTCCATGTATGTATGTCGTCATTGTGGATATACCCCCTCCCCGATAACTTCGACATGAGGGGCGTCGATATACCCCCTCCCCGATAAGATTTTTTTCCATGTATGTATCGCCGAGGGTTCGAGGGTCGAGGGGTCGAGGGTCACCGAGGGGTCAAGGGTCGCCGAGGGTTCGAGGGTCGAGGGTCGTCGAGGGGTCGAGGGTCGAGGATCATCGAGGGGTCGAGAGGTTGCCTTCTGTCAAAGTATTGAAGAAATCCATTGCTTCATCATTTGCCGGAAGTAACCGTGCCACGATGGTGCAAAGTTCTCCAAAATTATTTTGGAACGGAGTCCCGGATAGGATAATTTGCCTTTTGGTACGAATTTCACCAAAGGCCTTCCAAATAGCGATATTCGGAAGGCTCTTGCTGAACTTTGTACCAGAAAGCGAATTATCCTATCTGGGACTCCGTTCCAAAATAACTTTGGAGAGCTTCCTTCCATCATGCACCTGTTACATTCGCCTAATGATGAAGGCATGGTTTTCTTGAATCCTTTGGCACTAGACAAACGTGACATATAGAAGGTGTTGGGGAACGTAGCAGAATTTAAAATTTCCTACGCATCACCAAGATCAATCTATGGAGTCTTCTAGCAACGAGAGGAAAGGAGTGCATCTACATACCCTTGTAGATCGCGAGCGGAAGCATTCAAGTGAACGGGGTTGATGGAGTCGTACTCGTCGTGATCCAAATCACCGATGATCCTAGCGCCAAACGGATGGCACCTCCACGTTCAGCACATGTACGGTTGGGGAAGACGTCTCCTCCTTCTTGATCCAGCAAGGGGGAAGGAGAGGTTGATGGAGATCCAGCAGCACGACGGCGTGGTGGTGGATGCAGCAGGGTCTCGGCAGGGCTTCGCCAAGCACCAACGAGAGGGAGAGGTGTTGCGGGAGGGAGAGGGAGGCGCCAGGGGCTTGGGTGCGCAGCCCTCCCTCCCCCTTCTTTATATAGGGGCCCTGGGGGGCGCCGTCCCCTCTAGATCCCATCTAGAGGGGGCAGCCAAGGGGGTGCCTTGCCCCCCAAGCCAAGTGGGGCGCCCCCCACCCCTAGGGTTTCCAACCCTAGGCGCAGGGGGAGGCCCAAGGGGGGTGCACCAGCCCACCAGGGGCTGGTTCCCCTCCCACTTTAGCCCATGGGGCCCTCCGGGATAGGTGGCCCCACACGGTGGACCCTGGGACCCTTCCGGTGGTCCCGGTACAATACCGGTGACCCCCGAAACCTTCCTGGTGGCCAAAACTTGACTTCCTATATATAAATCTTTACCTTCGGACCATTCCAGAACTCCTCGTGATGTCCGGGATCTCATCCGGGACTCCGAAAAACTTTCGGGTTACTGCATACTAATATCTCTACAACCCTAGCGTCACCGAACCTTAAGTGTGTAGACCCTACGGGTTCGGGAGACATGCAGACATGACCGAGATGACTCTCTGGTCAATAACCAATAGCGGGATCTGGATACCCATGTTGGCTCCCACATGCTCCTCGATGATCTCATCGGATGAACCACGATGTCGAGGATTCAATCAATCCCGTATACAATTCCCTTTGTCAGTCAGTACGTTACTTGCCCGAGATTCGATCGTCGGTATCCCAATACTTTGTTCAATCTCGTTACCGGCAAGTCAGTTTACTCGTACCGTAATGCAAGATCCCGTGACCAACCCCTTTGTCACATTGAGCTCATTATGATGATGCATTACCGAGTGGGCCCAGAGATACCTCTCCGTCATACGGAGTGACAAATCCCAGTCTCAATTCGTGCCAACCCAACAGACACTTTCAGAGATACCCGTAGTGCACCTTTATAGTCACCCAGTTACGTTGTGACGTTTGGCACACCCAAAGCACTCCTACGATATCCGGGAGTTACACAATCTCATGGTCTAAGGAAATGATACTTGACATTGGAAAAGCTCTAGCAAATGAACTACACGATCTTTTGTGCTATGCTTAAGATTGGGTCTTGTCCTTCACATCATTCTCCTAATGATGTGATCCCGTTATCAATGACATCCAATGTCCATAGTCAGGAAACCATGACTATATGTTGATCAACGAGCTAGTCCACTAGAGGCTCACTAGGGGCGTGTTGTGGTCTATGTATTCACACATGTATTACGATTTCCGGATAACACAATTATAGCATGAATAATAGACAATTATCATGAAAAAATATAATAATGACCATTTTATTATTGCCTCTAGGGTATATTTCCAACAGTCTCCCACTTGCACTAGAGTCACTAATCTAGTTACATTGTGATGAATCGAACACCCATAGAGTTCTGGTGTTGATCATGTTTTGCTCTAGGGAGAGGTTTAGTCAATGGATCTACTACATTCAGGTCCGTATGCACTTTACAAATATCCATGTCTCCATTTTGAACACTTTCACGAATGGAGTTGAAGCGACGCTTGATATGCCTGGTCTTCTTGTGAAACCTGGGCTCCTTGGCAAGGGCAATAGCTCCAGTGTTGTCACAAAAGAGAGTGATCGGCCCCGATGCATTGGGTATGACTCCTAGGTCGGTGATGAACTCCTTCATCCAGATTGCTTCATGCGCTGCCTCCGTGGCTGCCATGTACTCTGCTTCACATGTAGATCCCGCCACGACGCTTTGCTTGCAACCGCACCAGCTTACTGCCCCACCATTCAAAACATACACGTATCCGGTTTGTGACTTAGAGTCATCCGGATCTGTGTCGAAGCTAGCATCGTTGTAACCCTTTACGATGAGCTCTTCGTCACCTCCATAAACGAGAAACATATCCTTAGTCCTCTTCAGGTACTTTAGGATATTCTTGACCGCTGTCCAGTGTTCCATGCCGGGATTACTTTGGTATCTTCCTACCAAACTTACGGCAAGGTTTACATCAGGTCTGGTGCACTGCATGGCATACATAATAGACCCTATGGCCGAGGCATAGGGGACGACACTCATCTTTTCTCTATCTTCTGCCGTGGTCGGGCATTGAGCCGTGCTCAATTGCACACCTTGCAATATAGGCAAGAATGCCTTCTTGGACTGATCCATATTGAACTTATTCAATATCTTGTCAAGGTATGTACTTTGTGAAAGACCAATGAGGCGCCTCGATCTATCTCTATAGATCTTGATGCCTAATATATAAGCAGCTTCTCCAAGGTCCTTCATTGAAAAACACTTGTTCAAATAGGCCTTTATGCTTTCCAAGAATTCTATATCATTTCCCATCAACAGTATGTCATCCACATATAATATGAGAAATGCTACAGAGCTCCCACTCACTTTCTTGTAAACACAGGCTTCTCCATAAGTCTGTGTAAACCCAAACGCTTTGATCATCTCAGCAAATCGAATGTTCCAACTCCGAGATGCTTGCACCAGCCCATAGATTGAGCATTGGAGCTTGCACACCTTTTTAGCATTCTTAGGATCGACAAAACCTTCCAGCTGCATCATATACAATTCTTCCTTAAGAAAACCGTTAAGGAATGCCATTTTGACGTCCATTTGCCATATCTCATAATCATAGAATGCGGCAATTGCTAACAAGATTCGGACGGACTTCAGCTTCGCTACGGGTGAGAAAGTCTCATCGTAGTCAACCCCTTGAACTTGTCGATAACCCTTAGCGACAAGTCGAGCCTTGTAGATGGTCACATTACCATCCACGTCTGTCTTCTTCTTAAAGATCCATTTATTTTCTATGGCTCACCGATCATCGGGCAAGTCAGTCAAAGTCCATACTTCGTTTTCATACACGGATCCTATCTCGGATTTCATGGCTTCTAGCCATTTGTCGGAATCTGGGCCCGCCATCGCTTCTTCATAGTTTGAAGGTTCATCGTTGTCTAACGACATGATTTCCAGGACAGGGTTACCATACCACTCTGGTGCGGAACGTGTCCTTGTGGACCTACGAAGTTCAGTAGGAGCTTGCTCTGAAGTATCTTGATCATCATCATTAACTTCCTCTCTAATCGGTGCAGGCACCACAGGAACATCTTCCTGAGCTGCGCTACTCTCCACTTCAAGAGGTAATACTTCATCAAGTTCTACTTTCCTCCCACTTATTTCTTTCGAGAAAAACTCTTTCTCTAGAAAGGACCCGTTCTTAGCAACAAAGATCTTGCCTTCGGATCTGAGGTAGAAGGTATACCCAATGGTTTCCTTAGGGTATCCTATGAAGACGCATTTTTCCGACTTGGGTTCGAGCTTTTCAGGTTGAAGTTTCTTGACATAAGCATCGCATCCCCAAACTTTTAGAAACGACAGCTTAGGTTTCTTCCCAAACCATAATTCATACGGTGTCGTCTCAACGGATTTCGACGGAGCCCTATTTAAAGTGAATGCGGCAGTCTCTAAAGCATAGCCCCAAAATGAGAGCGGTAGATCGGTAAGAGACATCATAGATCGCACCATATCCAATAGAGTGCGATTATGACGTTTGGACACACCATTTCGCTCAGGTGTTCCAGGCGGCGTGAGTTATGAAACGATTCCACATTTCCTTAAGTGTGTACCAAATTCGTGACTTAAGTATTCTCCCCCATGATCTGATCGTAAGAATTTTATCTTTCAGTCACGTTGATTCTCAACCTCATTCTGAAATTCCTTGAACTTTTCAAAGGTCTCAGACTTGTGTTTCATTAAGTAGACATACCCATATCTACTCAAGTCATCAGTGAGAGTGAGAACATAATGATAGCCACCGCGAGCCTCAACACTCATTGGACCGCACACATCAGTATGTATGATTTCCAACAAGTTGGTTGCTCGCTCCATTGTTCCGGAGAACGGAGTCTTGGTCATTTTACCCATGAGGCATGGTTCACACGTGTCAAATGATTCGTAATCAAGAGACTCCAAAAGTCCATCTGCATGGAGTTTCTTCATGCGTTTGACCCCTATGTGACCAAGGCGGCAATGCCACAAGTATGTGGGACTATCATTATCAACCTTACATCTTTTGGTATTCACACTATGAACATGTGTAACATTACGCTCGAGATTCATTAAGAATAAACCATTCACCAGCGGGGCATGACCATAAAACATATCTCTCATATAAATAGAACAACCATTATTCTCGGATTTAAATGAGTAGCCATCTCGAATTAAACGAGATCCTGATACAATGTTCATGCTCAAAGCTGGAACTAAATAACAATTATTGAGGTTTAAAACTAATCCCGTAGGTAAATGTAGAGGTAGCATGCCGACGGCGATCACATCGACCTTGGAACCATTCCCGACGCGCATCGTCACCTCGTCCTTCGCCAGTCTCCGCTTATTCCGCAGCTCCTGCTTTGAGTTACAAATATGAGCAACCGCACCGGTATCAAATACCCAGGAGCTACTACGAGTACTGGTAAGGTACACATCAATTACATGTATATCACATATACCTTTAGTGTTGCCGGCCTTCTTGTCCGCTAAGTATTTGGGGCAGTTCCGCTTCTAGTGTCCCTTCCCATTGCAATAAAAGCACTCAGTCTCAGGTTTGGGTCCATTCTTTGGCTTCTTCCCGGCAACTGGCTTACTGGGTGCGGCAACCTCCTTGTCGTCCTTCTTGAAGTTCTTCTTACCCTTGCCTTTCTTAAACTTAGTGGTTTTATTCACCATCAACACTTGATGTTCATTTTTGATCTCCACCTCCGCTGATTTCAGCATTGAATGTACCTCAGGAATGGTCTTTTCCATCCCCTGCATATTGAAGTTCATCACAATGCTCTTATAGCTCGGTGGAAGCGACTGAAGGATTCTGTCAATACCGCGTCATCTGGAGATTAACTCCCAGCTGAGTCAAGCGGTTGTGCAACCCAGACATTTTGAGTATGTGTTCACTGACAGATCTATTTTCCTCCATCTTACAACTGAAGAACTTATCGGAGACTTCATATCTCTCGACTCGGGCATGAGCTTGGAAAACCATTTTCAGCTCCTCGAACATCTCATATGCTCCGTGTTGCTCAAAACGCTTTTGGAGCCCCGGTTCTAAGTTGTAAAGCATGCCGCACTGAACGAGGGAGTAATCATCAGCACGCTGCTACCAAGCGTTCATAACGTCTTGGTTCTCTGGGATGGGTGCGTCACCTAGTGGTGCTTCTAGGACATAATCTTTCTTGGCTGCTATGAGGATGATCCTCAGGTTCCGGACCCAGTCCGTATAGTTGCTGCCATCATCTTTCAGCTTGGTTTTCTCTAGGAACGCGTTGAAGTTGAGGGCAACATTAGCATGGGCCATTTGATCTACAAGACATATTGTAAAGATTTTAGACTAAGTTCATGATAATTAAGTTCATCTAATCAAATTATTCAATGAACTCCCACTCAGATAGACATCCCTCTAGTTATCTAAGTGAAACATGATCCGAGTCAACTAGGTCGTGTCCGATCATCACGTGAGACGGACTAGTCAACATCGGTGAACATCATCCTGTTGATCGTATCTTCTATACGACTCATGCTCGAACTTTCGGTCTTCCGTGTTCCGAGGCCATGTCTGTACATGCTAGGCTCGTCAAGTCAACCTAAGTGTATTGCGTGTGTAAATCTGGCTTACACCCGTTGTATTCGAACGTTAGAATCTATCACACCCGATCATCACGTGGTGCTTCGAAACAATGAACCTTCGCAACGGTGCACAGTTAGGGGGAACACTTTCCTGAAATTAATGCGAGGGATCATCTTATTTAAGCTACCGTCGTTCTAAGCAAATAAGATGTAAAACATGATAAACATCACATGCAATAAAATAGTGACATGATCTGGCCAATATCATTTTTCTCCTTTGATCTCCATCTTCGGGGCACCATGATCATCGTCGTCACCGGCATGACACCATGATCTCCATCATCGTGTCTTCATGAAGTTGTCTCGTCATCTTTTACTTCTACTACTATGGCTAACGGTTTAGAAATAAAGTAAAGAAATTACATGACGTTACATGTTGACACGCAGGTCATAAATAAATTAAGACAACTCCTATGGCTCCTACCGGTTGTCATACTCATCGACATGCAAGTCGTGATTCCTATTACAAGAACATGATCAATCTCATGCATCACATATATCATTCATCACATCCTTTTGGCCATATCACATCACATAGCACATGCTGCAAAAACAAGTTAGACGTCCTCTAATTGTTGTTGCATGTTTTTACGTGGCTGCTATAGGTTTCTAAACAAGATCGTTTCTTACCTACGCCAAAACCACAACGTGATATGCCAATTTCTATGTACCCTTCATAAGGACCCTTTTCATCGAATCCGATCCGACTAAAGTGGGAGAGACAGACACCCGCCAGCCACCTTATGCAACTAGTGCATGTCAGTCGGTGGAACCAGTCTCACATAAGCGTACGTGTAAGGTCGGTCCGGTCCGCTTCATCCCACAATGCCGCTGAATCAAGATAAGACTAGTAATGACAAGATAATTGACAATATCGACGCCCACAACTGCTTTGTGTTCTACTCGTGCATAGAAACTACTCATAGACCTAGCTCATGATGCCACTGTTGGGGAACGTAGCAGAATTTAAAATTTTCTATGCATCACCAAGAGCAATCTATGGAGTCTTCTAGCAACGAGAGGAAAGGAGTGCATCTACATACCCTTGTAGATCACGAGCGGAAGCGTTCAAGTGAACGGGGTTGATGGAGTCGTACTCGTCGTGATCCAAATCACCGACGATCCTAGCGCCGAACGGATGGCACCTCCGCGTTCAACACACGTACGGTTGGGGAAGACGTCTCCTCCTTGATCCAGCAAGCGGGAAGGAGAGGTTGACGGAGATCCAGCAGCACGACGGCGTGGTGGTGGATGCAGCAGGGTCTCGGCAGGGCTTCACCAAGCACCAACGAGAGGGAGAGGTGTTACGGGAGGGAGAGGGAGGCGCCAGGGGCTTGGGTGCGCAGCCCTCCCTCCCCCCTTCTTTATATAGGGGCCCTGGGGGGCGCTGGCCCCTCTAGATCCCATTTAGAGGGGGGGCGGCGGCCAAGGGGGTGCCTTGCCCCCCAAGCCAAGTGGGGCGCCCCCCATTCCTAGGGTTTCCAACCCTAGGCGCAGGGGGAGGCCCAAGGGGGGTGCACCAGCCCACCAGGGGCTGGTTCCCCTCCCACTTCAGCCCATGGGGCCCTCTGGGATAGGTGGCCCCACCCGGTGGACCCCCGGGACCCTTCCGGTGGTCCCGGTACAATACCGGTGACCCTCGAAACCGTCCCGGTGGCCGAAACTTGACTTCCTATATATAAATCTTTACCTCCGGAGCATTCCGGAACTCCTCGTGACGTCTGGGATCTCATCCGGGACTCCGACCAACTTTCGGGTTACTGCATACTAATATCTCTACAACCCTAGCGTCACCAAACCTTAAGTGTGTAGACCCTACGGGTTCGAGAGACATGCAGACATGACCGAGATGACTCTCCAGTCAATAACCAACAGAGGGATCTGGATACCCAGGTTGGCTCCCACATGCTCCTCAATGATCTCATCGAATGAACCACGATGTCGAGGATTCAATCAATCCCGTATACAACTCCCTTTGTCAGTCGGTACGTTACTTGCCCGAGATTCGATCGTCGGTATCCCAATACCTTGTTCAATCTCGTTACCGGAAAGTCACTTTACTCGTACCATAATGCATGATCCCGTGACCAACCCCTTGGTCTCATTGAGCTCATTATGATGATGCATTACCGAGTGGGCCCAGAGATACCTCTCCGTCATACGGAGTGACAAATCCCAGTCTCGATTCGTGTCAACACAACAGACACTTTCGGAGATACCCGTAGTGCACCTTTATAGTCACCCAGTTACGTTGTGATGTTTGGCACACCCAAAGCACTCCTAAGGTATCCGAGAGTTGCACAATCTCATGGTCTAAGGAAATGATACTTGACATTGGAAAAGCTCTAGCAAACAAACTACATGATCTTTTGTGCTATGCTTAAGATTGGGTCTTGTCCATCACATCATTCTCCTAATGACGTGATCTCGTTATCAATGACATCCAATGTCCATAGTCAGGAAACCATGACTATCTGTTGATCAATGAGCTAGTCAACTAGAGGCTCACTAGGGACGTGTTGTGGTCTATGTATTCACACATGTATTACAATTTCCAGATAACACAATTATAGCATGAATAATAGACAATTATCATGAACAAATATAATAATAACCATTTTATTATTGCCTCTAGGGCATATTTCCAACAGAAGGGTAGATGTGATCAGGAAAAATAGGGACCATTTTATGCACATCCACAATGGCACCATTTTGTTAAATCCCTTGTCGGTCCGAACGTCGGACATTCATGAGAGAGGCGGTCCGGCCCAAACCATAGAAAAAACATTGTCGGTCTCATACCCCCTCCCGCCCCTACCCAACAACTCTCTCAAGATTTATAAGAGATTTATCAAGAATGCCCCCATTATGGATGTGCATAATTAAGTAGATCCATATTTTTCCTGATCTCATCTACCATTCTATATTTGCATGTTCTCTTGTGTCAAAGTATTGAAGAAATCCATGGTTTCATAATTGGCCGGAAGTAACAGGCGCATGATGGTATGAAGTTGTCCAAAAATATTTTGGAATAGAGTCCCGATAGGATAATTCGCCTTTTGGTATGAAGTTCAGCAAAGGCCATCCAAATAGCGATATTCGAAAGGCTCTTGCTAAACTTCGTACCAAGAAGCGAATTATCCTATCAGTACTCCGTTCCAAAATAATTTTGGAGAGCTTCATACCATCATGCGCTTGTTACTTCCAGCTAATGATGAAGCCATGGTTTTCTTGAATCCTTTAACACTAGACAACGTGACATATAGAAGGGACCATTTTCTGCACATCTAGAATGGCGTCAGTTTGTTAAATCCCTTGTCGGTCCGGACGTCGGACATTCATGAGAGAGGCGGTCCCGCCCAAACCCTAGAAGCATTGCCAAGGCCACCCCAAACCCTACAAGCGTTGTCGAGGCCACCCCAAACCCTAGAAATGTGGTCAAGGACACCCCAAACTGTAGAAGCGTCGAGCTAGCCAGGTCTACATTTTCCACTAATATATCCATCTGTCATGTTTGTATATTAATTGCCATGTTGTAATATTTGCAGAAACTATGGAGCACTGAGACATCGAAGCAGAATAGTTGTTGGGGGACATAATCCTCGGTGGAGGTGATGTCTTGTCATGTCTCAACGACACCGATGGTCTAGAAGGAGAGGGTGAAGCAAGCTCCGGTGATTGAACAATGGAGGTGGAAGGACATGATTACGATGGCTCCGGTGACGGAATGGCGGTGGAAGAAGGAGATCGAGATGACGGCTCCGGTGAGCGAACGGAGGAAGGAGCTGTTGCAAAGTCCGGCGAGGTATATATATTAATTAAGACTATGCAAACTAGCTAATTAATGCATTAATTCTTTTGGTATGTACACATATTAACTCTCTTCTTTCTTCTTTTCTAGCCCTCCGGATCGAGCCAAACTTTGGTAACGAGACGAGGCCCGAACAAAAGGTTGTGCCATGATGAAAGGTTCACGAGCACAGCAATCAAGGGCGATGGCCAACTGATTGAACCCAGCTGGACCAAGGAAGCATTTTTTGCTCAGTGCAGGGTTCTTGTTAGGGACAAGATCCCGATCAGCATCCACCAAAGGAATAAGCCTAAGAGCGAAGACCCTCAAGTGTCTTTTGTCAACGATAGACAAAAAGATGATCTTTGGACCGCGCTGAAGGCAAATTTCATCCTACCGCCAGAGGAGGATCCGGATAAGCTAGTTATAGAGCCATTGGTAAAGGGTCATGCTCTTAAGAAGATGGCAGATCTATTCGGGAGGTGGAAGAATGAGATGAAACCAATGTTTGTTGACAAAGGGAAGACTCAAGAATTCACCGGACGATTTGAGAAGATAAGAGATCACTGGCCCGCATCTGTGGCCCACAAGACATCGGAGAAGAGTAAGAAGATGTCAGCGACAAACAAGATAAATGCTGCAAAGAAGGAGCATCACCATCGCATGAGGTCAGGTGGCTACTCAAAGCCCGGCCATTGTGGGACAAGGCTAAGAAGGACCTGCTTGATAAGGGGGTCGAACCAGAGACATTGAACTGGCCAGACCGTTCAAGGACTTGGTCCTTCGGGGTTGTGGGAACCTTGGACCCTAAAACAGGGAAGTGCGTTTGGACGGACCAGCAACTTGAAATATCAGTCAAGAAGCTTCAGAAGTATATCGCCGTAGCATAGCAAGGGATGTTCATTCCCGACAGAGAGAACGACGAGCTCACAAAGGCCCTCGGCAATTCAGAGCACCCAGGACGAACACAAGGCACGGCAGGCTCGGTTGCGTGGAAGGTTGGGTTTCCTGGCGCAGGCGGTTACAAAACCCGGGAGAGGAGGGAAGTGGAGCATACCGAACTGTAGAAGCTGAATGCAAGGGTATGAGCGCTAGAGGAACAAGCAGTTCATAGCCAACGACCTGCCGGAGCTACCCTAGAAGCTACCCTGCCATCTCAGCGGAGAAGCAGCGTGGCTTCCACCAAGCTCCTTCAGCAGCCTGACTTCACGGCTCCTAGCTACCCCGTGGATGCTATCACAGAGGCTCAAGATTGCCACCTTATGACGCAATGGCAACACCTCAAACTCAAGGCGGCTGTCGGCTCTGTTGCACCTCCTCAACCCAACACAACTTTTCACTACCTTCCGATTCGACAAGGCTATGTTGTTGTGGTGGTGGATGAAATAACGGAGGGATTTGAGGAGCTCGAGCTTGACCACCCTACCGGTGAAGGGGAGACTCAGCTGGGTCTTGCTCTAAAGAATCCATGTCTATGGCGGAAGGAGCTCGTCAACCTTCCGAACTGGACGCCCCCGCCTCCTCCTCCTCCGGCGAGTCAGTGCACTCCGCCTCCTCCTCCGGCAAGTGATCAGGGCACTCCGCCTCCTTCTCCAGGTGCTCCACCGCTTGGCGACACTCCTCCTCCTCCGACGCGTTCGAGCAGCCCGCCTGCTCCTCCGCCTCATCAGCAACGGCGGAAGAGAGGCGCGTCGTAGCACTCCGCCTCCTTCTCTGCCTCGTAAGCAACAAAAGAAGACAGTCGTCGCCGCTCCGGCATCTAGGAGTACAGCCAGAGGCGGGAGGCAATACAGATTCGGTCCATCTCTAAAGCCTCTAGAGAAGTTACCACATGAGAGGACCATGGAGGAAAACACGGAGATCTATCAATCCTATGTGAAGGACTTCTTTGAAACGCGAAAAGCTATGAAACATCCACCTCCGGAGGAGAAGATAGATCCTGTGAAATTTCAGCGCACTGTCGATGCCCTGAAGCGACCACCACCGTTTCCGCCGCAAACCAACTATGAGCGCATTATTGAAAGGTCGTACATGGAAGCGGAGCGGTCGGGAAGTACTTGTAGTGATCGAAGGTTAGGAGAACAAAGAAGTGGGAAAAAATTCCCCAGCTCGGCGAATAAGCGAACCAATCATGCCCCCCGCTCAAGTTGTCTAGCGATATCGTCGCTAACCATCCAGGGATGGTGCCCGGTACCAATCCTGCAGATTACCTGCCCGACGATGCACATTTTGATACAATGGAGGTGGATGAATTCAAATAGTGGCACGGGAAGCCTCTCATCAAACCTGGTCATCCTCCTCTAACAACGATGATGCGAAGATTCCAGTGGTACATGGAAACCTGCAGCAAGTCTGGGAAGGATATTTAGACGCTGAGAGTTAAAGAGGAGCACAACCTTGTTAGAATTGATCTGTTGTCTATTCCATTTGAGGAGTTCTTCCAGTTTTTTCAATCAAAAGGCCCGCGATAAAATAATCGTCACTTGCTACTGTCTGTAAGTACTACGTGTGTAATTAAGTCTCTATATATAGCTCAGCTCTTTCATTGCATGTATATATAATTATCCTCACTATATTATGTAGATTGAAGATCGTCAAATGCAGAAAAGCAGAAATCTATGATATTGGGATGATTAACACAAATCTCATAGATGAATGGATGGCTAAATATGATGCCAAAGAAACCGAGGCCAACTTTCTACGATCATTGCTTCAAAATCAAAACAAAGATAAAATACTCTTCACTTACAACTTCAAGTGATTGTTACCGTCTTGTGCATATTCGGTTTCCCTTATTACTCGAGGTTATAGTAATGTAATTAATTGATGAGTTATGCATGCATGCGCAGCTTCCACTTTATTCTCCTAGATATTAAGCTTGAGCAGGGACTAGTAACTGTCTTAGACTCGAGACGAAAAGATCCCGAGGAGTATGCGGCCATGACTAAAATGCTCGAGAAGTAAGTTCAATCGATCATTATCGCACCATATCGGCAACTTTGTTCATTTCCTGATATCAAGTAATTGTTTTCTTTGTCTCGCAGGCTTTGGAAAGTATTCACCGCACAAGCTCCGGGGCTGCCGGGGGAGCTACGATTTACACACCCGAAAGTAAGTACTACTAGCTAGCTAGTTCCGTGCATCTCCCGTTGATTCTAGCTACTTTCATCAATTCCATTTATAATGCTTGATTATCAGTTTGATTGACCTCTATTTCTCGTAAAGTGCTTGTGGCAGGAACCCGGGAATGATTACTATGGATACTACGTATGCGAGTTCATCTACAATGCGACGGACAAGAATAAGTGGGGCTACTCTAAAAGACAATTTGAAGTGCGTAAGCAATAATATTCACAATTTTATTTTATTACCATCATTTGTGTTGAGTTTCATTCATATATATGTATTGACCCCCTTCTTCAAATTTGATGTGGCAGATGCGGAATGAACTCCTACCACAAGATCGCATACGAGCAATTCAAGAGGAATTGGTGGGATTCTTTCTTGACCACGTCCTCAGTAAAGCCGGAGAATATGTGACGCCCTGATAATCAAGCTAAAGTAACCTCTGCTAATGATGCCACATCATCATGATTACTGTTGCTAATCTCGCGTCAGTTCAAAACCCAGTTCAAATTTTAAAAATAAAGTCAAACAATAAAAGTTTCCAAACATTAAAACTAAAATGCTCTAAACGTGCCAAATAATGCATAGGTAATTATGGTTAAGAAACCCCATTTTTATGAAATGTTTAAATAACCTTAGGTGAATAAAACAATAGCAAAAACCAATATTTAAATGCTTTTATAATTAACAAAATACTAAACTAAATTGCTTTGGGGTAAAACCTTTTGTTGTAGTGGGTTTTAATGTATTACTAAATTAGGGATCATTTTAATATTAGGTAAAACCTAAATGAAAAAGAAACTAGAAATAAAACAGAAAAGAAAAATAAATAAAAAGTAAAAAGAAAACAAAAGAAAAGAAACCCCCCTGGCTCCCCAAGGGCCTTGGCCCACTGGCCCAGCTGGATGTCAGGCCCAAGCCGGCCCATGCCGCCCTCCCTTACTCCCTTATCCCCTGTCCCCGAACCCTAGCGCCCACTACCCCCCACCCCACCCCCACTTCTCCCCGATCCCCTTCTCCTCCCCATCTGCATCGGGCAACTGCCCCCGAGCCCATCGCCCATATCGCCAGCGCCCCTATCCCGTCGCCCCATGTTCGCCTCCTCTTCCCCCTGATCTGGATCGGGGGGCAACTACTCCAGCGCCCAGTGCTCGCCGCCTTCGCCGGACCTCACCATCACCTGAAGCCGCCCCCTACGCCGCCGAACCTCGTCGCCCCTGCCGCCGTCGACCACGCCGGCGCCGCCCCGTCCACGCCGGCGCCGCCCCGTCCACGGTCTCCTCCTCACCGGCCGACCCCGAGCCCGCTGCCTTTTCCTTACGGCCCTCGTGAGCTTCCCCTCTCCTCCCCTTTTCCCCGTGCTGCTGCTCCCGCCGGCCACGAGCCGCACGCGCGCCTTGCTCGCCCCGCACCGACTCACACGCGCGGTGGCCGCGTCCGGCTGCGCCCGTCGCCCCTCGCTGCCACTAGCTGCTGCTGCTGCCTATCCTGCACGCACGCCTACGCCTCGCGCGCCCGCGCCGGCCGCTCCCCATCACCCGCCAATGCTGCCTGCAACCATTCGTCGTGGCCACGCTGGTGGTTCGCTCCTGTATGCGCTCACCCCAACCCTCTAGTGCGTCGGGCCACGCCCGACCTCCTGGTCACGTGCCCACGCGGTGGCCTCACGCGCCCCCTGGCCCGGCCGCAGCTTCGCCGTCGGACGCCCGCTGCCTCTAGTACCCCGGCCTGACCTCGCCCTACCCCGGCCGGCGCCGTACCCGCCGGCGCCCCTCTGGGTGCTGCAGTGCACGCAAACGGGCGCCCACGCCCGCGCGCCCGCAAACCCACTAGGCTCCCCTAGGCCACAGACATGTGGGGCCCGCCCCCAGAACATTTTAATAAAAAAAGGAAAATAAAATAAAAATAAATTAATATAATTAGTTAATTAATTAGTTAATTAATTAAGTTAATTAATTAAGTTAATTAATCCTATTTAATTAACCTGTTAGTTTAATTAAATAGTAATTAGGTCAGTTAAACCCTAATTAGAGTAAACAGTCAATGACGAAGGGGACCCACATGTCAGTTGACCAGTCAACACATCTGTTGACTGCTGACGTCATGCTGATGTCAGCATGCACTGTTCTGGATAATGTTGTATTAAATTAATTAAATAACTGCTACAATTAATTTAAATCTTTTAAAATTAATATAAAATAAATCTTAGCTTGGATGGAAAAACTTTGTACATGAAAGTTGCTCAGGACAACGAGACGAATCCGGATACGCAGCCTGTTCATCCCCCACACATCCCTAAACTATCGAACTCACAACTTTCCCGGTCCGGTTCATCTGTCCGAAAACGCGAAACACCGGGAATACTTTCCCTGATGTTTCCCCCCTTCGCTAGTACCACCTTCTACCACATTAGGGCACACCTAGCACCGCGCATTGTCATGTCTTCCATCGTCATGCTTATGTTTGCATTATATTTATTGTTTCATCCCCCTCTTCTCTCATTAGACACCGAGACCGACGCCGCTGCTACCCAGTACGACTACGGTGTTGACGACCCCTTCTTGCTAGAGCAACCACGCAAGCCCCCCCCCCCTGATCACCAGATACCGCCTATTCTTCTCTCTACTGCTTGCATTAGAGTAGTATAGCATGTTATTGCTTTCCATTAATCCTATCCTGATGCATAGCCTGTCCTTGCTACTACTGTTGTTATCTTTACCTGCAATCATGCATGCTTAGTATAGGATGCTAGTATTCCATCAGTGGCCCTACATTCTTGTCCGTCTGCCATGCTATACTATTGGGCCGTGATCACTCGGGAGGTGGTCATGGGTATATACTATATACTTTACACATGATACATGTGGTGACTAAAGTCGGGTCGGCTCGAGGAGTACCCACGAGTGATTCACGGATTGGGGGCTGAAAGGACATACTTTCCCGACGGCCCTCTGTGTGGATCTTTGTGGCGGAGCGACAGGGCAGGTTGAGACCACCTAAGAGAGAGGTGGGCCTGGCCCTGGTCGGCGTCCGCGGTTATTTCATAATAACACGCTTATCGAGATCTTGGTATTTGATCTGAGTTGGATCGTTGACCTTATACGCACTAACCGCCACGTGGGACAAGATATGGGGAACCAGCCTCGTTGTATCAGTCGAAGCTCTTTTTGATGTCAGCGACTGAGCGGCGCACGCCACATTAGACCGTAAGCCCGTGCTTGTATTAAGGGGGCTAGGTCTGCTTCTGGCCGCGTACGCAATGTGCAGGTGTGCAATGGGCGATGGGCCCAGAGCCCTGCGTGCATAGGATTTAGACCAGCGTGCTGGCCTCTCTGTTGAGCCTAGGTGGGGCTGTGACGTGTTGATCTCCCGAGGCCGGACATGACCAAGGAAAGTGTGCCCGGCCGGAGGGATCGAGCGTGTCGGGTAATGTGGTGCACCCTTGCAGGGAAGTTGATCTATTCGAATAGCCGTGTCCACGGTAACAGACGACCCGGAGTTGTACCTTGACCTTATGATAACTAGAACTGGATACTTAATAAAACACACCCTTTCAAGTGCGAGATACAACCCGGTGGTCGCTCTCTAACACGGCAACCAGGAGGGGATCGCCGGGTAGGTTTATGTTATGCGATGCTACTTGGTGAACTTACCATCTACTCTCTTCTACATGCTGCAAGATGGAGGTGGCCAGAAGCATAGTCTTCGACAGGATTAGCTATCCCCCTCTTGTTCTGGCATTCTGTAGTTCAGTTCACCGATATGGCCCTTTACACATATACCCATGCATATGTAGTGTAGCTACTTGCTTGTGAGTACTTTGGATGGGTACTCACGGTTGCTTTTCTCCCTCTTTCCCCCCTTTCCCTTCTACCTGGTTGTCGCAGCCAGATGCTGGAGCCCAGGAGCCAGACGCCACCATCGACGACGAATCCTACTACACCGGAGGTGCCTACTACTACGTGCAGCCCGCTGACAACGACCAGGAGTAGTTAGGAGGATCCCAGGCAGGAGGCATGCGCCTCTTTCGATCTGTATCTCAGTTTGTGCTAGCCTTCTTAAGGCAAACTTGTTTAACTTATGTCTGTACTCAGATATTGTTGCTTCCGCTGACTCGTCTATGATCAAGAACTTGTATTCGAGCCCTCGAGGCCCTGGCTTATATTATGATGCTTGTATGACTTATTTTATTTTTAGAGTTGTGTTGCGATATCTTCCCGTGAGTCCCTGATCTTGATCATACACATTTGCATGTATGATTAGTGTACGATTGAATCGGGGGCGTCACAAGTTGGTATCAGAGCCGACTGCCTGTAGGAATCCCCCTTCCTCACTCCTTGGCCGAAGTTGAGTCTAGTCATTGAAAAAGTTTTTACTAACATGGCTGTGCGGCCCATGGGCCCACGTCGCCATTGGGTGGTATTAGGATCTTTTATTCCTCATCTATACTCTGGGACTCTGATCTCTCTTCTATTCGGGGTAAATGATTTTGCTAACTCTAACTCTAGCTTCTCGTAACTATTTCTCCCGAAGAGCCCTCATTCCGGAAGATCGCCTGCTTTGTCAGAAGATTCTGAGGATATCCCTCCATAATTTCCCGAGACCCATGTGTTCATCGCCTTTGCATTCCACTGTCACATATATATCCCTATGGATATCTGTATGCACTTGTAATTCTCTTGATCATTCCTCGTCGCTCTTGTAGTTACAAGATGCCTCGAAATATTCGCCGTTGTCCTGAGAATCCTTTGAGTTTACTGTCTTGCAATTTTATTTCGCATGAAAACCCTTACGGGTTTTTCCTCACATTTATTAAGGATCCGTTCTTCTCAATTGTTCATGTGTCTCATATAATTCTTCGGAATACTTTTCGATATTTCGAAAATCCTCTGCAGCCTATTACTCTTGAAACTCTTGCCTGCTTGCATTATGGTTAATTCCATATGACTAGTAGTTCTCGTTAACATCCCTTGTCTTAGTCATTTTGAGCCTATTGATCCAATTTGTGCATACGCACGCAGTCATCAGGTTATCCTTTTTAAAATTATCTTTCCGGCTCAGGCGTCATTCCGGACATGAGTTGGTTCTAGGCAATTCAAACCTTTATTGATTGCCCAACTAAGTGTTTTCAACTTATCCATCCTTGATCAGAGCATCTGCTTCTCATCCTTCGTTTAGGAAACCATAATTTCTTCTATTTAACCATCAGACTAATCAGGTGATTCTTGAATCTGATGCCTTTGCATTCTTTATTCCTCTGAGAGTACCGATACTCACATCAGCTCTGTTGCGGATCGCCCGATCCATTGTTGGATTGTTATCCGACGGTGTCCTTCATATTCAATCACCTTGCGAGTCCTTCCCCTGATGTGGCGACCCCGATTCAATCATACACTAATCATACAGGCAAACGTGTATGATCAAGATCAGGGACTCACGGGAAGATATCACAACACAACTCTACAAATAAAATAAGTCATACAAGCATCATAATACAAGCCAGGGGCCTCGAGGGCTCGAATACAAGTGCTCGATCATAGACGAGTCAGCGGAAGCAACAATATCTGAGTACATACATAAGTTATACAAGTTGCCATAAGATGGCTAGCACAAACGGGGATACAGATCGAACGAGACGCAGGCCTCCTGCCTGGGATCCTCCTAACTACTCCTGGTCGTCGTCAGCGGGCTACACGTAGTAGTAGGCACCTCCAGAGTAGTAGGAGTCGTCGTCAAAGGTGGCATCTAGATCCTGGGCTCCATCGTCTGGTCGCAGCAATCGGGTAGAGAAATGGGGAAAAGGGGGAACAAGGCAACCGTGAGTACTCATCCAAAGTACTCGCAAGCAAGGAGCTACACTACATATGCATGGATATATGTGTAAAGGGCCAATATCAGTGGACTGAACGGCAGAATGCCAGAATAAGAGGGGGATAGCTAATCCTGTTGAAGACTACGCTTCTGGCAGCCTCCGTCTTGCAGCATGTAGAAGAGAGTAGACTGGAGTCCTCCAAGTAGCATCGCATAGCATAATCCTACCCGGCGATCCCTTCCTCGTTGCCCTGTTAGAGAGCAATCACCGGGTTGTATCTGGCACTTGGAAGGGTGTGTTTTATTAAGTATCCGGTTCTGGTTGTCATAAGGTCAAGGTACAACTCCAAGTCGTCCTGTTACCGAAGATCACGGCTATTCGAATAGATTAACTTCCCTGCAGGGGTGCACCACATAACCCAACACGCTTGATCCCATTTGGCCGGACACACTTTCCTGGGTTATGCCTGGCCTTGGAAGATCAACACGTCGCAGTCCTACCTAGGCACAATAGAGAGGTCAGCACGCTGGTCTAAACCTAAGCGCACAGGGGTCTGGGCCCATCGCCCTTAGCACACCTGCACGTTGCGTGGGCGGCCGGAAGCAGAACTAGCCCCCTCAATACAAGAGCAGGCTTACGTTCCAATCCGGCGCGCGCCGCTCAGTCGTTGACGTCACAAAGGCTTCGGCTGATACCACAACGCCGAGTGCCCATATCTTTCCCACGTAGTTGGTTAGTGCGTATAGGCCAGTAGCCAGACTCAGATCAAATACCAAGACCTCGTTAAGCGTGTTAAGTATCCTCGAACGCCGAACAGGGCCAGGCCCACCTCTCTCCTAGGTGGTCTCAACCTGCCCTGTCGCTCAGCCTCAAAGATCCACTCGCGGGTACTCCTACGAGTCGACCCGTCTTTGGTCACCACATGTATCATGTATAAAGTATAGTATATACCCGTGATCACCTCCCAAGTGATCACGGCACGATAGTATAGCACAGCAGACAGACAAGAATGTAGGGCCACTGATGGAAAACTAGCATCCTATACTAAGCATGTAGGATTGCAGGTAAAGGTAACAACAGTAGTAACAAGGACAGGCTATGCATCAGGATAGGGTAACGAAAAGCAGTAACATGCTACACTACTCTAATGCAAGAAGTATAGAAGAAAATAGGCGATATCTGGTGATCAAGGGGTGGCTTGCTTGGTTGCTCTGGCAAGAGAGAGGGGTCGTCAACTCCGTAGTCGCACTGGGTAGCAGCGGCGTCGGTCTCAGTGTCTAGCGGAAGAAGAGGGGGGGAAGAAACAGTGAATACAATGCAAACAGATGCATAACGATGCATGACAAAGCAAAGCGTGATGCTAGGCGTGCCCTAACGCGGTATGAGGTGATACCGGTGAAGGGGGGAACATCCGGGAAAGAATCCTCGGTGTTTCGCGTTTTGGGGCAGAGGAGCCGGAGGGGGAAAGTTGCGAGTTCGATAGGTTAGGGATGCGTGGCGGACGAACGGGCTGCGTATCCGGGTTTGTCTTGTCGTTCTGAGCAACTTTCATGTACAAAGTTTTTCCATCCGAGCTACGGTTTATTTTATATTGATTTTAAAAGATTTAAATCATTTTTAGCATTTATCTAATTATTTTAATTCGAAATTGGATTTACGACATCAGCATGATGTCATGCTGACGTCAGCAGTCAACAGGTGTTGACTGGGTCAACCTGACGGTGGGTCCCGCATGTCATTGACTCATAGTAATTAAGCAGGGTAAATTAGCTTTAACTAAATGATTAGGTTAATCTAATCTGGTTTAATTAAGTTAATTAATTCTTTAATTAATTAATATTTTAATTATTATATTTATTATTTATTTTTCCTTTTTTATAAACGTTCCAGGGGCTGGGCCCCTATATTCAGTGACATAGAGGCCATAGTGGGTGCAGGCGTGGTGCCCGTGCCCGAGGCCGAATGGGGCTGGCCCCTGACGTAGCCCGCGGCGTGGGCGCCGGCAGCCAGAACGCCTACCAGTGGGGGGGCGAGCCGCGATGGACAAGGCGAGGCCAGGGACGGCGACGAGTGAGGCAGGAGGCGAGCGCGTCGAGGGGGGAGCAGGGGGCGGCCACGCGCGAGCCTCGGGCAGCGCGGGCGGCCGGTGGGCGAGCAGAGGCGGGGAAGCCCGAGCGCGGCGGGGGGCGCGAGCGCGCGATGCGAGCGCGTGCGCGGGGGCGCGTGGCCAGAGGAGTGGCGGGCCGCGCGGGCAAGCTGCGGGCGGGCGCGCGGTGCTGCGCGGTAGGGCGGCGGCGGCTCGAGGCTGCAGCAGCAGCAGCAGACAGAGTACCGCCGGCAGCCGTGGGCACACACACTGGGTGCGGCCGGCGCGCGGGTCAGGTGGCAACGGCGAGCGGCAGACGAGGTCGTGGCACACGGGGTAGAGAGGGGAGGAGGAGGGCACGGCCCTCACCGGCGTTGGAGAGCAGAGGTGGCGGCGAGGCTCGATGTGGTCCGACGGGGAGGAGGACGGGGACGGGTCAGCGGGGTCGACGACGGGGGAGAGGTCGAGGCGGCGAGGTCTCCAGGTGGCGGTGGTGCGGCGCACGGCGACGGCGCCGATGTCCAGGGGCGTTGGCGTCGCGAGGAGGGGGATGAGGACGGGGGGTCCGATGGGTGGTGCCGGTGAACGGCGAGATGGCGGGGACGAGCCGGGGCATCGGCGTCGGGTGCCCCATTCCCGATCCAGATTCGGGGGGAGCAGAGGGGGAGTGGGATCGTGGGGGTGGGGGTGTGGGGCGACGAGGGTTAGGTCACGGGGCAGTGAGGGGGTTATGGGAGGTGGGGTGGGCCGGCCTGGCGGCCTGGTGGCCTGCTGGGCCGTGGCCCAGTTGGGCCGGGGGGGTTTGCCCGTTGGTTTTCATTTTTTTTATCTTTTGTTTACTTTTCCTGGTAATTTGTTTTGCTATTTTATGTACTACACATTTTAGTTTTGTTCATTATAAAACAGCACCTAATGTAGTATTACTAGTTATACCACTGCCAATACTAGTTAGGCATTTAATTAAAATAGTTTGTAACCTTATATCTTAAAAAGGTATTTAATTAATTGTTCCAGTTGTTGTTATAGTTAATTTAGAGCACTTAAATATTTTATAAACATGTGGTTTCTCCACCATTATTACCTATGAATTATTTGTCATATCCAGAACATTTTAGTTTTGATATTGGAAAACTTTTATTGTTTGACCTGATTATTGATTTGAATTTGCTTCGTTTTCGAATCAACGCGAGTTTATCAACAGTAACCGAGGTGAAGTGGCATCGTTAGTAGAGGTTCACTATAGCTTAAGTACCGGGGCGTCACACCTGATACATAATGCCTTTGGTAAATTGTATCCTCTGCTTGGCCAACCATGCTCTGCTTTCGAGCTTGTGTATTTACTTTTGAAACTTGTGGTATATGTTACAAAGATGCCGATGGGTTGAACCTATGTCTTCCCCTAATCCGTGAGAACCCGAAAGTTTTCACAAGTCATACTCTCCCGGTGTTCTACCAGATAAATTCCAACACTACAGTTTTATCAAAGCGACAGGTGAATGAAATGTTATGCATTAAAGAAGTGGGAGTCGACCTTGAACTTTGTGTTCATGCCCATGAAAATGATGTAGAACATCTCGGAAGCTTCTTGCAAATTGATTATCCAGCTGTATGATTCGTTCGGTATTTTTGAAATTGATTCCTTACAGTTATGGTTCCGACCATGCTGTCCTGATCTGATATATCTGATGGAAATTCATTCCAGTGCCTCGTTTATTTTTGGCAAGGTTGAAGTATCTACTGTCATAGGTCAATGACCCGGTTCTACTTCTATCATGTTCTACCTTCGAGTATTACCCCCTGGTATCTCAGAGATGCCTTGCCATTGCACCACATCTTACTAACTTTGTTGAAGTAATGTCTTTCCTTGCCGTAATCACTCTACGGGTTCTGGGTTGTTGTCAACCGGGGGCACCGACTAGTAAAATTATTCCGCACTACAAATCAAATACCCATAGTATTTTTACTAGGAAATTCTGAACCCAATCTGGTCATTCCTAGACTATCGGCTGCATCCTGGTCTTTCTACTTTTGATTGTGCTACCGCGTCCTTCTCTGGGGCATGAATTCTTTAGTGTGTGAGCACGACTTACGTCGAGCTTTCAACATCATGTTGCTTGTCTTGAAAGGCAACTTTTTTCCCGAGCTTACATCTTATATATTGATCCTATAACTTGCCACTTCGTCATTTCCTTGCTTGTCGCCGTTGTTGTTTGATTGCACCCTCTTGAAACCTCCTGGCAAATGTGTCGGATCACCTTCAACACTTTGACTTCTTCCGAGATGTCAACTGTGTTCATGATGAGAAATACCCTCCTTGCCCTCAATGATTTTATTATCATCAACAACGCCCTTGACTTCCTTTCATCGCGAACTTGTCCACATTATGAATACAACTTGCTCTCCAGCTAGTGCTGTGTTCTGCCTTGAAGTATTACTGTCTTTTCTGTCGAGAATGTTGTGGGGATTGCTCCACCTCTTAGAAATTATCGATATGATGATACTTCGCACCATCACTATTCTTCCTTGGTCCCCGTGTTGTTTTTAACCAGGATACCAATATGCTAACGATGTTGTTTGAGTTCTGTACTTCTAGCAACCCTACTGCTTTGAAGTTAACGATCGACAGTTCGTTCTTAGACTGTTGGTTATTGAATCATCACTCTAACATTGATCTTGCTGCCTAAGGTCATACTTCGGGCACACCTTTCAACTAATGATTGATGGTGTATGTTTTCCTAGAGCATACAACATTATATTATTTGAATTGACAAGTGTCATCTTCTTGTTCACATTATTGTGGAAAGCCATCCGTTTGGAATTCTTGATGAATTGTCACTGAGCCCATCAACCACCTTCTCATCCCCTCCTTGGTTTAATGATGAACTATTGTTTCAGGAACCCGCTCCCATAGTTCATTTCCTGAGAATCTTGCAATGTCATTTCGTCTATTTGTGTTGCACCTTTTCTTCTCGGACATCCTGAGTCTGAGGTATCATGACACCAATCTGATCTGAATCTCAGTCAGATATGATGGTTGGGACAACTTTCCAAGAGTTATGATGTTGGTCCTTTGATGACCCGGTAACATGATGTCATGCCTAGCACCCCCCCTGGCTGGAGGATCTATCATTATAATTTCTTTTGTAAGGATAACCATTCTTCCTGGAGGAAATTGTAAGACCTATTTTATAAGTTGCTCCTGATGGATCATTTGTGTACCCAAAGTCTGGCCCTTGATTGAAACACCATATCACTGCTACCTCGAAGCATGACTATGATAATCCTCTCTTCAACAAGAACATTGGAGGCGCGATGCTAAATGTTTCTTGGTCAGCTATCCAAACACTGTTGTATGGGTAACATCTTGATTAATTCTTGCCTCTTATCTGAATGGTTGGGTACTTGCTCTCCTACCCTGTATGCCATGTTTTGCTTGTACATGGGAGGGATATACTCCTAATAATTGTGTGCAATCACAATTTTCCTTTCCATTGTTCTGTTTAATCTGATAATCGCGTTTTCCTTTCCATTCTTTTGTTTAACCTTTCCTGAATCTGACTTAACTAAGCAGAGATAATTCCCTGCTTAGGTAGGCACCTTGTTGTACCACTCTGTCTGTAAGACCCTATTACTATTGTTGATGACATTCTGGTAGCCACTGATGGACGAGAACCTTTCCTATTGGTCCGCCTCGTTCAACGAGCAGGAAAATGGTTCTCTTCGTCCCTCGCCTTGGTACCAACATTGTTGCCAACATAGCTAACAAGCTATTCACTGACATGCCTCCCTGTCGCGGCTGTGCAAGATGTCAAGACCCTTCCTACTTTCAACCCACATGGTGGGCCATAACCCACAGGTCCTAGGATTGAAACCATGTGATTCGCGAGCTGAATGCTATACCATTATTCATCCTGGAATCAGACACCATGTTATTCTCGTTGTTCAAACCCCCATTCTAGCTTATGTCTAGTCATCGAATGATTTCCTACCTGTTTGAAATTTTGGTACCATCGTATATTGCACTCAATGAATTCACTGAAATACAACTCGTGGGGTACCTTGTGTATTTCCCATTGAGTTCACCGTCAGATGCCCAGCTTTGTGGAGATGCGTTCTTCCGGAGTTTTTGCCCTTGGTCGCGTTCGTGGGACGTTGGAGATCCCGAAGAAAGGGTGACAAATTGATCATGCTGACTTGAAGTAGAGAAATGAAGACATCAACGAAAGGGATTGACCTCTTCGAGAAGAGCAACCAGCACCGAGAAGACCCGTTAGAATTTCTTAACCGATCTCTCCCCCTTACTCCCCTCCTAAATCTCGGGGCGAGATTTCTTGTAGTGGAGGAGAATTGTGACGCACGGATAATCAAGCTACAGTAACCTCTCTTAATGATGCCATGTCATCATGATTACTGTTGCTAATCTCGCGTCAGTTCGAAACCCAGTTCAATATTTAAAAATAAAGTCAAACAATAAAAGTTTCCAAACATTAAAACTAAAATGCTCTAAACATGCCAAATAATGCATAGGTAATTATGGTTAAGAAACCCCATTTTTATGAAATGTTTAAATACCCTTAGGTGAATAAAACAGTAGCAAAAACCAATATTTAAATGCTTTTATAATTAACAAAATACTAAACTAAATTGCTTTGGGGTAAAGCCTTTTGTTGTAGTGGGTTTTAAAGTATTACTAAATTAGGGATCATTTTCATATTAGGTAAAACCTAAATGAAAAAGAAACTAGAAATAAAACAGAAAAGAAAAATAAGTAAAAAGAAAAAAGAAAAGAAAACAAGAGAAACCCCCCCCCCCCCCCCCCGGCTCCCCAAGGGCCTTGGCCCACTGGCCCAGCTGGATGTCAGGCCCAAGCCGGCCCATGCCGCCCTCCCTTACTCCCTTATCCCCTGTCCCCGAACCCTAGCGCCCACTACCCCCCACCCCACCCCCACTTCTCCCCGATCCCCTTCTCCTCCCCATCTGCATCGGGCAACTGCCCCCGAGCCCATCGCCCATATCGCCAGCGCCCCTATCCCGTCCCCCCACGTTTGCCTCCTCTTCCCCCCGATCTGGATCAGGGGGCAACTACTCCAGCGCCCAGCGCTCGCCGCCGTCGCCGGACCTCACTGTCGCCCGAAGCCGCCCCCTACGCCGCCGAACCTCGTCGCCCCTGCCGTCGTCGACCACGTCGGCGCCGCCCCGTCCACGCCGGCGCCGCCCCGTCCACGGTCTCCTCCTCACCGGCCGACCCTGAGCCCGCTGCCTTTTCCCTACGGCCCTCGTGAGCTTCCCCTCTCCTCCCCTTTCCCCCGTGCTGCTGCTCCCGCCGGCCACGACCCGCACGCGCGCCTTGCTCGCCCCGCACCGCCTCACACGCGCGGTGGCCGCGTCCGGCTGCGCCCGTCGCCCCACGCTGCGCCTAGCTGCTGCTGCTGCCTATCCTGCACGCACGCCTACGCCTCGCGCGCCCGCGCCGGCTGCTCCCCATCACCCGCTGATGCCGCCTGCAACCGTTCGCCATGGCCACGCTGGTGGTTCGCTCCTGCGCGCGCTCACCCCGACCCCCTACTACGCCGGGCAACGCCCGACCTCCTGGTCACGCGCCCACGCGCCGGCCTCGTGCGCCCCCTGGCCCGCCCGCAGCTTCGCCGTCGGACGCCCGCTGCCTCTAGTACCCCGGCCCGACTTCGCCCTACCCCGGCCGGCACCGTACCTGCCGGCATCCCTCTGGGTGCCGTAGTGCACGCAAACTGGCACCCACGCCCGCGCGCCCGCAAACCCACTAGGCTCCCCTAGGCCACAGACATCTGGGGCTCGCCCCCAAAACGTTTTAATAAAAAAAGGAAAATAAAATAAAAATAATTAATATAACTAATTAATTAATTAGTAAATTAATTAAGTTAATTAATCCTATTTAATTAATCTAATTAACTTGTTAGTTTAATTAAATAGTAATTAGATCAGTTAAACCCTAATTAGACTAAACAGTCAATGACGAACGGGATCCACACGTCAGTCGGCCAGTCAACACATCTGTTGACTGCTGACGTCAGCATGCACTGTTCTGGATAATGTTGTATTAAATTAATTAAATAACTGCTACAATTAATTTAAATCTTTTAAAATTAATATAAAATAAACCGTAGCTCGGATGGAAAAACTTTGTACGTGAAAGTTGCTCAAGACGACGAGACGAATCCGGATACGTAGCCTGTTCATCCGCCACATGTCCCTAACCTATCGAACTCGCAACTTTCCCCCTCCGGTTCATCTGTCCGAAAACGCGAAACACCGGGAATACTTTCCCGGATGTTTCCCCCCTTCGCTGGTACCACCTTCTACCGCGTTAGGGCACACCTAGCACCGCGCATTGTCATGTATTCCATCGTCATGCTTATGTTTGCATTATATTTATTGTTTCTTCCCCCTCTTCTCTCGTTAGACACCGAGACCGACGCCGCTGTGACCCAGTACGACTACGGTGTTGACGACCCCTTCTTGCCAGAGCAACCAGGCAAGCCCCCCCTTGATCACCAGATACCGCCTATTCTTCTCTCTACTGCTTGCATTAGAGTAGTGTAGCATGTTACTGCTTTCCGTTAATCCTATCCTGATGCATAGCCTGTCCTTGCTACTACTGTTGTTACCTTTACCTGCAATCCTACATGCTTAGTATAGGATGAAAGTATTCCATCAGTGGCCCTACATTCTTGTCCGTCTGCCATGCTATACTATCGGGCCGTGATCACTCGGGAGGTTGTCACGGGTATATACTATATACTTTATACATGATACATGTGGTGACTAAAGTCGGGTCGGCTCGAGGAGTACCCGCGAGTGATTCATGGATTGGGGGCTGAAAGGACATACTTTCCCGACGGCCCTCTGTGTGGATCTTTGTGGCGGAGCGACAGGGCAGGTTGAGACCACCTATGAGAGAGGTGGGCCTGGCCCTGGTCGGCGTCCGTGGTTATTTCATAATAACACGCTTATCGAGATCTTGGTATTTGATCTGAGTTGGGTCGTTGACCTTATATGCACTAACCGCCACGTGGGACAAGATATGGGCAACCGGCCTCGTGGTATCAGATGAAGCTCTTTTTGACGTCAGCGACTGAGCGGCGCATGCCGCATTGGACCGTAAGCTCGCGCTTGTATTAAGGGGGCTAGGTCTGCTTCCGGCCGCGTACGCAACGTGCAGTTGTGCAATGGGCGATGGGCCCAGACCCCTGCGCACATAGGATTTAGACCGGCGTGCTGACCTCTCTGTTGAGCCTAGGTGGGGCTGCGACGTGTTGATCTCCCGAGGCCGGACATGACCTAGGAAAGTGTGCCCGATCGAAGGAATCGAGCGTGTCAGGTAATGTGGTGCACCCCTGCAGGGAAGTTGATCTATTCGAATAGCCGTGTCCACGGTAACAGGCGACCCGGAGTTGTACCTTGACCTTATGACAACTAGAACCGGATACTTAATAAAACACACCCTTTCAAGTGCCAGATACAACCCGGTGATCGCTCTCTAACAGGGCAACGAGGAGGGGATCGCCGGGTAGGTTTATGCTATGCGATGCTACTTGGTGAACTTACCATCTACTCTCTTCTACATGCTGCAAGATGGAGGTGGCCAGAAGCACAGTCTTCGATAGGATTAGCTATCCCCCTCTTATTCTGGCATTCTGAAGTTCAGTCCACCAATATGGCCCTTTACACATATACCTATGCATATGTAGTGTAGCTCCTTGCTTGCGAGTACTTTGGATGAGTACTCACGGTTGCTTTTCTCCCTCTTTCCCCCCTTTGCCTTCTACCTGGTTGTCGCAACCAGATGCTGGAGCCCAGGAGCCAGACGCCACCGTCGATGACGACTCCTACTACACCGGAGGTGCCTACTACTACGTGCAGCCCACTGACAACGACCAGGAGTAGTTAGGAGGATCCCAGGCAGGAGGCTAGCCTTCTTAAGGAAAACTTGTTTAACTTATGTCTGTACTCAGATATTGTTGCTTCCGCTGACTCGTCTATGATCAAGCACTTGTATTCGAGCCCTCGAGGCCCCTGGCTTGTATTATGATGCTTGTGTGACTTATTTTATTTTTAGAGTTGTGTTGTGATATCTTCCCGTGAGTCCCTGATCTTGATCGTACATGTTTGCGTGTATGATTAGTGTATGATTGAATCAGGGGCGTCACAGAATACCATGTGGAACTTGAGTTCAGATGTTAGGGTATTGTAAGAGATCTTATATTGTATATTTGTAGCCAGTAGCGTCGGATAGATATACGAAAACTTGTTGTTCGACCAATCCCTCAGAGAAGGAGAGGTCGATCACTTCTCTCTGTATATGTTCATGACGATCTTCTATACTTAATGGTTTCCGTCATTTGATTACTAGCTAGCATGTCGAGTCCTCTCTATACGTATAGTACGTAGCGTCGACCAAGCACGGAGATAAGAGAGGACACTTCACTCTATTAGCTAGCTAACACAATATATGAAACCCCTAAATTAACCCTACAAAACCCCCACTCCCCCCTTTCAAAAAAACAAAAACCCCAGCCCCTGGACTGCTGACGCGTGGATGCTTTTTGGTCCCGGTTGGTGCTACCAACCGGGACAAAAGGCCCTCCTGCCTGGGCAAGCCACAGCGGCCACGTGGAGCCCCATCTGTCCCGGTCGTAGGCGAACCAGGACTCAAGGTATTGGGCTTTAGTCCTGACCCTTTAGTCCCGGTTCTGGAACCGGGACAAATGGGCCTTTTTCTACTAGTGAACCTTACCATACTATGGTTAACATTGCTGCTTTTACTTTGTTTGTGACCTGTCATGTTCGTATCGTGCAACGTCTTTTACATTCGATGTGAGAACGTCGTTGATCAACCAAGTAATTCGCGTGCTAGCATTGGTTTTCTAGAATAGGAGCCCCTTAGGAACTCAATTTGTTTGCATGTGCGCTTTGTACAGACTTGGCAGTGGGCTTTGGGTAGGTCCTCAACATTTGTTAAGACTATGTGTCGCAACTCAAATGACAAGGTTGGTTGTAAACCTTTGACAAGTCGTCCTCTTTATTGGACGATGGAGGTTGGTGTGCCATGAATGCAGCCCCCAGGTCTATGTTTATAGGGTTACTGGATTCATCCCCTATACTAACTGCCGGTTGGTCCAATAAATGACGCAACCCTCGAGTCTGGTAAATAGGAAGGTCTCCTGAACCAATCAACAAACATTTCCATTTAGCAATCATATACGTGGTATTGAAACATAATGAAGTGATTGCGTGGCAAAGAACTTTTTATTCACTGTTTAATACATGATCGAGATAATATGATTAGTCCACAAAGTCTTACGGTTAAAACTTATGCTTAAGTAGAAAAAAAGAATTTAAAATTACTAAAATAGTGGTTTGTGGATGGCTCCATGATCTCTTTCTTCTTCCTGACCTCCAGGGTGATTAGGGAATAAGTGGATCTACCAATAGGTCTGTAGCCTTTGAGTTATCTGCTATTCTGAAGGCCTCCACCCCCAATCATGCGGGAGGAGCCTTGTCTGCTGTACCCGGGGAGGCCCCGCGACTATGCCTTGTCCCGTGCTGCTATTAGCATGGGCGATGCATGCGTCGGCCTGAACCACGTTCACGACCTCTTCCTAGAGGGCATGCAAGGGATTGCCATTGGCTATGATTACTTCATATGGCCCTAGCATATTCAACTTCATGTAGGCGTAGCACGATATTGCCATGAACTTGACAAATGCTGTCCTTCCGAGGACTGCAATATATTCTCCTGGAAATGGGATAACTTCAAAACAAAGGTAACCTCTGGTGTTTTTTGACCAATTGGTGCCACCTTATTTCCTAGTACTATGCCATGGAATTCTGTTGATGAAGGCCAGAGGGCTTGTAGTGGTACATCTATTCTATTTAGTGTGCTGACATATAGGATGTTGATGCCGGAGCCTCCATCCATGAGTACTTTGGGAAAATTGCAACCCCCTTTGAGTACTATGCCACCTGGGTGGTCTTCTTGGCAGAAGGAGATGGTTTGTTATGACCATTCCAGAAACCGACTATGATGCCTCGTGCACGTGTGATGATGTCGGCACATGTGCCTCGCTGGCCTCATCTCAACTATAATCATGTTAACTCGGCGTTTGTCCTTACAAAACACTCGCTTCCCTGTGTTGCGGGGCTGCTGGTCTTGGTGGGCGACCGGGACTGGCGGGGTTGCATTATGACCCCCTTTGAGTTTATTTCCCTTCTCCTTGATGATATGTTCGTTAAGCTGGCATTCCCTCGTGGGGTCTTGTGCCTTATGAGTTTCTAGCTATGGTATAAGCATGGTCCGCTCATGATTCCCTCATATGTGCGGGGAGGCCGCCGCGGCTTTCCTCCCTACCGCTACTTTTTGGCTCCGGCCTCTTTTGCCTCATTTGCTGCAACGATCAGTTCAGAGTCATGTTCCTCCTTCCATTTACGACCCACCTTTCCCTTATTGTTGCATCTTTCAGGGGCGTCTCCACCGGTAGGCTACCAGATATTAAGCCCTGGCATGGAGCGGCGGCTTGCCCAAGCGGTTTCTTCCCCTATGGCGAAGTCATTTTCTACATTCATGAGTGCTGCCATGGTGGTCAGCTTGCCCTCACCTTGCTTCTTGCCGAGCTTGTGGAGAAATATATTGTCCTGCGCCCTGCTCACTAATGCTCCGTTGGCTATTTCGTCCGAGATGTTTGTTAGTGTGTTCTTCTTTTTGGGCCATCGCACCACGAAGTCACGGCCGAAATCGTTGTCGCCTTGCATGATAATGTGGAGGTCGGTGCCTCTCCCTGGATGCTTGTAGGTCCCTACAAAATTGTTGAGGAATGCATGCTCGAAATATTCCCAGTTGAGGATGGAGTTGGGCAGGTGGCTGCTGAGCTAGGAGCACGCACGTCCAGTGAGACATAGCGGTATGTGCCATATGGCGTTGCTAATGTCTCTATTGTCCACATCGACTGCTGTGAGGTAGTCATTGAGCTAGTAATCGAGCTTTGTGTACCATTAGTACTTCTAGACACCACGAAGGGTGAATGGTTAGGGGAACGGGGGGTGTTATCACCGTGTGGCCGAAACATGCTAGTGCGATGCTTGATGTGAGCGAGTTGAAGCATGGGGGGCGGGCTCCATCACTCTTCCCATAGTATTCCTTCGCTCGTGTCTCGGGATGAGGAAGGTGAGCTCGGCGTCCTCCTGTTATCGAGCCTCTTAATTGTAGTGTTGCTCGTGTTGTACTGTTATAGCTGAAATCGGGCGCCTGAGGTTTGCAACCTCTGGCTCTAGCGCGGCCTCCAGTCGCTGTACTGATTCTTGTCTTTGCTCGTAGGCTGGGTGGTTGGCTGCAGAGAGGACATGGTCAGTGCCCGCAAGCATGTCCCTCGAGCATGACACATTGTCCTATTGGAGTACCTATGTGAGGTCGGCCAGGAGTCTGGGATCTATCGTGTAGCTTGTAGCATGTCCACTAACACCATGGTTGCCTGGAGACCTCAGGCTGGCATCAGTGCCGGTGCATTCTCCATTGGCTCATTGAATCTGATGCCATATTCCCGGCCGAGAGCCACGAGGTCAACAAGGATGGCTCATGGGAGACGGGAAGCTCGGCACAGTCGCTCATGCGTCATTGTCTCGTTCTACCACGCATCACGTGTGGTGGCCTCCAGGGCAAGCTGCTGTAATTCCGACTACGCATTCAGTTGCGACATGCGGAGGGCCTCCCGTGCCCTTGACATGGGGCCATTCCCTGGGATTGGCATTGTCAGATAGTTCATGCCGTATGCGGTGATGGGAGGCAACATTGTAGTAGCACATGTGGGGTTCATGTGTGATGCCGCCTGCCGTGGGTGCGGGGAAGCCAGGTGTGTAAATCCTAGGGCACTCGTGCTGCCTTGCTGCTGGACAGTGGTAATGGGCATTGTTGGCACTTTCGTTGTGACGACATGCGGTCCTGACTGGAGGGTGTGGGGCTATGAGCCATGCGGTTGTCATCGTGGGTGGTACTTGGGTGGTTGTGTCTGTGGAGGTACCCGCCGGTTTTGTCATCATTACTTGCTGTAGTAAGATGGCTGGTGGAGCTCTGAACTGGGAGGTCTCCTTCGAGGTGGTCTGGCAGTCCTCCGTGTCATCAGATGACTCTGACTTGCTCTAGAGGCCAAGCGTCGTGGATTCCCGAACGATGTGAAAACCGGCATTTTCGTCGTAGTTAATGAAGTGGATTGGTTCATAATCACTACTCTCCTCGCCCAAGATTGATACGATGTCAACTAGGTTGGTGCTATCGTTGGTGGTGAACCCGCTGATGACGCAATCCTCTAGCATGTGAGTGATGAGGTAATTGTCGCAGACCATCGCAACGAGCTGAAAGATCGGGCCAGGCTATTGTGATCATGTGAGGCCGGAACAACCCCTAGCCCGCGACGTCCAGCAGATGGGTGCCGCAAAGATGCCATAATCTCCCGAGGGTGAGACATGTGATGCGGGAGTTGAGTAGCCTAACTCATCCATGTCGGTGGTGACCTCCTGACCGGGTTGTATGTGTGGTGGTCGGAGGTGGCCTCTTGCTAAATGTCTACAACTTTTTGGGGGAATGGTTTTATGCGATCGTCATGGGGCTGACAGCGAAGATGTCATGGTTGCGGAAGTTGCCGTGATCTGTTGGCCCCGCAGCCTGCTCAGGTGGAGGCTGTCGTTGCTGGTGATTGCAAAGAACCCATCAGCGTTGCCTAGGTGCGCCGGTGGGTTGACATTGACCCGGCCCGCCCTATCGGCGGTGAAGGTTAGAGAAATCTGAAGGCACTACACCACGACACTGCATTCCCTACGGACGTCTGTTGGAAAAAGTCAGTTTCGCCGACCGACTGTTTGCTGAAAAAACTTCTATTAGACTGTTGGTCGGTATTACTCATATATAGCAACCAACTGTCAGTCGGGAATGCTAAAGTGTATAGCATCAAACCGTTGGTCGGTGATAACTGCGCTACTGTCACACAGTAGGTCGGCAAATATTGCTGACCGACCGTGGGTCGCCAACTGGGCCGTGCAGGCGACTTAGCGTGAAGCCCACGCCGAAATTTTCATGCTGCGTGTCCTCACAACCCACCTCCTCATTTCCCTAAAATAAAAACTCCTCATACACCATTCGGCTCGAAAAAATCAACACCACACCACTACCTCTACCCCTTATCTCCTTCCCCTCCCGATCTGAGCGGCGGCGGCGGCGATGACGTTGACGCTCGCATTCGGCGACGCTTCCCGCACTCTGTCCATCTCTTCCTTCCCACCACTCCATCACCATCCCCACATCGCTGCTGTTTTCCCATGTGGAGGTGGTCCTGTCGCGCCGATGCTCTCACCCAGCTGCCGTCGGCGGCACTTCTTGTTCGTGCCCAGGCGCCCGTTGCGGTCATCTCTCCCCTCGCTCCCATGGCGCCACTGCCCCAACCTATACCCAACTCCCTCTCCCCCCTCCCATGGTAGCAGATCTGAGCGGGGCAAGGTCCCTTCGGTCCTGGTGGTTCGGAATGAGGCAGGCGGCTTCTGCTCCCTTATCTTCTGGCGACTAGGAGTGTGGCCGGTTGGTGCCCCCATCTCTCTTAGACATCCATGGCAGCAACAACATCCGTAAGCTGTGTGTGTGTGCAGATTTTTAACTCCAACCGATTAACCTTCCATAGCCCAGTGGCTGGTGCCCCCATCTCTCTACAGATTGGTTTCTTTAAAAAAAATCAGTTCTGCTTTGATTCATGGAAATAATTAAGTTCTTGAAGCATTAAAGTTCAAACCCTAGCCATCGATTGCTATTATTGTCTATTTATATTGTGTGATTGCTAGCAGACTTAATTGGATAATGTTTTTTTTGCAGGGTGAAACGAACTTGAATAGGTTTGGTGGATGTTTGGGCAATTACTCAACTAGGAGTACTAACTAAAACAGAAGGCCACTGAAACTTTAGTAGATTTTTGTGGTTCCAGTGTAAGTATTTATTTTATTGTTTCAGCATTATACATGATTAATTCTTTGATAGTAAGTGTATGAATACATGATTGATGTACATTAATCCATGATTATTTTCTTTGGGAGATTTTCTGAAGTTGTAAGTCTGTACCTAACCAACTGAATATTATAGATGCATTTGTTACTTTTACTTGACAGCATTGACACTCTGAAGATTGCAGGGCTCAATCGACACATGGTGTGTCAGCATTTGCCTATTTACCTCAAGGGCCTGCCAAGAGTGTTGCCAATACCAGCGTGCTTTTTGCTACAGAAATGAATTTTTGAACACTTGTAGCACATGGTGTCCTGGGAATCCTGGCTATGTAAATTTCACCTGCTAGCTCATTATCAGGTATTTTTATGCATCTATTAATCATATGAACTATACAAACAGGGAGAGGATACAATTTGGAGGAACTTTGGTAGTTAAACATCCTCACTTTCAAACTGTCAATTTCTCTCTTGTGTTATGAATAGAGTGTAGTTTAATCCACATCATTTTAGCTTATCCGAATGACATAAATATGGTGTGTGTACAAGTTTAGCAAATATGATGTTTTTTGTCATAACATACATGGCATCGGAAGTGGGCATCCTAGGGTGTTGTTGGATCTCTCAAGTTGGCTGCTGTTATTCTTGTTATTTTGCATGAAAAAACAGTATTTGTGAATCACCTTTCTGCTGTTTTTTGTATAGTCGTAGTTGTATTATCCAATAGATAATAGTTTCTGTATGCCCATATCTCAACTAATTCAGTAAAGAGGAGCATAGCAGGCAATAGGCTTTGTATTTGTATACTCGTAGTTGAACTTGGCATTCAAGTTTACTTTGTCACCATAGCCCTGTGTTGATACTCTAGTAGATTGTCAGCTGTGTTTATAGAATCCTCTTGCGTAAAAGGGTGACAATTCATCCATGACTTGATGTGTTGATAAGTTAACATACTCTCTTGATTTCGTTTTTTCTCTCGTTAATAGGGGAAGTGTTGGTCATGCTAGTGTGCATACTCACTTGGGAAGAAATGGAAGTAGGAGAGGTGACCTTCAATTCCTCACCTACAATTATGTTATAATTACTGATTAGAGGCACCCTACGAGCCTTTAGGCATTAATTAGAAGGAACTGAACCATTTGTTAGGGTGAACTATATGCAGCATTGAGCATTCTAATTATTCTTCTGCATTGTTCTCTATTTAGATAACTATTGTAGTGCAGGCTGAAGTGATGGCATGTATGATTGATATAATTTCATCTCAATAATAACTATTTTCTGCATAGTATATTGGTCCCAGCCTACTTGCTTTAAATGCCTGATTTTGATGGATTTTGTTCATGGCTTTGATTATACAATCTAGAATATTTAACCTTTTGAGCCAAATTCAACAGAGCATATCATCCAATACTAAGGATTTCAATTATCATGGTGTATTCAAGTCAAAGCTAAATAGTAGTCTACGTCCGCCTACCTTGGCAAGGATTCCAGGTGAATCTACTTTGGTGTTGTAGCTTCTTTCCTTCATATTACTCTTATTTTGGGGGATTTAATTTATTCTTAATCCTATTTCCATTCTGGGTGAAAATGCTGGGAACCTTTTGGACACATGTACATTTTACGTGTTCCCCCTTCCTGCCCAAAACAATGTTAGGTGAGCTAAGATAATACTTTCAGGCATTCAGAAAGAGTCACATCTATAATTAGCTTTCAACTCCATTTATCCAGTTTGAACTACCAGAAATCTATACATCTACTGAAAGAGTCATGCTTACATATATTTAGCTTTTAGCTCACTGTATCCACTATCTTCAAAGTTGTATGTTTATTTTTTTGGAAACAAGTGTTGGAATATTGTCTGCTAGTACAGTGACTTAAGTATATCCCCAGGAACACTATATGCTCAGCAATCGTACAAAGTAAATGATGCATTTCCTTCCAAATGGATATACAAAAAGTTGATTGAGGGTTTCTATGCCACATCCATGGTTACTGCTGGAAGTCGATTGGCAGTCTTCATGTACCGATATGCTATTTTTATAGATTAGGTAAGTGTATTCTTCATTTTGTGATGTTGTGTGTGCGTAGTGCACATGTGAATTCTGCCTGCATTCAATTTCATAGATTAATTAAGCATTGTAATATTTGAGGTTTGTTTGACTTTTGTAGGAAGCAAACACAAGGATGGACTCACTATGAAGCATGAAGCCAGCGATCCACATCAACTGGATGTTTTAGCTCTCATTTTGTATATCTGATGTATCATAGTTGCATCTTTTAGCTGTCCTTCTGTGAACCTGATGTATGGTGTCTTGACGGTTATGTCTAGAACAAAGTGAAGTGTATGTACGTGACATGGTGTCTTGGTTGTTATGTCTAGAACAGACTGAAATGTATGTATGTGACAGTTAGTTAAATGGAATAAAAAATGGTTGGTGCACCTGATGTATGGTGTCTTCTTGACTATCCTTAGAAACATGAATTATATGTATGTGACAATCTGTAACATATGTTAATTAAAGTTGTGGTTGGTAACAATGGTGGTCATCAAAAGAAAACACCATCTGATTGTTGGTCGGCAAAACAAACCCTGTCTAACAGTCGGTCGGGAAAGGCTAATGCAAGCCCCAACAAAATGTTGGTCGGGAAAGGTACATGGTTACCCCAACAAACCGTTGGTCGGGAAAGGCCCATGGTTACCCCAACAGTCTGTTGGTCGGGAAAGGCCCATGGTAGGCCCAATAGACTGTTGGTCGGGAAAGATGCACCATAGCCGCCCAACAGTCGGTTGGGAAAGATATGTCGGTCGGGAAAGGGATTTCCTGTCTGGACTTTCCCCAACAGACGGTATCGGTCGGCAATACTCTTTCCCGACCGACTGTTTGTTAGCGGAAGCTGTATTTTTGACCAACCTGGCTGTTGATGATGTAGTGCTGTGGTGTAGTGAGGTTAAGCTCTCCCCCGGCGAGATACCACAGGAATATGAGGAAGATCCAATCCGAGATTGGTCTCTAGATGATGCCGCCCATGTTTGGCATGCCAACTGACGGTGCAAAATACTGCTAGATTCCTTAGTATGGGTCCAAGCGTAGCTGGAAGTCACAGATCGAATGTCTCACTAGGGTTTTACCTAGGTTCGGGCCTCTGGAGAGTAATAACCTACATCTTGATTGCTTTTGTTATTCATGGTGGAGGGACACCTCGTGCGAGTGGTTTACAATGGTGTATGAGATTGCTACATTGAGTTTCTTTTTTTTTTGCGGGACTACATTGAGTTTCTATTTGTGACTAGATGCCTATGAGAGCCTCCTAGCCTCCCCTTATATACACGATGGAGGCTAGGGTTTACATGCAAGCAGATGCAATCTTGGCTGCTGCCGTCCTTGACTTGGGAGGGAAGAAGGTCTCCAACGCCTTCTTTAGGGTTTTCTTTGACCCCCGGGCCGAATACCCAAGAATTTGGCCCAATTTTTTTAACTATACATGTATACATGCTGGAGCCCTTTAGAGCATCCCATTCCGAGTCTGAGCCACGATAGCCATGCAACTGGCCTTCGTCTCCTACTCCCCTCCCTCGATCCAGTCCCCAAAACTAACTGATGCGGCGGCGGCGGCAAGCGATTCAAGCCATCCAGGTCGGGCGATCCAGCCCTCTACCCCTCTCCCTCCCTTCCAGCCATCCCTTTCCCTATGGCCCTCCCCTCTACCCCTCCCTCCGTGGTTCTTGCGGGGATGTGCCTCTACAGAAGTAGGCTTCAGGTGTCCCCCTGGCGTCGCCACTGCTCCAAGTGCCCACAGCCTTCGGCCTTCGTCGCCGTCGGGCTTCACCGCGTTAGTACGCCATCCATCTAGTATTGCATCCATCTATAGGTACCAACCAAGTAACCACCAAGGTAATTTTCCTTTGTTTTTTAAACAAATCTGAACCTTTTTTTGTAAATTTCCACTGCCATGCCACTGATTGATTGCTACTTTGTTGATTTATTCATGTAAATTGTAATTGTTTGTCAGTGCTATTGATTGTAGCTATAGGCTGTAGTCTGAAACATTGCCACTGTCACTGCCACACTATTAGAGATATTTCCACAAAGATATTTTGCTACTATTATCGATGTATGGTCATTGAGTCATTGATTTTGCACATTTTTTGTTCTATCATATTGCTTTTGCAAAAAAAATTATAAGA
Organism: Triticum urartu; assembly: GCF_003073215.2. Lineage (NCBI taxonomy): Eukaryota > Viridiplantae > Streptophyta > Magnoliopsida > Poales > Poaceae > Triticum > Triticum urartu. The sequence goes on from NC_053026.1 coordinate 63,403,836, forward strand.
ATACCCAGGAGGAAATTCCTAGCTCCGCCACTGTCGTGGTCCCCTGGGTAGGCATGATGGCGGGCCTCGTGGTGAGCTACCCCCGGTGTACAACACCATTAGAGATATCCCCGATATATTTTCTTGGAAATGGAGTACCACTAGATAGTACTTGGTGCAATCTACCTACAAGATGCTGTGTGAGGCATGATTCAATTACCCATCGCTCATTGCATATGGAAGAGTTGGGCGCCGCGCAAATGCAAAATATTCATATGGCCGCGTATCCAGTATCGTGTGTGGACCTCTGATCGACAACTCCAACATGGACTACAAGACACCACTGCTCCATGCTTCACCTACTGCTAGGAGGAGGATACGCTGCAATATGTCTATGCTAGGCAGGCATGACATGCTTGTTTCACTTCTTTGGGTGTACATATCGCCATCCCTTCGATTGAGGAGAGCCTTGAGGTGTGGTGGCTAAGATCGTGCAAATGATTGCCGAAGACAAGCAGAAAGAGGTTCGATTCGCTAGTCATTCTCATTGCTTGGAGCTTGTGGAAGCAAATAAATGTGAGGGTGTTCATGAATGTGGAGCAGCGACGTAATATGCCACAACTCGTTAATCCCATACTAGATGAGGTTCATTCTTGGAGGATGGCAGGAGGGTGTTTTCAAATCTGTATGATAGAGTAGCATGTATTTGTTGGTGGGTGGGTTCTCCATGCTGGTAGCCTACTTTATTTGGCTTACGACATATCTTGTAAACATTGTTCTGCCTTTTATAAAAATAAGGTACGCAATTTGCATTTTTTTAGATAGGAAACGCTTGCCCGGCCTTAAACTGAGGCAATTTGCATATTCTTATCAATAAAAAGTTTAATCTCCACATAAAACTAATGTTTTAATTAGGCACGGCATGGATGTGTGGAAAGAAAGGGAGATGCGGGGCACTTCAACAAGCAGGTGGATAATTCAGTGTTTCTCTCGAACGAAGCATTGTAAATTGCATATCCCCAGTTCCGACTCAAATACTAGTTGCAACGCTAGCTAAGAAATACATATACACAGGCAGAAGACTACCTTTTCTTTCTTTCGAAATTAATGCGAGAGCACGTGTGTACATCCATGATACTGGTGTACAGATGCAGATCTAGTTGAGGACAACAGAATTGCACTGCATATGCAGAGATAACACGCACGTATGTGCCTTGAGTAACAGTTGCTATCATAGCAAGTATTTATACGAAAGTATTGATGATTAACTTATCTAACAGCTAGCTAATTAGGTAGCTATAACTGGAGCATGGCATCTAAGAATTTATTATCCTCATGTTGGAACCCATCTTGGCAATCTCGGACAGCAGTCATAGACATGAGTATAATACCAGCTAAAACAAAACCGACTGGAAGACAGACCGTGAAGTGCGGGAGTCGCCGACGTTAGTTAGCATCAACAAATTCTTCGCCAACACGGCGTGGGAAGCCCTCTTCCCATCATACATGTTGATGGCTGCATCATCCTCCTGCTCCGATCACTGCCCCCTGATGCTCGCTAGTGTGACAACTCCCCCAACCCGGGCAAGGTTCAGGTTCGAGGGATTCTGGCCCAAATTCCCCCACTTCAGAGAAACAGTGCAACGGGCTTAGCACCGCCCAGTAAACCAGACCTGCGCGTTTGCCAGAATCAAAACAAAGATGGAAAGAGTGGCAAACGACCTCAAGTTGTGGAGCAAGACCATCTTCAGCGATGCCAAAGTGCAGTTCCATATGGCAAATGAGCTTATCCTCAGATTTGATATTGCCATGGAGACACGACAACTGAGGCCACAAGAGTTTAGATTCAGAAAACTGCTTAAGCAACAGGTTCTTGGACTTGCAGCGGTGGAGCGGGCACGAAGAAGACAGGCGTCACGGGTCACTTGGCTGCGGCCCGGCGACGCAAACACGTCCTTTTCCAACGCCAAGATCAACTCGCGAAAGAGGAAGAACTTCATCCACCATCTCCGCACTGACACAACCCTTGCAACGGAGCATGATGACAAGGCAGAGATTATACAAGATCATTTCCACTCCATCCTGGGCACAAAAGAGCAGCGATCCTGCACCTTGAACTGGCAAGAGCTGGGACTCCCAAGGGTGGCGGCAGCAGGGCTGGATAATCCCTTCACGGAGGAGGAAGTGTGGGCTGCCGTGCTTGCCTCCCCAAGCGAGAAGGCGCCGGGTCCTGATGGTTTTAATGGAGTTTTCTACCGCTCTTGCTGGGACATAATCAAGGGCGATGTTATGACCATGTTCCAGCAGTTTCACAGCTTATCTGGAGCAAACTTTGAGCGCATAAACGATGCTCTAGTGGCTCTGCTGCCAAAGAAAGATGGGGCTGAAAGAGTTGGAGACTTCAGGCCGATTAGTCTGATTAACTCGATCCCTAAGCTTATTGCAAAGGTTTTATCCATGCGCCTTTCAATGGTTATGGACGCACTCATTTCGCCAGCCCAAAGTGCTTTCATGAAATCAAGATGCCTGCAAGACAACTTCCTTTATGTCCAAAATTGTGTCCGGTCCCTGCACCGCAAGAAGAAGGCTGCCCTCCTGATCAAGTTGGATATTGCTCGAGCCTTCGACTCCGTGTCCTGGGAATACATTCTGGAACTCCTCACAGTCTTGGGCTTCAGCGCCAGGTGGAGGGACTGGATTGCCCTCCTGCTTTCCTCCTCCTCTTCTGCTTTCATGCTAAATGGCATCCCGGGTGCCCAGATCAAACACAAGAAAGGGCTAAGGCAGGGCGATCCGTTGTCCCCTCTACTGTTCATCTTGGCTATTGACCCCCTTCATCGTCTCATCTCCAAGGCAGCCGCTGATGGGATCATTGCACCATTGTCGGGCAGAGATGTAAAGCTCAGAGTCAGTCTATATGCAGATGATGCAATAATATTTGCAAACCCAGACAAGGAGGAAATTGACAAGCTGCTACAACTCCTTAAGTTGTTCGGTGACGCCTCTGGCCTGCACCTCAACCAAGCAAAATCCTCAATAAGCCCCATCAGATGCGATGAGCTGGACCTGGATCTCATTCTGCAGAGTTTTGGAGGGCAAATCAGGCCTTTCCCAATAACATACCTTGGTCTTCCGATCAGGCTGGGACGACTACGACTTGTGCATCTGCAGTTTGTACTTGATAGGATAAGAGCTAGGCTGGCCGGCTGGAAGGGCAAGTTAATATCAATTGCTGGAAGAAGGGTGTTAGTCCGCTGTGTTCTCACGGCAATCCCCACTTTTGCCCTGTCCGTGTTGCGAGCGCCGAAAAAATTCTTCAAGGAAGTTGACAAAGCAAGGCGGCGCTTTCTCTGGGCACAGGATGATGACCTCGCCGGAGGAAAATGCAAGGTCAACTGGACGACGGTTTGCTCGCCAACGGAAAAAGGGGGATTGGGAATCCACAACTTGAGCAAATTCTCCAGAGCCCTCCGGTTGCGCTGGCTATGGCTTGCCTGGCACCACCAAGAACGCCCGTGGGCAGGCACTGAGCTGCCATGCGATCAGCAAGACATGGCTCTGTTTGCTGCTGCCACAACGGTGACCCTCGGCGACAGGAAGACGGCCTCTTTTTGGAGCTCCACCTGGCTCACCTCGCCACCGTTGGCCGCCTTGTTCCCCGACCTGTTCAAAAGATCGAGAGGAAAACAGAAAACGGTGGCGGCTGCGCTGCATAATGACTCATGGATTCAGGATCTGCGACATCGAGGCTACGACGACATCGCTACAAGCTTCCTTCTCATGTGGCAAGTCATTGCGGGTGCAAACACGCTGTTGCAAGCAAGGACCCAAGACACCATCAGATGGATTTTTGACGCCTCCGGGAAATACTCAGCAGGCTCGGCATACAAGGTCCAATTCGTGGAGACTCAACAGACGGACAACAAGGCTCTCCTATGGGAAGCTTGGGCCCCTGCCAAGGTGAAGTTCTTCTGTTGGCTGCTGCTCCAGGATAGGCTATGGTGCAACAACAGATTGCAGAGGAGGGGATGGGTAAATGGCTACTTCTGCCGGCTGTGCATGCGAAGCCTTGAATCATCAGTTCATCTGCTCTGGGAGTGCCCACTGTCTCAGGAAATTTGGCGAAAGGTTGCCTCCCTCCCGGGGTGCGCCAGTATCTTAGCCGCTCCAAACGGGCCTCCGGGATCGTCAAAGCAACGGTTCAGACGAGCCATGCGCGCAGCAGGAACGGCAAACAGGAAAAGGGTGCAGTCTACAATGATGCTGGTAGCCTGGCGTATTTGGCTAGAGAGGAATGCAAGAACCTTCAGAGATCGCCAGCGTCAGAGTGCTGAAATTCTTGCAGCAATCAGGCAAGACATGGATTCCTGGAGGCTTGCCGGAGCCGAATGCCTGGAAACACCACTTGGTGACCCAGGCTGATCTCTGTTCAATTTTTAGGCAAATGACGACCCCTCTAGTGGCGTCAACTCTGTAACCCCCACCATGATCACTTGATCATGAATTTTTTTTCCGCATGCTCCTTGCTTAATCAATGAAAAACCAGCAGTGCTGGATCTTTCAAAAAAAAAGACAGACCGTGAAGAAGCTGTAGTCATTGATCACCAGGTAATAGAAGGCGAGTATCGTGACGGCACCGCAGGCAATTAGAAGGCACATGAGGATCCACCTGCTATGCTCCTGTGGCTCCGCCACCACGGCGTCCTCGCCTACGACGTGAGCGTTGATGAGGTTGACAATGAAATCCCTCATGGGAAAGCCAGGATCCGCCCTAGCCACGGCGTCCTCTATGTCGGCCATATACCTGCTGTGCTGGATCTGAATTTGTTCTTCGGCTGTGCGTCCTCTGGCTGCCTGAACCTAGATCGATACAATAAAAACTGTACTACAAGAGGAAGAACAGGGAACTTATTATGGGATGGGAATTATATAAGCCCCGGCCAGAACTAACCGCCTAATTGACAGAATAAATTAGCGCAAAGGGCGGAAGGTAGTTACATGACCTTTTTCTTTTCTGGAAATCTTATCCGGTGACCGTTCCTGGGAGGCTAACCCAGCGAACGTCCCATCACGGTCGCTGGCATTTGTACGCGCGTCCGGTGCCAGGCATAAGTCAGCTCGAGCAGGTCGGTGCTTCAGCTTTCCCAGTGAACGTTTCGTGGGGCGCATCGCCTACTAAATACGGGCATGGGCAGCCCGGCCCGACGACCCGGCCAGAAAAACCCGGGCCTGGCTAGGCCGGGCTTGATGCTCGGGCCAGGCTCGGGTCTAATTTTGCAGCATGGAAGATAGTTCGGGCTGGGCTCGAGCTTCGCTTTCCCTGTAATTCAGGCCGGGCTTGCATGTGCTTACACTGAAAAACAGTGTTCGGGCCTAATTTCGGGCCAAGCTCGGGATTGAAAACATGGAGTATTTTGGGCTTCTGGCTGGGCTCGGGCTTGAGAAATGAAAGGCCGGGCTTTTACAAGCCCTGCCCAAAACTCGACCGGGCCTGACGTTTGCCCGAGTTTATCGCCTAACACTTGGACTATAACAGGTTTTGTGTACATTTGCATTTAAACCTATTTTTATATATCTTATGAAGCTTTTTTTAATGTTTCATTTGACAAAAAATCTGAAAAACCTAATTTTTTTCATTATTGGTAGAATAAAACCCCTTTTATTAGGAGGATTTTTTTCTTCTAAACTTGATGTGTGCATCTTTTTAGAGATTTCAAATGGACTATCACATACAGATGTATATAGACATATTTTAGATTGTAGATTCACTTATTTTGCTCTGTATGTAGTCACTTGTTGAAATCTCTAGGAAGACAAATATTTGGGACGGAGGGAGTATGTAGCACGACATTTTTCTAGGTCCTTTGCAATGCCCCACATCACATTTTTTTAAAGAGCATGGCACTTTAATAATTAATAACATGTCATTTTCTTTTATTAAGAGGATGGCAGTTTTATTATTAGTAACATGGCATTTTAATTTATCAAGAGGGATGACAGTTTATGATAAAGAGCATGACATTTTTATTATTAATAACATTGCATTTTTATTCTTTGGAGGATGGCATTTTTATTATTGAGAGCATGGCATTTTATTATTGTTGTCGTGACATTTTTTATATAGAGGATGGCATTTTTATTAGTAAGAAGATGGCAATATTTTGGCCATGGCAAAAAGAAAACACAGACATGGCATTTTTATGAATTTGTGCACAGTGCACAAAATAAAGAAAAATTACATCATAGCATTTTTTTGTAAAGTAGCATGACTTTTTTTTATAAATTAACATGGCATTTCCATAAAGTAGCATGACATTTTTCAATTGTATATGTTCATGGCAATTATACAACATTTTTTCCTGTGTTTACAAAAAAATGCACTCCCTACTATAGCAGCGTCAATTAATTTGGCTTGGAGGGAGTATTTTTTTTGTTCATGGAATTTCTTTCAAAAGAGAAAAACTGTAAACTAGGCCTCCGGGCCATTGAGGATTCGCCCTGGCCTTTCCCTGGGTGAACGATCAAGGAGGGTTGATTCGTTCACTGGGAGCAACTCGCCCCAGCGACAAAATCGTTCGATCGAACCTCCCTCATGGGGACCGTCCCAAGTTATTGGTGTCCTTTTTTATACAGGAAATATTTTGTGGCTCTCTATGTCCATAATAGAACTACGGAAGGAGAGCTGCTCTTTGCATTAAGAGTATTCAAGAAAGGTCTATCAAATATAAAGGGACAAAAATTATATTGTTGTGATCCAAGTACTAAGAAATTAGTAGGGTACTTGACCTTATCCCACAAGACTTCAACATCTCTAATAATCCCAAGGCGTGAAATGGTGTCTCTATTTGCAAGCTTAATAGTAACATCAATATCTTCAATCTTGAACGGGTGCAATTTCATTTATAACTTCTTGATAAAGAGAAAATGGAATAGCACTCACACTAGCACCCATATAACATAAACCATGATAGCAATGATCTTCAATTTTAACAGAAACACCAGGCATGCCAACTACATGTTTATTCTTGTCTAACATATCTTGTTCATTTCTAGCAGGTTTAGCAATTCTAGCAGCCTCAGAACAGAAGTAAATAACATGTCCATCAATACCATCGACCAAGAGATCTTTAACCATTGCAATGTTAAGTTATATCTTAATTTGTTCAGAAGATGTAGGTGTTCTAATATTACTCTTATGAACCATAGTTGTAGCTTTAGGGCTCCTTTGATTCAAGGGAATTATATAGGATTTTTGGAGGATTGAAATCCTTTGAAATTTTTCCTACGTTTGTCCTTTGATTCATAGGATTGAATCCCATAGGAATTTTTCCAATGGAATCTTTTGTACTATATTTCATAGGAAATCTAACATCTACTCTAACCACTTTTTACAATTCCTTTGCTTTTCCCATGAAATCAAACGCTCCTTGCTAATCCTATAGGATTCAAGTGGGCATGAAACTCCAATCCTATACTTTTCCTATTTCTGCATTTTCAAAATCATGCGAATCAAAGAGGTCCTTAGCATGTTCCCTAATACTAATAGGGAAAGGAGGTTTCTCAATATAAGTAGTAGGCACAACTGGGTCAACATTGCAAATGATTGTTTTATCTTTAGCTATAACAGGTTCCTTACAAATTTCTTCAATAGGTGGATGAAACTTAAACCACCTCTCCTTAGGGAGATCAACATGAGCAGCAAATGATTCACAGAAAGTAGCTACTATCTCAGAGTCAAGTCCATATTTTACACTAAACTCATGAAAAGCATCACTTTCCATAAAAGATTTAACACAGTCAAACTCAAGATTTATACCTGACTCAATACCTTTGTCAATTTACCAATCTCCAGAGTTGCGTTTAATTCTCTCCAGAAGATCTCATTTGAATTCAATAGTTTTCTTCATGAAGGAACCATTAGAAGAAACATCGATTATTGATTGATCATCATGAGAAAGCTGAGAATAAAAGTTTTGTATAATTATTTCTCTTGAGCGCTCATGATCGGGGCATGTGTGCATCATATATTTAAGCCTCCCCCAAACTTGAGCAATAATTTCTTCTTCACGAGCCCAAAAATTATATATGTAATTTCGATCACAATGAACCAAATGCATAGGATAAACTTTCTAGTGGAATTCTAGCTTCAACCGGCTCCAGTCCCATGTCCCGGTATCATCCAATAGGCTATACAGTGTTAATACCTTTTCCCCCAAATATAAAGGGAATACTTTCTTCTTAACTCCATCCTCAGACAAACCTGCAAGTTTAAACAATCCACCAATTTCATCTATATCGATTAAGTGCACATCGGGATGTATTGTTCCATCTCCTACATAAGGATTAGCTAGCAGTTTCTCTAACATACCAGAAGGAATCTCATAATAAATATTTTCAGTAGCTTCAGTAGGTTGAGAGGAAACTCTTATGGCTTCTGGTCGAGCTGAAGATACCCCTAACAAGTCTCTCAAAGGATTATTTTCCATATAACAAGTGACAGTAAATTTCAGCACATAATAAAAATGTTTCCTTACCAAAGGAGCTTCACTCCCCGGCAATGGGGCCAGAAAAGAGTACTGATGACAAACTAGTATAGGGGATCAATCATAGTCCTATTGATAAGTAAGAGTGTCGAACCCAATAAGGGGCAGAAGGAAATGACAAGTGGTTTTCAGCAAGGCATTCTCTACAAGTACTAAAAGTAGCAGTAACATATAGTTTTGTAGCAAGATAATTTGTAACAAGTAACGAGTAGCAATCGTAACCAAGGTGCAACAAGCTGGCCCAATCCTTTTTATTGCAAATGACAAGCCAAAACGGTATCTTATTGTAGGCAAAGCATTCTCGAGGACACACTGGAATTCTCGTCTAGTCACGTTCATCATGTTTAGTTGATTCGCATTTGTTACTTTGATAATTTGATATGTGGGTGGACCGGTGCTAGGGTGTTGTTCTTACTTGAACAAGCAACCCTCTTATGATTACCCCCTCTCGCAAGCATTCGTAACTACGAAAGAAGAACTAAGATAAATATAACCATATCATGAAATATATGGATCCAGATCAACAATTTACGGAATAATGCATAAAGTAGGGTTTAAACTTGTGTCACTCTCGCAACCCATCATCTACTTATTACTTTCCAATGACTTTCCTTAGGTCCATGTATGGTGAAGTGTCATGTAGTCGACGTTCACATGACACCAGTAAAGGAAGAACAACATACATATCATCAAACTATCGAACGATTACCAACTTCACATGATTAGTTATAACAAGACTTCTCCCATGTCCTCAAGAACAAAGTAACTACTAGCAAATCATATTCAGGTTCAAGATCAGAGGGTATTGAAAATGCTTAAGGATACAAACATTTTCCACCAAATAAACCAACTAGCATCAACTACAGGATGTAATCAACACTGCCAGCAACCTACCAATATGAGGTTTTGGGGCAAAGATTGAATACAAGAGATGAACTAGGGTTTGAGAGGAGATGGTGTTGGTGAAGATGTTAATGAAGATTGGTCCTCTCATAATGAGAGGATCGTTGGTGATGTCGGTGGTTTCAATTTCCCCCTCCCGGAGGGAAGTATCCTCGACAAAATCGCTCCACTGGAGAGCCAAAGTGCTCCTGCCCAGATTCCGCCTTGAGAGGGCTGTGCTTAGTCCCCAAAGTCTTCTCTTGGTTTTGTCCATGGCAAATAGATATAGGAGAAGATGAGCCCTAGAGGCCTGCTGGGAGTCACGAGCTTGATAACCCACAATATAGCGGATCGTTTCTAGCCTTCTTCGATAAATAAGAGTGTCGAGCCCAATGAGGAGCTAAAGGCAGAACAAATATTCCCTCAAGTTCTATCGACCACCGATACAACTCTATGCACACTTGACGTCCGCTTTACCTAGAACAAGAATAAAACTAGAAGTACTTTGCAAGAATAAAACTATGGATAAATTGCAAGGTAAAAAAGTGGATAGCTTTTGTCAACGATAAAGTCATTTGTCCCTAGACAATCGATAACAAGTACAGGTAATTATTCTTGCGATTTTATATGAGGGAGAGGCATGAGCTAACATACTTTCTCTACTTGGATCACATGCACTTATGATTGAAACTCTAGCAAGCATCCACAACTACTAAAGCTCATTAAGGTCATGAAACCCAACCATAGCATTAAGTAGCAAGTCCTCTTTATCCCATACGCAACAACCCATCTACTCGGGTTTAAGCTTCTATTACTCTCGCAACCCACCATAAGCAAATCATGAACGCATTGCAACACCCTACATCGGGGACCCCTCACGTTTGCGCTAGACGGAGAGCATCATAGGACAGCACCATAAATAAAATATACAATCATACCAACCAAGATCATGATTAACCCACAGGACAAAACAGATCTACTCAAACATCATAGGATAGCCAAATATCATTGGGAAATAATATATGGAGGTGAGCACCATATTTAAGTAGAGATTATAGCGCAGAGAAGGGGTGTTACACCGCTGCATAGAGGGGGAGAGAGTTGGTGTTGACGATAGCAAGATTGTTGATGTAGATTGCCGTCACGATCCTTGCCCCGGCGGCACTCTGGCGCCACCGGGGGAGAGGGGGGGAGAGCCCCCCTCCTTCTTCTTCTTCCTTGGCCTCCCCCTACATGGGAGGAGAGTTCCCCCTCTGGTCCATGGTCTCCATGGTGGTGGAGGGGCGGGAGCCCCTCTGAGATTGGATCTCCCTCTCTGTTCTCTTCTGTTTCGTGTTCCCCAGATCTGGCCCTTCACAGTTTCTTAAATTCCCGGAGATCCGTAACTCCGATTGCGCTGAAAATTTTACACAATTTTTTCCATAAATTATCTTTCTTGCGCCAGACGAAGGGCCCTAACCGACCTTCGAGGAGGGCACAAGATACCTGGCCGCGCCTAGCACCCCCAGGCGCGCCCTGGTGGGTTGTGGGCATTGTGGGCCCCCGTTTGTGTTGATTTCACCTCCCAAAATTCACATATATTCCAAAATAATTCTCCATAAATTTTTATCGCGTTTGGACTTCGTTTGATATGGATTTTCTGCGAAACAAAAAACATGCAGAAAACAGGAACTGGCAATGGGCACTGGGTAAATAGGTTAGTCTAATAAATCATAGAAAAAGTTGCCAAAAATATGTGAAAGTTGTATAATATTGGCATGAAACAATAGAAAATTATAGATACGATGGAGACGTATCAGCATTCCCAACCTTAATTCCTGCTCGTCCTCGAGTAGGTAAAGGATAAAAAGGATAATATTTGACGTGGGATGCTACCTAGCATAAACTTCATCATATATCTAATCATGGCATGAATATTAAGACATAAGTGATTCAAAGCAATAGTCTATAATTTGACATAAAGACATCAATACTCAGGCATCCCGACAAACAATCGTGTCTTTCAAAATATAAACGCTAAAGAAAGCTATCCCTACAAAATCATATAGTCTTGTCATGCTCTGTCTTCTTAACACAAAGTATTTATCATGCACAACGCCGATGACAAGCCGAGCAATTGGTTCATACTTTTTAACGTGCTTCAACCTTTTCAACCCTCACGCAATACATGAGCGCAAGCCATGGATATAGCACTATATATGGAATAGAGTATGATGATAGGGTAAATATAGAGAAGACAAAAAGTTAAGAAAGTCTCACATCGACGCGGCTAACCAACGTGCTATGGAGATTCCCATCAATTGATATCAATGCACGGAGTAGGCATTGCCATGCAATGAAAGCACTAAGAGTTATAAGTGTATGAAAGCTCCATATGAAAACTAAGTGGGTGTGCATCTAGTCCTATAATGAAAAAATTCCCACTAGTATATGGAAGTGACAACATAGGAGACTCTCCATATGAAAAACATGGTGCTACTTTAAAGCACAAGTGTGGAACTAGCATGCCCTGTAATACCCCGGATATGATTTTCCTATTATGTACTCCAACTCTTGCCGTTTACGGCCTTACGTTATTTTATTTTCTCGGGTTCGGGTTTTTGTCTCCGTGTGTTGTTGTCGTTGTCATGCATCTCATATCATGTCATCATGTGCATTGCATTCGCATACGTGTTCGTCTCATGCATCCGAGCATTTTCCCCGTTGTCCGTTTTGCATTCCGGCGCTCCGTTCTCCTCCGGTGGTCATTTCTACCTTTCTTTCATGTGTGTGGGTTAAACATTTCCGGATTGGACCGAGATTTGTCATGCGGACTTGGTTTACTACCAGTAGACCGCCTGTCAAGTTTCGTACCATTTGGACTTCGTTTGATGCTCCAACGGTTAACCAAGGGACCGAAAAGGCCTCATGTGTGTTGCAGCCCAACACCCTTCCAATTTGGCCCAAAACCCTCTCCATCATCTAGAGCGTTCGATCATGATCGCGTGGCCGAAAACCGCACCTTATTTGGACTCTCCTAGCTCCTCCTATGTCTATTTAAAGACCCACTCCCGAAAATTTCGGATCTCTCCCCCGAAACCCTAGCCTGCGTCTTCCTCCGCGCGCTGGACAACGTCCGCCGGCGCCGGACGTGTTCGACTTCCACCCCGCCGCCACGTGGCACGCCCCCATTCGCCGCCGCCGCTCCGGCCCGGGAGGCCCGGATCGGACCCCCGAGGCCCATCGCCACCTGCGCCGCCCGGGGTCTTCTTCCCCGCGCCCGGTCCGCCGCACCTTCGCCGCGGCCGCTGCCTTCCCTTCCGCCGGCGCTCGACTGGCCGCTCGCCGGCGCCCGCACTCGCCGCGCCTACCGAGGCCGGCACCGCCAACCACCGCCACCCGCCGGCCGCCGCTCCGGTGGCCGTATCCGCGCCGCCCCGGCCCGCCTCTCCAAGATCCGGCGGCCCCAACCGCCAAGTCCGGCGAAGTCCCCATCTCCGGCGAGTTCCCGGCCAACCTCGGGAGACGTGCCCCGGATCCAGATCTGAGGAGCCATAGGGGTTGACTTTTGCCTCCGTTTTCAGTATTTTTATGCAACTTCATCATGTCGTAACTCCGCATCCGTATCTCCGTTTTGGGCATATAGCATATCAAAATGTTCGTATCAGAGAGCACATCTCCCGAGGTTGTTCGGGAACTCGCCGGAGATGGGGACTTCGCTGGACTTGGCGGTTGGGGCCGCCGGATCTTGGAGAGGCGGGTTGGGGCGGCGCGGATCCGGCCACCGGAGCGGCGGACGGCGGGTGGCAGCGGTTGGCGGCGCCGGCCTCGGTAGGCGCGGGCGCCGGCGAGCGGCTAGGCAAGCGCCGGCGGAAGGGAAGGCGGCAGCTGCGGTGGAGGTGCGGCGGACCGGGCGCGGGGAAGAAGACCCCGGGCAGCGCGGGTGGCGATGGGCCTCAGGGGCCCGATCCGGGCCTCCCGGGCCGGAGCGGTAGCGATGTTGGCGCGAGGCGGCGGCGAATGGGGGCGTGCCACGTGGTGGCGGGGTGGAAGTCAGACACGTCCGGCGCCGGCGGACGTTGTCCGGCGCGCGGAGGAAGACGGAGGCTAGGGTTTCGGGGGAGAGATCCGAAATTTTTGGGAGTGGGTCTTTAGATAGACATAGGAGGAGCTAGGAGAGTCCAAATGAGGTGCGGTTTTCGGCCACGCGATCATGATCGAACGCTCTAGATGATGGAGAGGGTTTTGCTGGGTTTTGGGACAAATTGGAAGGGTGTTGGGCTGCAACACACATGAGGCCTTTTCGGTCCCTCGGTTAACCGTTGGAGCATCAAACGAAGTCCAAATGGTACGAAACTTGACAGGCGGTCTACCGGTATTAAACCAAGGCCGCATGACAAGTATCGGTCCAATTCGGAAATGTTTAACCCCCACACATGAAACAAAGGTAGAAATGACCACCGGAGGAGAACGGAGCGCCGGAATGCAAAACGGACAACGGGGAAAATGCTCGGATGCATGAGACGAACACGTATGCGAATGCAATGCACATGATGACATGATATGAGATGCATGAAAACGACAACAACACACGGAGACAAAAACCCGAACCCGAGAAAATAAAATAACTTAAGGCTGGAAACGGCAAGAGTTGGAGTACATAATAGGAAAATCATATCCGGGGTGTTACAACACTCCACCACTACGAAAGGATCTCGTCCTGAGATCTAGGACTGTAAGAACGCCGGGTATTCAGAACGGAGGTGATCCTCGCGTTCCCAGGTAGCTTCACGGTCGGAATGGTGTGACCACTTGACTTTGAGGAATTTGATTGACTTGTTGCGAGTCTTGCGTTCAGTCTCTTCAAGAATAGCAACGAGGTGCTCACGATAAGTGAGATCTTCTTGGAGCTCAATGTCCTCGAAGTTGACGGTGCGGTCAGGGGTCTTGTAGCACTTTTGGAGCTGAGAGACATGGAACACGTCATGCACATTTGCAAAGTTTGAAGGAAGCTTGAGTTGATAGGCGAGATCGCCTCTCTTGCTGACGATCTTGAAAGGTCCCACGTATCTAGGGGCAAGCTTCCCTTTGATACCGAAGCGACGAGTACCTTTCATAGGAGAGACGCGGAGGTAAACATGATCTCCGATCTCGAAAGCCAAATCATGGTGCTTACTATCATAGTAGCTCTTCTGGCGGGATTGGGCTGCTTTGAGGTTATCTTGAATGACTTTGCACATTTCCTCTGCCTCTATGATTAAGTCATTTCCCAGAAGTTGACGTTCACCGGTTTCAGACTAGTTGAGAGGGGTACGACACTTCCGGCCATACAGAATTTCAAATTGGGCCTTGCTCGAACTTGCTTGAAAACTATTGTTGTAGGAGAATTCAGCATAAGGAAGACAATCCTCCCACTTCATGCCGAAGGAGATCACACAAGCCCTGAGCATATCTTCAAGAATCTGATTGACACGCTCGACTTGACAGCTCGTTTGAGGATGGAAAGCTGTGCTGAAGCGGATGTTGGTGCCCATGGCCTTCTGAAAAGAATCCCAAAACTTGGAGGTAAAGATGCTGCCACGGTCTAAAGAGATCACCTGTGGAATACCGTGCAGCGAGACAATTCGGGAGGTATAGAGCTCCGCCAATTGAACTGCAGTGATTGACTCTTTGATAGGCAGAAAGTGAGCCACTTTAGTGAGTTTGTCGATGACAACGAATATAGCATCATTGCCACGTTTGGACTTTGGAAACCCAGTCACGAAGTCCATCTCAATGTGGTCCAACTTCCATTCTGGAATGGCAAGAGGTTGGAGGAGACCAGCTGGCCTTTGGTGTTCTGCGTTCACTCTTCTCCAGACATCACATTCATTCACGAACTGAGCAATCTCGCGCTTCATTCGAGTCCACCAATAAGCCTGCTTGAGGTCCTGATACATCTTCGTGCTCCCAGGGTGGATGGAGAGGAGAGAATTGTGAGCCTCGTTCAAGATCACTTTACGAAGGTCACCTTTGGGCACGACAATACGATCCTCGAAGAAGAGAGTATCCTTGTCATCAAGGCGGTAGCACTTGTACTTGGGTTGACTCTTGGAAATCCCAATCTTCACCTTTTTCACCATAGCATCAAGAAGCTGAGCTTGGCAAATCTGGTCTTCCAAGGTAGGAGAGACTTGAAGGTTGGCGAGGAAACCTTGAGGAACAACTTGCAGATTGAGTTTGTGGAAAGCTTCACAAAGCTCGGGTTGATAAGACTTGAGAATTAGGCTGTTGCAATAAGCCTTTCTGCTGAATGCGTCAGCAATCACATTGGCCTTGCCTAGAGTATACTCGATACTCAGATTATACTCTTGAATCATTTCGACCCATCGAGTCTGCCTGAGGTTGAGATTAGGCTGAGTGAAGATGTACTTGAGACTCTTGTGGTCAGTGAAGATGTCCACTTTTCTTCCCAATAAGAGATGTCTCCAAGTCAAAAGAGCATGCACAACTGCCGCCAACTCGAGGTCATGAGTGGGGTAGTTCTTCTCGTTGGGCTTCAACTGGCGATAGGTATAAGCCACAACTTTCTTCTCTTGCATCAACACTACGCCAAGACCTTGGAGAGAAAGGCATCGCAAAAGACCTCGTACGGTTTGGATTCATCAGGAGGAGTCAGAACTGGAGCAGTGACCAATTTCTCTTTCAAAGTGTTGAAAGCAATGCCACACTCCGGAGACCAAACGTACTTGACATGCTTCTGGAGAAGATTTGAGAGAGGCTTCGCGATCTTAGAAAAGTTTTCAATGAATCTTCGACAGTAGCTTGCGAGACCAAGGAAGCTACAGAGTTGCTTCACATTCTGAGGTGGTTCCCAATTCACAATTGCGGACACCTTCTCAGGATTCACCGCAATGCCCTTGGCAGAGATGATATGACCAAGATAAAGAACCTCATCGAGCCAAAATTCGCACTTGGAGAACTTGGCGTAGAACTTGTGTTCCCTGAGCTTATCGAGTACCAAACGCAAGTGCTTCGCATGATCTTCCTTGTTCTTCGAAAAGACCAGAATGTCATCGAGTACCAAACGCAACAGCGGAAGCGTTAGCACAACGCGGTTGATGTAGTCATACGTCTTCACGGCCCGACTGTTGGGGAACGTAGCAGAAATTCAAAAAATTTCCTACGTGTCACCAAGATCTATCTATGTAGAAACCAGCAACGAGGGGAAGGAGAGTGCATCTACATACCCTTGTAGATCGCTAAGCGGAAGCGTTCAAGAGAACGGGGTTGAAGAAGTCGTACTCGTCGTGATCCAAATCACCGGAGATCCTAGTGCCGAACGGACGGCACCTCCGCGTTCAACACACGTACAGCCCGGTTACGTCTCCCATGCCTTGGTCCAGCAAGGAGAGAGGGAGAGGTTGAGGAAGACTCCATCTAGCAGCAGCACAATGGCGTGGTGGTGGTGGAGGAGCGTGGTACTCCAGCAGGGCTTCGCCAAGCACCGCAAGAGACGAGGAGGGAGAGGGTTAGGGCTGCGCCAAGAAGGAGAGGAACTCGTGTGTCTTGGGCAGCCCAAACCTCAAGTATATATAGGGGGAGGGGAGGGGCTGCGCCCCCACCTAGGGTTCCCTCCCTAGGGGTGGCGGCAGCCCCCAGATCCCATCTGGGTGGCGGCCAGGTGGAGGGGAGAGGGAGGCGCACCAGGCATGGGCCCTAAGGCCCATCTGCCCTTAGGGTTTGCCGCCCCTCCTCCCCTTAGGCGCCTTGGGCCCTTGTGGGGGGGCGCACCAGCCCACCTGGGGCTGGTCCCCTCCCACACTTGGCCCATGCAGCCCTTCGGGGCTTGTGGCCCCACTTTGTGGACCCCCGGGACCCTCCCGGTGGTCACGATACGTTACCGATAAACCCCGAAACTTTTCCGGTGACCAAAACAGGACTTCCCATATATAAATCTTTACCTCCGGACCATTCCGGAACTCCTCGTGACATCCGGGATCTCATCCAGGACTCCGAACAACATTCGGTAACCACATATATCTATTCCTTATAACCCTAGCATCATCGAACCTTAAGTGTGTAGACCCTACGGGTTCGGGAACCATGCAGACATGATCGAGATAACTCTCCGGCCAATAACCAACAGTGGGATCTGGATACCCATGTTGGCTCCCACATGTTCCACGATGATCTCATCGGATGAACCACGATGTCAAGGACTTAATCAATCCCATATACAATTCCCTTTGTCTAGCGGTACGATACTTGCGCGAGATTCGATCGTCGGTATCCCGATACCTTGTTCAATCTCGTTACTGGCAAGTCTCTTTACTCGTTCCGTAACACATCATCCCGTGATCAACTCCTTGGGTCACATTGTGCACATTATGATGATGTCCTACCGAGTGGGCCCAGAGATACCTCTCCGTTTACACGGAGTGACAAATCCCAGTCTCGATTCGTGCCAACCCAACAAACACTTTCGGAGATACCTGTAGTGTACCTTTATAGCCACCCAGTTACGTTGTGACGTTTGGCACACCCAAAGCACTCCTACGGTATCCGGGAGTTGCACAATCTCATGGTCTAAGGAAATGATACTTGACATTAGAAAAGCTTTAGCATACGAACTACATAATCTTGTGCTAGGCTTAGGATTGGGTCTTGTCCATCACATCATTCTCCTAATGATGTGATCCCGTTATCAACGACATCCAATGTCCATGGTCAGGAAACCGTAACCATCTATTGATTAACGAAACAGTCAACTAGAGGCTTACTAGGGACATGGTGTTGTCTATGTATCCACACATGTATCTGAGTTTCCTATCAATACAATTCTAGCATGGATAATAAACGATTATCATGAATAAGGAAATATAATAATAACCAATTTATTATTGCCTCTAGGGCATATTTCCAACAGTCTCCCACTTGCACTAGAGTCAATAATCCAGTTCACATCGATATGTGATTAACACTCAAGGTCACATCCCCATGTGACTAACACCCAAAGAGTTCTGGGTTTGATCATGTTATGATTGTGAGAGAGGTTTCAGTCAACGGGTCTGCAACATTCAGATCCGTATGTACTTCGCAAATTTCTATGTCATCTTGTAGATGCAACTACTACGCTACATTTGGAGCCATTTCAAATAACTGTTCTACTTGGAGCTATTCTAAATTGTTGCTCCATTATACGCATCTGGTATCTCTACTCAGAGCTATCCGGATAGGTGTTAAGCTTGCATCGATGTAACTCTTTGCGTCGAACTCTTTATCACCTCCATAACCGAGAAACATATCCTTATTCATCTAAGGATAATTTAGACCGCTATCTGGTGATCTACTCCTAGATCACCTTTGTACCCTCTTGCCAAATATGTGGCAAGGCACACATCAGGTGTGGTACTCAGCATGGCATACCGCATGGAGCCTATGACAAAAGCATAGGGGATGATCTTCGTCCTTCCTTTTTCTTCTGCCGTGGTCGAGCTTTAAGTCTTAACTTCATACCTTACAACTCATGCAAGAACTCCTTCTTTGACTAATCCATCTTGAACACCTTCAAGATCATGTCAAGGTATGTGCTCATTTGAAAGTACCATTAAGCGTTTTGATCTATCCTTATAGATCTTGATGCTCAATGTTCAAGTAGCTTAATCCAGGCTTTCCATTGAAAAACACTTTCCAAATAACCCTATATGCTTTCCAGAAATTCTACGTCATTTTTGATCAACAATATGTCAACAACATATACTCATCAGAAATTCTATAGTGCTCCCACTCACTTCTTTGGAAATACAAGTTTCTCATAGACTTTGTATACACCCAAAATCTTTGATCATCTCATCAAAGCATACATTCCAACTCTGAGATGCTTACTCTAGTCCTTAGAAGGATTGCTGGAGCTTTGCATACTTATTAGCATCTTTCAGGATTGACAAAACCTTCCGGTTGTATCACATACAACCTTTCCTCAAAAATCATCGAGGAAACATGTTTTGACATCCTATCTGCAAGATTTCGTAAATAATGCAGTAATCGCTAATATAATTCCAACAGACTCTTAGCATCGCTACGAGTGAGAAAGTCTCATCATAGTCAACTCCTTGAACTTGTCGGAAAACATCTTAACGACAAGTCAAGCTTTCTTAATGGTGATACTTACCATCATTGTCCATCTTCCTTTTAAAATCCATATGTACCTAACAGCCTTACGACCATCAAGTAGTTCTTCCAAAGTCTACACTTTGTTTTCATATATGGATCCTCTCTCGGATTATATGGCCTCGAGCCATTTTGGAATCGAGGCCCACCATCGCTTCTCCATAGCTCGTAGGTTCATTGTTGTCTAGCAAAATGACTTCCAAGACAGGATTACGTACCACTCTGAAGTAGTACGCATCCTTGTCATCCCACGAGGTTTGGTAGTGACTTGATCTGAAGTTTCATGATCACTATCATAAGCTTCCACTTCAATTGGTGTAGGTGCCACAGGAACAACTCCCTGTGCCCTGCCACACACTAGTTGAAGAGACGGTTCAATAACCTCATCAAGTCTCCACCATCCTCCCACTCAATTCTTTCGAGAGAAACCTTTCCCTCAAGAAAGGACCCGATTCTAGAAACAATTCCTTATTGCTTTCGGATCTGAGACAGGAGGTATACCCAACTGTTTTGGGTGTCCTATGAAGATGCATTTATCCGCTTTGGGTTCGAGCTTATCAGCCTGAAACTTTTCACATAAGTGTCGCAGCCCCAAACTTTTAAGAAATGACAGCTTAGGTTTCTCTAAACCATAGTTCATATGGTGTCATCTCATCGGAATTACATGGTGCCCTATTTAAAGTGAATGTGGTTGTCTCTAATGCCTAACCCATAAACTATCATGGTAATTCGATAAGAGACATCATGGTATGCATCATATCCAATAGGGTGCAGTTATGATCTTTGGACACACCATCACACTATGGTGTTCCAGGCTGTATTAGTTGTGAAACAATTTCCACACTGTCTTAATTCTGTGCCAAACTCATAATTCAAATATTCATCTCTATGATCATATCATAGATCTTTTATCCTCTTGTCATGACAATCTTTCAACTTCACCCTGAAATTACTTGAACCTTTCAATAATTCAGACTCGTGATTCATCAAGTAAATATACTCAACATCTACTCAAATCATCTGTGAAGTAAGAACATAACGATATCCACTACACGCCTCAGCACTCATTGGACTGCACACATCAAAATGTATTACTTCCAACAAGTTGCTTTCTAGTTCCATTTTACTGAAAACGAGGCTTTCAGTCATCTTGCCCATGTGGTATGATTTGCATGTCTCAAGTGATTCAAAATCAAGTGAGTCCAAACGGTCCATTTGCATGGAGTTTCTTCATGCATATACATCAATAGACATGGTTCGCATGTCTCAAACTTTTCAAAAACAAGTGAGCCCAAAGATCCATCAACATGGAGCTTCTTCATGCGTTTTATACCGATATGACTTACGTGGCAGTGCCATAAGTAGGTGGTACTATCATTACTATCTTATATCTTTTGGCATGAACATGTGTATCACTACGATCGAGATTCAATAAACCATTCATTTTAGGTGCAAGACCATTGAAGGTATTATTCAAATAAACAGAGTAACCATTATTCTCCTTAAATGAATAACCGTATTGCGATAGACATAATCCAATCATGTCTATGCTCAACGCAAACACCAATCTTGATGGTAGAGGGCGATGCTTGATCACATCAAGCTTGGAAAAAACTTCCAACACATATCGCCAGCTCACCTTTAGCTAGTCTCCGTTTACTCCGCAACCTTTTATTTCGAGTTTACTAACACTTAGCAACCGAACCGGTATCTAATACCATGGTGCTACTAGGAGTACTAGTAAAGTACACAATGTATATCCAATATACTTCTATCGACCTTGCCAGCCTTCTCATCTACCAAGTATCTAGGGTAATTCTACTCCAGTGGCTGTTCCCCTTATTACAGAAGCACTTAGTCTTGGGTTTGGGTTCAACCTTGGGTTTCTTCACTAGAGCAGCAGCTGATTTGCC
This sequence comes from Triticum urartu, assembly GCF_003073215.2. NCBI lineage: Eukaryota > Viridiplantae > Streptophyta > Magnoliopsida > Poales > Poaceae > Triticum > Triticum urartu. Next base: position 63,425,284 of record NC_053026.1, read on the forward strand.
GTTTCATGAAGTATCCCTTCTTTCCCTTGCCCTTCTTGAAACTAGTGGTATCACCAACCATCAACAATTGATGCTCCTTCTTGATTTCTACTTTTGTGGTGTCAAACATCGCGAATATCTCAAGGATCATCATATATGTCCCTGATATATTATAGTTCATCACGAAGCTCTAGCAGCTTGGTGGTAATGACTTCGGAGAAATATCACTATCTCATCTGGAAGATCAACTCCCACTCGATTCAAATGATTGTTGTACTCAGACAATCTGAGCACAAGCTCAACAATTGAGATTTTCTCCCTTAGTTTGCGGGCTAAGAAAATCGTCGGAGGTCTTATACCTCTTGACATGGGCACGAGCCTGAAATCCCAATTTCAGCCCTCGAAACATCTCATATGTTTCGCGACGTTTCAAAACGTCTTCGGTACCTCAACTCTAAACCGTTTAACTGAACTATCACGTAGTTATCAAAATGTGTATGTCAGATGTTCGCAACATCCACAGATGACATTCGAGGCTCAGCACACTGAGCGGTGCATTAAGGACATAAGCCTTCTATGAAGCAATGAGGACAATCCTCAGTTTACGGACCTAGTCCGCATAATTGCTACTATCATCTTTCAACTAAATTTTCTCCAGGAACATATCTAAACAGCAGAACTGAAGCGCGAGCTACGACATAATTTGCGAAGACCTTTTGACTATGTTCAGGATAATTAAGTTCATCTTATGAACTCCCACTCGGATAGACATCCCTCTAGTCATCTAAGTGATTACATGATCCGAGTCAACTAGGCCGTGTCCGATCATCACGTGAGACGGACTAGTCAACATCGGTGAACATCTTCATGTTGATCGTATCTACCATACGACTCATGCTCGACCTTTCGGTCTCTTGTGTTCCGAGGCCATGTCTGTACATGCTAGGCTCTTCAAGTCAACCTAAGTGTTTTTCATGTGTTCCGAGGCCATGTCTGTACATGCTAGGCTCGTCAACACCCATTGTATTCGAACATAAGAATCTATCACACCCGATCATCACGTGGTGCTTCGAAACGATGAACTTTCGCAACGGTGCACAGTTAGGGGGAACACTTTCTTGAAATTTTAATGAGGGATCATCTTATTTACTACCGTCGTTCTAAGCAAATAAGATGTATAAACATGATAAACATCACATGCAATCAAATAGTGACATGATATGGCCAATATCATATTGCTCCTTTTGATCTCCATCTTCGGGGCTCCATGATCATCATCGTCACCGGCATGACACCATGATCTCCATCATCATGATCTCCATCATCATGTCTTCATGAATTTGTCTCGCCAACTATTACTTCTACTACTACAGCTAATGGTTAGCAATAAAGTAAAGCAATTACATGACGTTTATGTTGACAGGCAGGTCATAAATAAATTAAGACAACTCGTATGGCTCCTGCCGGTTGTCATACTCATCGACATGCAAGTCGTGATTCCTATTACAAGAACATGATCATCTCATACATCACATATATCATTCATCACATCCTTTGGCCATATCACATCACATAGCATACCCTGCAAAAACAAGTTAGACGTCCTCTAATTGTTATTTGCATGTTTTACGTGGCTGCTATGGGTTTCTAGCAAGAACGTTTCTTACCTACACCAAAACCACAACCTGAATTGCCAATTTCTATTTACCCTTCATAAGGACCCTGTTCATCGAATCCGATCCAACTAAAGTGGGAGAGATAGACACCCGCCAGCCACCTTATGCAACTAGTGCATGTCAGTCGGTGGAACCGGTCTCACGTAAGCGTACGTGTAAGGTTGGTCCGGGCCGCTTCATCCCACGATGCCGCCGAATCAAGATAAGACTAATAACGGCAAGATAATTGACAATATCGACGCCCACAACTACTTTGTGTTCTACTCGTGCATAGTAACTACGCATAGACCTAGCTCATGATGCCACTGTTGGGGAATGTAGCAGAAATTCAAAAAATTTCCTACGTGTCACCAAGATCTATCTATGGAGAAACCAGCAACGAGGGGAAGGAGAGTGCATCTACATACCCTTGTAGATCGCTAAGCGGAAGCGTTCAAGAGAACGGGGTTGAAGGAGTCGTACTCGTCGTGATCCAAATCACCGGAGATCCTAGTGTCTGAACGGACGGCACCTCCGCGTTTCACACACACGTACAGCCCGGGGTGGTTGTTCTATCCTAATTGGATTTACCCATGTTTTGGTGGAAGTCTCCCAGCCTTATCCAACAAGGAAGAGGGAGAGGTTTGAGAAGCTCCATCTTCTGGTACTGCTGCACGCCACAACTTGTGGTGTGTGAAGTGTGGGAGTCGCTGTGTAGCATCTAGCAGAAGCTTCTGCCAATGCACCGCAAGAGAGCAGGAGGATGGAGGGTTATGGCGTTCTCTCCGATAGGTCAGTGAAGAAACGTGTGATCTGCATCTTCGCCAAACCTCACTCGCTGTCTAATATATAGGAGTGGATGGGGAGGCTGGCCCCCACCTAAGTTCCTCTCACCATAGAGGTTGGGTGGTGCGGCAGCCCCCAATCCCATCTGATAGGGTGTTGCGGCCAGTGGAGGGTGGTAGAGAAGCCAGAACCAGCCATGGGCGCCTAAAAAGCCGCATCTGCCTTAGTTTTGCCCCCCTCCTCCCCATTAGCTGCGCTTTGGCACACTTGGCTCCGTGTGCGGGGCTGCTTACCAGACCCACGTTCTCCTTTGGCTCGGTCCTGACCCAGCACATGCCCCGCAGCCCTCCGGGCTATCTGGGTGTCCCACTTGTGAGTACTTCCCCGTCCCTCAAAGCCAGTTGTGTCCAAGTATTCATTAATACCGTATTCAACTCCCACAAAATATACTCTTTGTTCCTATTGTGTGTGACAACGAATTCCCATAATAATATAATCTTAACGTTACGCTGTCATCTCCTGTCTTGTCCATCTGAAAATCTTCCTCGTGATACCGTGAATGCGTCCTATGCCTCATATCTAGGCGCGAATACTAGATCTTACTACTTTTTATGGTCTGGAGTGATAGGTTTGATCGTGGCGTCTACACCACGTAATCTTAGCTTCTGGTCAATACCCATCGATCGCTTAGTATATATATCACATCCATCTTCGTCCAGACTCTGATCAATGGTGTGATTTCAGCGCCTAGGTGAGAACGCGCGTCATCTGTGAACACCATCGGAATTGCGACTGACGATCGACCGACGATCTATACTTCGTGACGAATTCACCTTGCGGTGTCACGGCAACTACGGAGCGTGCATCAGTAGAATGAAGCTGATATAATAGGATCTGGCATACCCATGTTGGCTCCGTCACTGTTCCACGATCGTCCAATCGCTCGATGAACCACGATGTCAAGGACTAATCAATCCCGTATACAATTCCCTTTGTCTATCGGTATCGATACTTGCCCGAGATTCGATCGTCGGTATCCGATACCTTGTTCAATCTCGTTACCGGCAAGTCTCTTTACTCGTTCCGTAACACATCATCCCGTGATCAACTCCTTGGTCACATTGTGCACATTATGATGATGTCCTACCGAGTGGGCCCAGAGATACCTCTCCGTCACACGGAGTGACAAATCCCAGTCTCGATTCGTGCCAACCCAACAGACACTTTCGGAGATACCCGTAGTGTACCTTTATAGCCACCCAGTTACGTTGTGACGTTTGGCACACCCAAAGCACTCCTACGGTATCCGGGAGTTGCACAATCTCATGGTCTAAGGAAATGATACTTGACATTAGAAAAGCTTTAGCATACGAACTACATGATCTTGTGCTAGGCTTAGGATTGGGTCTTGTCCATCACATCATTCTCCTAATGATGTGATCCCGTTATCAATGACATCCAATGTCCATGGTCAGGAAACCGTAACCATCTATTGATCAACGAGCTAGTCAACTAGAGGCTTACTAGGGACATGGTGTTGTCTATGTATCCACACATGTATCTGAGTTTCCTATCAATACAATTCTAGCATGGATAATAAACGATTATCATGAACAAGGAAATATAATAATAACTAATTTATTATTGCCTCTAGGGCATATTTCCAACAATTCCATAAAGGGTCGGATAGTTATTGAGACAGGAAGCTTCCGAATGTCGACTAACTACCTGCAACCTACTCCGAGAGTTTCCTAGATTCGTCAACACGAACGTCAGTTCTCGTCATAGATGGAACGAATCCCCACGGTATTTTCGCGAAGGCCACGTGCCAGCAAGTTTAGTCGGCCGAATTTGTGCGAAGACTGCTCAATCCTTAATGGTAGGTGGTAGAGTGTCCCCTGGTCATTGTGCAGTCTGGACGTGTGCGGGATATAGGGCGGACCATGGTATGAGTAGAGTGGCTATCTGGATGTCTGGGATTACGAGATCTTTGAGTGTACTGGACATGATTCCGTCGGTTCAGGAGCTTGCGAGCCTGTTATATGATGCACCCTCAGCATACGTACATTTATCTTTACGTCGTACCAGGTATTTTGTACAGAGCCCTTTTCCATGACCCTTTATGTGGTGAAAAGGCCGGGCACCCATAACAAACCGGCCTCAATGAATGCTTTATCACGCTGTCAGATCAACTTGTATGCTGGTTGTCTGCCCCATGCCCCCCGGATAAATAAGGAGGCAAGGGGAGGAGCCGGCCGACCCGCTTCGATCTGTGATTTGTGCGCCTCTGTAAGTAAGGCCATGCCCTCCTCCTGAGTAGGTACGATTGTGAACTACCGTATCTAGGAGGAGGAATAGGAGATGCCCATTTTGGCAAGATCTGACTTAGGTTAAATGTTGGTTGTAAGTGGGAGTAGAAAGGTATCCATTATCTGGTGAGCGTCCGAAGCTCGCCACCTCGTCTACCTGAGCTCCAGAAAATCTGACCAGTAGGTTGAGAGAAGAAGTAGCCTGACACGACCCTACTCCTGACTAAGCTCTCTCTCATCTCATCATTACACTCTCTATCATGCACGTGATACTCAAGCCTACGGAGCGTATATGAAGTCCCGATATATCTTTCTACTTCTGAATGAAGGCGGCTGTTGTAAGCGCTGCTATTCCTATCTTACGTCTTCTCTCTCGGCTGCTGGGAGTCCTGGTTTTGCTTCCAGTACTCCATGCAGCGCCACTGGATATTGATACCACTATCCTCCACTGTTCTCGTAAATGCCCAATATTTCCAAAGAATCGTCTAAGATGAGTATCAATCTTTATGATTAACCTAGCATCCATTCAAGTAGGCATACCTCGTATCAGTTGACTCGCTGTAGATCACATCCGGTGACTCCTGAACACGTAACAATTCTGATAGTACATGATCAAAAAGTCATGAGAACTCATATATAAGCGTGTCATCAGAAACCTCTTTAAAGCGTTTGCGGCGAACCCTACAGTACGTCTCGGAAACAACTAGACCATGGATTACTGAGACACGTCCGTCGGAGTATGTCCTTGTTGTATACAACCTCAAAATAGCAGAATCGGCTGTGTGATGGCTTCATTATTGCTTCGCCACAAGCATATTTGCTACGAAGAGGATCTTTGATCGGGAGCTGCTACCGCTACTTAATTCAATATATTAATCTCCTGGATGTAGCCCCGGTTCTCCTTGATGCATCGATATTTTTACTTTCCCTATATCGATCTTCGTAGATGTCAGCATGTGTGATAATCTAGATTTGTAGACATGGTATTTCGACGGTTTGGAGTATACCTGTTCAACCAATGGGTGCGTCCTACTGCGCTAGCCGTCTCCGATTACTGTCAGTTTCGTCAATACTATCATTACGCTAACTAATCTGCACAGCTAGGGTAACGTGCTGCAGAGGCTATGTCACTGCTGCAGTATGTTATATCTTGTTAACGAGAGGGACAGACGAATAGCCTCTGCCGCTCGTCATGATCTCTAAAGGTCGACACACATGCCAATTTGTATCTAAACATTTCTAGCTTGCTAAATGCACGACCTAACTCAGCACATCTCAGATACTCTGTGGATCGCCTGTGTTAGAGCTCACTCTTGATATATAATCGACCCAGTTACGTTGTGATGTTGTAGCACACAAAGTGTTCCTCCGGTGAAACGGGAGTTGCATAATCTCATAGTCATAGGAACATGTATAAGTTCATGAAGAAAGCAATAGCAACATACTAAATGATCGGGTGCTAAGCTAATGGAATGGGTCATGTCAATCACATCATTCTCCTAATAATGTGATCCCGTTAATCAAATGACAACACATGTCTATGGTTAGGAAACATAACCATCTTTGATTAATGAGCTAGTCAAGTAGAGGCATACTAGTGACGTTTGGTTTGTCTATGTATTCACACAAGTATTATGTTTCCAGATAATACAATTCTAGCATGAATAATAAACATTTATCATGATATAAGGAAATAAAATAATAACATTATTATTGCCTCTAGGGCATATTTCCTTCAGTCTCCCACTTGCAATAGAGTCAATAATCTAGATTACACAGTAATGATTCTAACACCCATGGAGCTTTGGTGCTGATCATGTTTTGCTCGTGGAAGAGGCTTAGTCAATGGGTCTGCTACATTCAGATCCGTATGTATCTTGCAAATCTCTATGTCTCCCACCTGGACTAGATCCCGGATGGAATTGAAGCGTCACTTGATGTGCTTGGTTCTCTTGTGAAATCTGGATTCCTTTGCCAAGGCAATTGCACTAGTATTGTCACAAAAGATTTTCATTGGTCCCGATGCACTAGGTATGACTCCTAGATCGGATATGAACTCCTTCATCCAGACTCCTTCGTTTGCTGCTTCCGAAGTAGCTATGTACTCCGCTTCACATGTAGATCCCGCTACAACGCTTTGTTTAGAACTGCACCAACTGACAGCTCCACCGTTTAATGTAAACACGTATCCGGTTTGCGATTTAGAACCGTCCGGATCAGTGTCAAAGCTTGCATCAACGTAACCATTTACGATGAGCTATTTGTCACCTCCATATATGAGAAACATATCCTTAGTCCTTTTCAGGTATTTCAGGATGTTCTTGACCGTTGTCCAGTGATCCACTCCTGGATTACTTTGGTACCTGCCTGCTAGACTTATAGCAAGACACACATCAGGTCTGGTACACAGCATTGCATACATGATAGAGCCTATGGCTGAAGCATAGGGAACATCTTTCATTTTCTCTCTATCTTTTGCATTGGTCGGGCATTGAGTCTTACTCAATTTCACACCTTGTAACACAGGCAAGAATCCTTTCTTTGCTTGATCCATTTTGAAATTTTTCAAAACTTTGTCAAGGTATGTGCTTTGTGAAAGTCCAATTAAGCGTCTTGATCTGTCTCTATAGATCTTAATGCCCAATATGTAAGCAGCTTCACCAAGGTCTTTCATTGAAAAACTCTTATTCAAGTATCCCTTTATGCTATCCAGAAATTCTATATCATTTCCAATTAGTAATATGTCATCTACATATAATATCAGAAATTCTACAGAGCTCCCACTCACTTTCTTGTAAATACAGTCTTCTCCAAAAGTCTGTACAAAACCAAATGCTTTGATCACACTATCAAATCGTTTATTCCAACTCCGAGAGGCTTGCACCAGTCCATAAATGGATCGCTGGAGCTTGCATACTTTGTTAGCTCCCTTTGGATCGACAAAACCTTCCGGTTGCATCATATACAACTCTTCTTGCAGAAATCCATTCAGGAATGCAGTTTTGACATCCATCTGCCAAATTTCATAATCATAAAATGCGGCAATTGCTAACATGATTCGGACAGACTTAAGCATCGCTATGGGTGAGAAGGTCTCATCGTAGTCAATCCCTTGAACTTGTCGAAAACCTTTTACGACAAGTCGAGCTTTGTAGACAGTAACATTACCGTCAGCGTCAGTCTTCTTCTTAAAGATCCATTTATTCTCAATTGCTTGCCGATCATTGGGCAAGTCAACCAAAGTCCATACTTTGTTCTCATACATGGATCCCATCTCAGATTTCATGGCTTCAAGCCATTTTGTGGAATCTGGGCTCACCATCACTTCTCCATAGTTCGTAGGTTCATCATGATCTAGTAGCATGACTTCCAGAAGAGGATTACCGTACCACTCTGGTGCGGATCTTACTCTGGTTGATCTACGAGGTTCAGTAGTATCTTGTTCTGAAGCTTCATGATCATCATCATTAGCTTCCTCACTAATTGGTGTAGGTGTCATAGAAACTGGTTTCTGTGATGTACTACTTTCCAATAATGGAGCAGGTACAGTTACCTCATCAAGTTCTACTTTCCTCCCACTCACTTCTTTTGAGAGAAACTCCTTCTCTAGAAAGTTTCCGAATTGAGCAACAAAAGTTTTGCCTTCGAATCTGTGATAGAAGGTGTATCCAATAGTTTCCTTTGGATATCCTATGAAGACACATTTCTCCGATTTGGGTTCGAGCTTATCAGGTTGAAGCTTTTTCACATAAGCATCGCAACCCCAAACTTTCAGAAACGACAACTTTGGTTTCTTGCCAAACCATAGTTCATAAGGCGTCGTCTCAACGGATTTTGATGGTGCCCTATTTAACGTGAATGCGGCCGTCTCTAGAGCATAACCCCAAAACGATAGCGGTAAATCAGTAAGAGACATCATAGATCGCACCATATCTAGTAAAGTACGATTACGACGTTCGGACACACCATTGCGCTGTGGTGTTCCGGGTGGCGTGAGTTGCGAAACTATTCCGCATTGTTTCAAATGTACACCAAACTCGTAACTCAAATATTCTCCTCCACGATCAGATCACAGGAATTTTATTTTCTTGTTACGATGATTTTCAACTTCACTCTGAAATTCTTTGAACTTTTCAAATGTTTCAGACTTATGTTTCATTAAGTAGATATACCCATATCTGCTTAATTAAGTCATCTGTGAAGGTGAGAAAATAACGATATCCGCCACGAGCCTCAACATTCATCGGACCACATACATCTGTATGTATGATTTCCAACAAATCTGTTGCTCTCTCCATAGTACCGGAGAACGGTGTTTTTGTCATCTTACCCATAAGGCACGGTTCGCAAGTACCAAGTGATTCATAATCAAGTGGTTCCAAAAGCCCATCAGTATGCAGTTTCTTCATGCGCTTTACACCGATATGACCCAAACGGCAGTGCCACAAATAAGTTGCACTATCATTATCAACTCTGCATCTTTTGGTTTCAACATTATGAATATGTGTGTCACTACTATCGAGATTTAATAAGAATAGACCACTCTTTAAGGGTGAATGACCATAAAAGATATTACTCATATAAATAGAACAACCATTATTCTCTGATTCAAATGAATAACCGTCTCGCATCAAACAAGATCCAGATATAATGTTCATGCTTAACGCTGGCACCAAATAACAATTATTTAGGTCTAATACTAATCCCGAAGCTAGATGTAGAGGTAGCGTGCCAACTGCGATTACATCGACTTTGGAACCATTTCCCACGCGCATCGTCACCTCGTCCTTAGCCAATCTTTGCTTAATCTGTAGTCCCTGTTTCGAGTTGCAAATGTTAGCAACAGAACCAGTATCAAATACCCAGGTGCTACTGCGAGCATTAGTAAGGTACACATCAATAACATGTATATCACATATACCTGTGTTCACCTTGCCATCCTTCTTATCCGCCAAATACTTGGGGAAGTTCCGCTTCCAGTGACCAGTCTGCTTGCAGTAGAAGCACTCAGTTTCAGGCTTAGGTCCAGGTTTGGGTTTCTTTTCTTGATTAGCAACTTGCTTGCTGTTCTTTTTGAAGTTACCCTTCTTCTTCCCTTTGCCCTTTTTCTTGAAACTAGTGGTCTTATTGACCATCAACACTTGATGCTCCTTCTTGATTTCTACCTCCGCAGCTTTCAGCATTGCGAAGAGCTCGGGAATAGTCTTATTCATCCCTTGCATATTATAGTTCATCACGAAGCTGTTGTAGCTTGGTGGCAGTGATTGGAGAATTCTGTCAATGACGCAATCATCTGGAAGATTAACTCCCAATTGAATCAAGTGATTATTATACCCAGACATTTTGAGTATATGCTCACTGACAAAACTGTTCTCCTCCATCTTGAAGCTATAGAACTTATTGGAGACTTCATATCTCCCAATCCGGGCATTTGCTTGAAATATTAACTTCAACTCCTGGAACATCTCATATGCTCCATGATGTTCAAAACGTCGTTGAAGTCCCGATTCTAAGCCGTAAAGCATGGCACACTGAACTATCGAGTAGTCATCAGCTTTGCTCTGCCAGACGTTCATAACATCTGGTGTTGCTCCAGCAGCAGGCCTGGCACCCAGCGGTGCTTCCAGGACATAATTCTTCTGTGCAGCAATGAGGATAATCCTCAAGTTACGGACCCAGTCCGTGTAATTGCTACCATCATCTTTCAACTTTGCTTTCTCAAGGAACGCATTAAAATTCAACGGAACAACAGCACGGGCCATCTATCTACAATCAAACATAAACAAGCAAGATATTATCAGGTACTAAGTTCATGATAAATTTAGGTTCAATTAATCATATTACTAAAGAACTCCCACTTAGATAGACATCCCTCTAATCCTCTAAGTGATTACGTGATCCAAATCAACTAAACCATGTCCGATCATCACGTGAGATGGAGTAGTTTCATTGTGAACATTGCTATGTTGATCATATCTACTATATGATTCATGCTCGACCTTTCGGTCTCCGTGTTCCGAGGCCATATCTGTATATGCTTGGCTCGTCAAGTATAACCTGAGTAATCTGCGTGTGCAACTGTTTTGCACCCGTTGTATTTGAACATAGAGCCTATCACACCCGATCATCACGTGGTGTCTCAGCACGAAGAACTTTCGCAACGGTGCATACTCAGGGAGAACACTTCTTGATAATTAGTGAGAGATCATCTTATAATGGTACCGTCAATCAAAGCAAGATAAGATGCATAAAAGATAAACATCACATGCAATCAATATAAGTGATATGATATGGCCATCATCATCTTGTGCTTGTGATCTCCATCTTCGAAGCACCGTCGTGATCACCATCGTCACCGGCGCGACACCTTGATCACCATCGTAGCATCGTTGTCGTCTCGCCAATCTTATGCTTCCACGACTATCGCTACCGCTTAGTGATAAAGTAAAGCATTACAGCGCAATTGCATTGCATACAATAAAGCGACAACCATATGGCTCCTGCCAGTTGCCGATAACTTGGTTACAAAACATGATCATCTCATACAATAAAATTTAGCATCATGTCTTGACCATATCACATCACAACATGCCCTGCAAAAACAAGTTAGACGTCCTCTACTTTGTTGTTGCAAGTTTTACGTGGCTGCTACGAGCTTAAGCAAGAACCAATCTTACCTACGCATCAAAACCACAATGATAGTTTGTCAAGTTGGTGTTGTTTTAACCTTCGCAAGGACGGGGCGTAGCCACACTCGGTTCAACTAAAGTTGGAGAAATTGTCACCCGCTAGCCACCTTTGTGCAAAGCACGTCGGGAGAACCGGTCTCGCGTAAGCGTACGCGTAATGTCGGTCCAGGCCGCTTCGTCCAACAATACCGCCGAACCAAAGTATGACATGCTCGTAAGAAGTATGACTTATATCGCCCACAACTCACTTGTGTTCTACTCGTGCATATAACATCAACACATAAAACCTAGGCTCTGATGCCACTGATGGGGAACGTAGTAATTTCAAAATTTTCCTACGCGCACGCAATATCATGGTGATGCATAGCAACGAGAGGGGAGAGTGTGATCTACGTACCCTTATAGACCGACAGCGGAAGCGTTAGCACAACGCGGTTGATGTAGTCGTACGTCTTCACGGCCCGACCGATCAAGCACCGAAACTATGGCACCTCCGAGTTTTAGCACACGTTCAGCTCGATGACGATCCCCGGACTCCGATCCAGCAAAGTGTCGGGGTAGAGTTCCGTCAGCACGACGGCGTGGTGACGATCTTGATGTACTACCGTCGTAGGGCTTCGCTTAAGCACCGCTACAATATTATCGAGGATTATGGTGGAAGGGGGCACCGCACACGGCTAAGAATATGATCACGTGGATCAACTTGTGCGTCTAGGGGTGCCCCCTGCCCCCGTATATAAAGGAGGAAGGGGAGGAGGCCGGCCGGCCCCTATTGGCGCGCCTGGAGGAGTCCTCCTCCTAGTAGGAGTAGGACTCCTACTAGGAGGGGGAAGGAAGTGGGGAGGGAGAAGGAAAGGGGGCGCCCTCCCCCCCTCTCCTAGTCCAATTCGGACTAGGGGGGAGGAGGCGCGCGGCCCACCCTGGCTGCCCCTCTCTCTCTCCACTAAGGCCCATATGGCCCATTACTTCTCCCGGTAGGGTTCCGGTAACCCTCCAGCTCTCCGGTTTTCTCCGAAATCATCCGGAACACTTCCGGTGTCCGAATATAGCCGTCTAATATATCAATCATTATGTCTCGACCATTTCGAGACTCCTCGTTATGTCCGTGATCACATCCGGGACTCCGAACTAACTTCGGTACATCAAAACTCATAAACTCATAATATAAATGTCATCGAAACCTTAAGCGTGCGGACCCTATGGGTTCGAGAACAATGTAGACATGACAGAGACACGTCTCCGGTCAATAACCAATAGCGGAACCTGGATGCTCATATTGGCTCCTACATATTCTACGAAGATCTTTATCGGTCAGAACGCATAACAACATACGTTGTTCCCTTTGTCATCGGTATTTTTACTTGCCCGAGATTCGATCGTCGGTATCTCAATACCTAGTTCAATCTCGTTACTGGCAAGTCTCTTTACTTGTTTCGTAATACATCATCTCGCAACTAACTCATTAGTTGAAATGCTGGCAAGGCTTCTGTGATGTGCATTACCAAGAGGGCCCAGAGATACCTCTCCGACAATCGGAGTGACAAATCCTAATCTCGAAATACGCCAACCCAACATGTACCTTTGGAGACACCTGTAGAGCTCCTTTATAATCACCCAGTTACGTTGTGATGTTTGGTAGCACACAAAGTGTTCCTCCAGTAGACGGGAGTTGCATAATCTCATAGTCATAGGAACATGTACAATTCATGAAGAAAGCAATAGCAACATACTAAACGATCGAGTGCTAAGCTAATGGAATGGGTCATGTCAATCACATCATTCTCCTAATAATGTGATCCCGTTAATCAAATGACAACACATGTCTATGGTTAGGAAACATAACCATCTTTGATTAATGAGCTAGTCAAATAGAGGCATACTAGTGACGTTTGGTTTGTCTATGTATTCACACAAGTATTATGTTTCCGGATAATACAATTCTAGCATGAATAATAAACATTTATCATGATATAAGGAAATACAATAATAACATTATTATTGCCTCTAGGGCATATTTCCTTCAGTAGGCGTTGAAGATGAAGTTCATCATGCGAGAGAAAGTCGGAGGAGCGTTGACGAGGCCAAAAGACATGACAGTGTATTCATATGAACCAAAGCATGTCCTGAAAGCCGTCTTGGGAATATCTTGCTCACGGATTCGAATCTGATGATAACCCATACGGAGATCAAGTTTGGAGAATACTTGGGCACCCTTGATGTTGGGAAGTGGCTATTTGTTCTTGATGGTCTTCTTGTTCAATGGACGGTAATCAACACAAAGCCAGTCCGTTCCATCCTTCTTCTTCACAAAAAGAACACCACAACCCCACGGAGAAGAACTAGCACTAGTAGAAAAAGGGTCAAACGTGAAGCACATTAGTGCCGGTTTGTAAAAAAACCGGCAGTAATGTGATCAATAGTGCCGGTTTGAATGGCTATGCATTAGTGCCGGTTCGTAATGAACCTTTAGTACCGGTTCGTGCCACGAACCGGTACTAAAGGGGTGGTGGCAGGCCGGCGTCAGGCCAGGGCCCCACGAGCACCTTTAGTGACGGTTTGTGACACAAACCGGTACTAAAGGTCTAACCTATAGTACCGGTTTGTGTCACCAACCGGCACTACAGAGTCTTAACCTATAGTCCCGGTTGAAGACACAAACCGGCACTATAGGGCAATTTTCAAACTCTACCCCCCCTCGCCTACCCCCCGCGTGTATCGCCATTTCAGTTTTGAAAAAATCAAAAGAAAATGATAAAAACTTCTTCAAATAAAATTCTTCGAGAGGTAGTTATATTACTACATCTACACGTTAGGAAAATTTGAAAACTTAAATTTGGACATGTTTTGCAAAAGGAAAATGTAAAATGGCTATAACTTTTGCATACGATGTCGGAAAAAAACATATAATATATCAAAAAATTCAGCACGAAAATCCGCATCCGATGGAAACAGCCTACAGCCTATTTGCAATTTTTTAGAATCCTCAAATTCCAAAAGGAAAAAAAGATATGGTCAAATTTAAGTTTTTTTAAAAAAATTGTTAAATCTGGTCAAACTACTTATTCAAGAAGTATTAATGTTACTACATAATTATTTAATAATATTAGTGTTACTAAATAATTATTTCAATTTTTGAATTTTGGTCAAATCTGGTCAAACTATGGTCAAACTGTGGTCAAACTATGGTCAAACTTATTAAAGAAATATTAGTGTTACTAAATAATTACTGTTTTTTAGAATAATAGTTTCAAACTCAAACAGTGAAATGTGTGACTTCATGCTCAAGCTAAACTCCTGAGGGTTAATAGGATTGACATCTTACTATTGTCAGGAAAACAACAAGTGCAGACTTGGAAACGAAGGAGAATAGAACCCGAAAGTTAAGCGTGCTTGGGCTGGAGTAGTGAGAGGGATGGGTGACCGGTCGGGAAGTTAGATTATTTGAAATGAGTGATCCACACTTAAGCAGTTAAGAGAGGTGATTAGAGACTAAATCACCAAATAATTCAGAAAAATTAAAAATCGAAAAAAATAATCAATTTTTTTCCAAAATTTTAAAAAAAAATTCAAAAAAAAACCTTTAGTACCAGTTGGTAACACCAACACCAACCGGTACTAAAGGTCCACCATACCAGGGCGCGAGCTCACGCCACGTGGTGGCACTTTAGCGCCGGTTCGTGCCGAACCGGTACTAAAGGGGGGCCTTTAGTGCCCACCAATTAGTGCCGGTTATGGAACCGGCACTAAAGGCCCTTACAAACCGGTTTTAAAGCTCCGTTTTCTACTAGTGTAGGTTGGATGAGACCCATTCTCTCTTGAATATCGAGTTGCTTCTTCAGCTCCTTCAACTCATCAGGTCCGAGCTTGTAAGGACGCTTGCAAACCGGTTCCGTGCCAGGCTCAAGATCGATGACGAATTCAACTGGCCGGTGCGGAGGCATTCCTGGAAGCTCTTCTGGAAAGACGTCTTGATATTCGCAAACGACAGGAATTTGCGAGATGGCATCCAGTTCACCCTTCTCATTGAGAGAAAACAGACAGATGGTATCATCACGAGCGGCAAAGACAATTACATCCTCAGACGAATGAGTCAATTGAATCTGCCTGGCGGCACAATCAAGATGTGCCTTGTGCTTAGAAAGCCAATCCATTCCGAGAATAAGATCAATATCCGAGTCACCAAGAACCGTTGGAGAAGCCAGAAACTTGTAGTCGCCCAAGGTGATAGTAACATCCGGAACGATGGAGTCAGCATGCATGCGCTTACTGGGAGAGACAACTGCTAACGGACTAGGCAAAACTTGCGAAGTCAATTCATGCCTAGATGTAAACGGTCTTGAGATGAAACAATACGATGCACCAGTGTCAAAAAGAACTTTAGCTGGAATATCGTTAACAGGAAGGTTACCCATGATGACATCTGACGAGTCCTCTGCCTGAGCTCCATTCATCAAATTGACCTGGGCGTGCTTGGGGTTATGCTTGACCACAACTGTACTTGCCAATCTCACAGGAGGAGGAGGACGAAGGCGCCTCTGATTGAAGCACTTGTTGGCATAGTGACCCTTCTGTTGGCACTTGTTGCACATGTCCTCTGAAAGCGGACGGTGATACGGAGCACTCGATCTTGGAGCGTGAGACGAAGTCTTGTTCTGAAAGCCAGGGTTGGGTGGGTGGGAAGATCCACTGCCACCTTTGCTCTTCTGATACGGCTGACGGAACGGAGGAGGAGGAAGCCAATACTTCTGCTGCTTGGCCACTTGAGTAGAGGAAGAAGGAGTAGTGTCTCTGACTCGCTTCTTGGAAGCATCACACCTCAGTTGAGAGGCCTCTTGCTTCAATGACATGTTGTAGAACTCATCGTACCTCAAGGGCTCAAAGAGAACAAGAGCTAGCTGAATTTCTTCTCTGAGACCACCCCTGAACTGGTATATCATGCTCTTCTCGTCAGGGACGTCCTGCTTAGCAAAGCGGGCGAGCTTCTGGAACAACTTGTTGTAGTCATAGACAGACAAAGAGCCTTGCTTCAGGTTGCGGAATTCCTCACGCTTGCTTTCAACCACGGTCTGAGGAATATGATGAGCTTTGAAGTCTTGAGGGAATTCACCCCAGGTAATCACACGGCCTCCTCTAGAATCCTTGTACTGCTGGAACCATTCTGCAGCTTGGTCTTTGAGTTGGAAGGAAGCGAACTTGACAAAGTCCTCAAGCCAGACGTTACTGCACTCGAAATGCTTGCACAAGTCCACGAGCCAATCGTCAGCATCAGTTGCCTCAACACAATTGCTGAAAGTCTTTGGCCCGTTAGCAAGGAACTGGTTGAGTGTAGCAAAGTGATTCTGATTATTGCCTTGGTTGCCTTGGTTCGCTTGATTGCGCTCTTGAAGAATTTGCATGATCAACTGTGTGTTTGCATTGGTTGCGGCCATCACAGCTTGCCATGCCTCTGGAGGAGGTGGAGGTGGTGGCGGATCTTGATTCTGATTCTGACTTTGATTGCTGCTCTTAGCGGGAGCCATCCTAAAGAGGGTGACAACCGTTAGCACATTGCCAGATAAAATGAAGCTGAATCAAACGGGTTGAAATTGCAACATATAGTCTTCACATCCGAACAAAATGAACGAATGCATTCCACTTGAAATGGTCACATATCCATAAATTGAGAAGCCACTTAGAATTTAGGTAGAGAAATAAATCAACAAGGTACGGATCAAGAACAAATACTCGGTAAGAAGTCCCAATCTCAAACCAAATATCTGTGGAAGAAGAACTAGAGCTACAAGAATTCCCACCAATGAAACTCCCGAACCTTTCCGGTTATGCAATCAGGTGTTGGGGATACAGGGGAAGCATAATATCTCACCCAAATCTAGCAAATCCTACATCTAGCTGTATCCATCCTTCAACACATAACCGAGAAAAACTTCGGAGACCATCTACCTCAACCTTCGAAAAGCATCCGTTATACAAGTTATGGCGATACTCCCGAACTCCCGCCCCAGTACTGGGTGGCGTCGAGGTTATCTCACCAACGAACTGCATAAAAGAGATTTTCGATGTTGGCGTACTAAACTTAGGTATTCCAGAACTGCAACGATAAAATTATGACGACAACACCTCAGAGCTCAACTCCCCGGGACACTGCCACAACCCCTAAAGACAGGAGGCACCAAGAACAATGTTCTCATCACAAAACCATCGGAATGATTCCAAAATACCCGCGTGATCCTGAAATTTTTTTAGTGAAATTTGAGAAGAGTCAAAACTCTACGTCAGGATGCCTTACCAGAGCGATGAGGAGACTGGGGAGTAAAAAGAATTCCTAAACTCTCCGATATATAATTCCTAAATGACTCAAAACAATTTTTCTAGACTCAACAACGGCTGCTAAAAACGATCAAGCAATGGGGGCTCCTAAGGTCGGGGAAGGCTCTGATTACCAACTTGTAACACCCTCGATGCGGCTATATCTCCCACGTGTCGAGGCATGACTTAGAGGCATAACCGCATTGAAAGCAATGTCGCAAGTTAGGCAATCTTCACAACATCCCATGTAATGTATAGATAATAAAAGGGGAGATACATAGTTGGCTTACACTCGCCACGTCAATCAAAGTACATAAATAGCATTA